>NC_136521.1:5497003-5509503 GCF_053919585.1 Euprymna scolopes | reverse complement strand
TATATATATATATATATATATATATATATATATATATATATATATATATATATGTGTGTGTGTGTGTGTGTGTGTATATATATATATAATTTGAGCAACCTATAATTATATATATATATATATATAATTTGAGGTTGCTATTTTTCAATTATTTACGAAAGTGCATTTTTACCTAAATGCGAGTTATAATACAAGAGTGCTCAATACGAAAGTAGAGCAATTTACACTTTCAATTTGTCTTTACACAAGTCATGAGCTTGTTTCGGTCTGCTAGTATTTAGTAATTAAAGACCACATCAGGTAACAACGATTATATTTAAAAGCGGATTTTTTTTTTAATGAAAAGCGAAAATCAACTTTCAGCAAAAGAAGGTTCTTTAGTAAAAAAAAAAAAAGGTGGGGGCAGGGAGTGAAGTGTAGAACAAATGAATAAATAAACAAACAAATCCACACCCAACCTTGTCCTCCACCTTCACCCCCTGGCCCCTTTTTTACTAAAACTTTCGACAGAGGCAACGGATTTTCACGGTGTTGGTATCGTTTTGAAGCTCGACCCTTCGGACGACAAATATCGAAGAATTGGCTGGGTACTTTTCTACAGGGAGGGGGTCGCTTTTTTCGATGATATTCTCGAAAGTCACCCCCTCTTTTCGATTGCCTAGCCCTAATTTTAACATTCGTCACTTCCGGTTTGTTGGCGAGGGGCGCAACAGCAAAGACGTCAGGGGTTGTTTTTTCACATTATTTATCTCCTTCGTGGTACGGGTTCGAGCCTGCCTGACTACTACCGCTTTTTTTTTTTTTTTTGCTCAACACACACCTTCAAACACCCGGGTAACGCCGGACAATCAAGCTAGTATATATATATATATATATATATATATATATATATATATATATATATATATATATTCACCTGTGTTTTTAACAGATGGAAACACCACCACAACTTTATTATGTTGGTTGGTTGTTTTTGTTTTACGGCACATCAACCCTTTTCGGGTTATTTAATGCCGAATCCAAAGATTTGGAAGAAAAATTTTTAATAGAATATATTTGTTGTTTTCAAATCAGTTTCTATTTAACCCATAGTTGGGACCCTAACAGGTACTACCACTCCGGGTCAGAGTGGACCTGGGAGCAATGGTAATTAAAGGGTGGCTCCACACTCCCCAAAGATCGCAAACTGGGGCCTCACCATTGGATATAGTTTAAGGTCATATCCAGGACCCAACTTTATTATGAAACTTTTATTAGAAAAAAAATCAGGTAACTTGTCGATATGTATTCAATCTAGTCGCCTTCAGCCTCAATCATCGCCTCGATACGGGTCCGGAACTTTGAGCCTACCTTTTCCACAAGTGCCAGTGGGAGTTCGGCGAGTACTCGGCGGATGGCAGTGATCAGGCTGGCTTTGGTGTTGTGGGAGGTCATGTTAATGATGTTTTCGACGTATGATCAAACGAAGTAATCGAGTGGGTTCAGGTTAGGGGAGACCAGCGAGAAAAGGGCACAAGTCGTAGCACTCCTTCTAAAGCCAAACCTGGGTCTCTTTGAAGTTGTGGTGCCGTGCAGAGTCCTGCAGCCGAACTCAGGGTCTGCCACGTGTCACCTGATTGCATCGAGAGATCGCCACGCGCTTCAGCACATCCAAGTACACTTTGGTGTTTACTTTCAAGCTGACTTCGAAGATGTGAGGTGACAAGATTGATGTGGCCCTCACTTAAAACCACACCAAACACCATATCCATGGGTGATCTGATGCGTTGAGCTGTGCCCTCAAGTTTTGTACTGTCTAGATTTGTAGTTATAGAGTGCTGGCAATGATCGTATTGTCATTACTTAGATCGGTAAACAGCATGAGTTGTACAGTGGCGCATCTCCGAGCTCGCTCGTTGTGTCACTTTCAGGTATGGTAGAAGGCTTCTGTCGCTCTTGGGATTTGTATACAACTAACCACTTAGTAGATGGTCTGTAAAAAAAAAAAAGAAGAAAACTGATTTCCATCAAACGGAAATGAAATCCTGTCGTCTTTTCTAGGGCGACAACTTTATCGTTCCACCTCCACCCTCCTCTTTTTGTCTCTCTCTCTCTCTCTCTCTCTCTCTCTCTCTCTCTCTCTCTATCTATCTATCTTTTCTATTCCTAGTTTTTTCTCATTGCTTTTTCTCCCGCTCTCTTTTTCTATTTCTCATTCCTTTCTTTTACCTTTATTTTCTTTAGTCGCTATCCCCCTCTCTCTCTCTCTCTCTCTCTCACACACACACACACACACACACACACTCTCTCTCTCTCTCTCTCTCTCTCTCTCTCTCTCTCTCTCTCTCTCTCTCTCTCTCTCTCTTACTCTCTTTCTCCAGCTCTCTTTTTCTATCTCTCTCACTCTCTCTCTCACACATACACTCTCTCTCACTCTCTCTCTCTATCTATCTATATCTCTCTCTCTCCATTTTCTAAAGATCCACGTCACCATTTTATTCTCTGAAAATAGACACAAAAACATTTCACTCGTAGTTGAACACATTTTTAGACATTTACTTTGATGCATAAAGAAACAAAACAAGTGGATACTACACAAAAAATAATAATGCATTTGAAAGCGGACTACACACCTCGCTGTTGTGTGCGTATTAATTCTCTACTCACTAAGAAAGTGTAAAGGTAGTGCCCGGAGTCAATTCCATCTACTCGTCCTACTACTAAGAAATACCAGGAACTGACTGCTAGTTCGTGATCGCTTCGCAAAGTCCACTACTTGAAATATTTGCAATATTCACTTAAAACAATCTTTCATTCATAAAAATTGCTTTAAAACAATAAATATTTCATTCATAAAAATTGCTTTAAACACAACGCAAAATCTTTTTCATTTTTTCATCAATTATATAAAAGACACTATATCCGTTCGTCCGTCCGTCCGTCCGTCCGTCCGTCCATCCGTCTGTCTCAATTATTGAATACTTCGGTTTCGATTCCAACTGATGGCATCCAAATACTTTTTGTTTTGTTTTTTTATTTTTTAAGTGACGACTCTATAATAATATATATTAAATCTGGACAGATTGAAATATCAGATTTAAGCGTATTTTAATCCCGGGCAAAGCCGGGCAACCCGCCTCTAGCATTTATAATATATAAAAGGCTATACGTCTGTCTCCATATTTTCAAACTCTATCTCTACCGAAACTAAAAGTCGCAGAGCAGTGCTAAAGGCCCCAAATAATTGGATTTTTATGGACCGTTATTTTATTGGTCTTTAGCTGGTTAAGAATAGTTTTTATGTATGAAAAAAGGGGGTCAAAATTTAAATAAAACGTTATACATTTCGTATATGCATCATAGTTTATTTTAATTTTTAATTTTTAATCGGGTTCGTATGCGTGTCACATTGGTACAGTAGTAATGCTATGAGCTTTGAGTACTACAGTCTCGGTTTCGATTCTATGTGATGGCACCTAAATAATTTATTTTTTACTTTTGAAATCACGACTCGATAATAATATATATGAAATCTGGACAAATTAAAATATCATATTTAAGCGTATTTTACGACCGGGCAAAGCGCCTTCCCCCCCCATCCTCTAGTAATAAGTATTTTAATTCTAGATTATTTTAAGTCGTTGTTTGCCCCCACATCAAATTATACTCATTTAGGAAAAAAAAAAACACCCACTCTCCAAAATTTCTACCCGATATATTTTTTCTCTTAGATAGCCCACACTCCTATTTATTAATTGACCAGTTTAGTTTCGGTTCACAACAAACCGTCAAAAAGCCATACGAAAACAGTCGGGCCGTTCCCCGTATACATTACAAGCCAGTTACCCAACTTGTAACTAACTATTTTCATTATCCGCTTGTAATTATACACTTTTTGATATTGGGCATCCCAGAATTAACCATCAATTTTGAAATATAAATTAACATAAAAAATGGTTAATTTTGTGTAACGTGGCTGTTATTTTTAACTGTGTCGTTACGGTTCAAACTTTACGGACCCACATGCTGTCTGGTATCTTCGCAAAAAAAAAAAAACAAATGAAACGTGAAAGAAAGAAATATTAATCTCGGCATTTTTTCTTTTTTTTTTTTTAATCTTTTTTTTTCTTTAGTGCAAATGAAATTAATTTATTCGTGGTTCTTCCAAAACCAACGCCTTTCATTATATTGCAAAAATCTTTTCGCACGCGCACGTGCTTTTATTTATTTATTTTTTATTTATTTATTTTTTTTTTTTTTTTTTTTGTAAGTCTATCTCTTCGCCACCTCGTGCTGACCTTTAGCCAACGCTTCCTCGCCTTCGTATTCACCCGTCCCTCTTGATCGGAACACAACTTGCCTCTGTCACTCGACCACGTGCTGTCCTTTTTTCTCTCTCTCTCTCTCTCTCTTTTTTCTTTGTAGCGCACACTTGTTAATTTGCATACGTGCTTTTACGACCGCCGCTGCTGCTAATATTTTCTCACACGTGCCTTTATTTGTATAATGGCCGTTATTAAGTACTTTCGGATAATATTACAAACACAACTAACTAACAAACAATATTCTCCACGGTTATACGAATACAAACGGGCCGTTCCCCGTATGCATTACAAGCCCATCAACCAATATCCCACCTAGAAGTGGAATTACTAATGTTCTCTTGTCAAATATTCTTGTCATTTCTATTCAAGGATGTTTGTATTTTGATATTTGTTTTTAATCTCCGAAGCAACTTGAAGTCCGCGGGGACTCCGATGTCTATAAGAAAGCATTTTCCCTTTTTTTTTTATGATATCTAATCGATATGTCTGGGCGATTAGTTTCGATTGTTATGTGCTTATAGTAAAATCGGTCTCTGTCTCCGCCTTCGTTTTCCTCGCCTTCTTTGCTTTCTTTTTTTTTTTTTCATCTTTTTTGCCTTCTTTGATTTTCGCCTTCTTCATTGCCTTCTTTTTTCACTTTCTTTGCATTCTTATTCGCCTTATTTTTTCGTCTTCTTATTCGCCTTCTTTTTGTCGTCTTCTTTGCCTTATATTTTTCGCTTTTTGTTTACCCCTTTCTTTGTTTTCTTCTTTTTTTTTTCGTCTGTTTTGCCTTCTCTTTTTTTCGCCTTCTTTTTTCGCCTTCTTTTTTCGCCTTCTTTGCCTTATATTTTTCGCTTTTTGGTTGCCCCTTTCTTTGCCTTCTTCTTTGCTTTCTTCTTCGTTGCCTTCTTTTTTCGCCTTCTGTTCCTCGCCTACTTTTCTTCGCCTTCAACTTCCATGCCTTCTTCTTCTTCTTCTTCTTCTTCTTCTTCACTCATACTGCGTTGCCTTTTTCATTTTGTACTGCTTTGCCTTCTTTGCTTTTGTTTATACCTGGTACTGCGTAGGCTGATCGTTGCTTAACTTCGGTGATCTGACAGGAACCGGTGTGTCAAAAGTGGTTATGGCGTATACCATCTCAATCTTTCTTAATGTTCCATTTCTATCTTTTTTTTTTCTATATCTCTATCTACTACAGATATCATAACTGTAATCCCTGAACGTTCATACCAAGCACTGGATACGGCAGGGAAAGGGAGGGCAGTAGCCCTAGATATATCTAAGACCTTTGACAGGGTATGGCATGATGGTCTTCCCATAAAAATAAAATCCTATGGTATTACTGGACGAATGCTTAGCATAATTAGATCCTTCTTAAATGAAAGAAGATCCAGGTTGTCCTCGATGAGCGTACGTCCAAAAAAATGTGATATAAATCCGGGTGTACCTCAGGGATCGATCCTTGGACCTTTATTATTTCTGATATTCATAAATAACTTACCTGACAAAATTTCTCTGAGATGAGTATATTTGTTGACGACACCACGCTCTATAGAAGGCACGTGAGGAAAACCAATGAGCACATATCAAAGGTAATGGCCGAAACTCTAGAGGAAGATTTTAATTCTGTAGTGGAATGGGGTCATAAATAGATGGTAACGTTCAACGCTGCCAAGACAAAGCTCATTTCCTTTAATAATTACATGAAATCTTACCAACCACCAATAGCTATGGCTAGAGATATTTTACCTGAGAGCAATTCTTCAAGCTTCTTGGCTTAACGCTTACAGGAAACATAAGTTGGAATAGATACATCGAGATGATTGCTAAGGCTTCTGCAAAGAAAGTTGGCTCTCTCTCTCGTGCAAGAAAGTTACTTACGCCTGAAAGTATCCTGTATCTCGACAAAGCCACCATTCACCCATGTATGGAATACTGTTGTCACATTTGGGCTGGTACATCTGTTACTAGTCTCTCGCTCCTGGACAGGGTCCAAAAGAGAGTCGCCAACCTAATAGGTCCTGAACTGTTATCTAAACTTCAGCCCTTGTCCCACCGACGAAATGTTGCATCCCTCTGCCTGTTTTGCAAGTATTTTAATGGTGGATGCTCTGACGACCTACAAGCACCTGTACCCCCGCGACGAAAATACCCTCGACAAACCTGACAAGCAGCGAAATACCACCCCTACAAAGTTGAGATCCCTAGATGTAAGAAAGCCTTTTACTCTAATAGCTTCTTCCCCAGAACTGCGGGACTTTGGAATTCCCTTCCGGTTTCCTGCTTCCCCAACTGTACTGACATGCAGAAGTTCAAGTGTAATGTGAACAGACATCTTGCTGCTAAACTCCCTACATAGTACCTCTGGAATTTGCCTTGTTTAGGGTGAAAATATAATTTAAAAATGCAATCTTCCATTATTAAAGAGTGACAGAGAGACGGACAGAGAGAGAGAGAGAGAAAGAAAGAGGGGGGGAGACCAAAATACCGACACCGGAATCGAAAAACATTTATACGAATACCTGTAGTGGGACCCGATATTTCCCGGGATTGAATGATGATCGAAGAATGTTTCACACTCCCATATTTTTTTTTTTTTACCAAAATCAGTGAAATCGTCCATTTTTCAATCAAATCAATTGATTGCCTGCTCTAGTCAGGGACCCATCGCGGTGCATGAGCCATGCAGTGACTTAGTCTAAAGTACATTGTAATCTATATTGCACAGTGTCGGTATTTTGGGTTATCCGATCATTTCTTGAATCAGGCACTTACGTGTAGAACAACGTGAAGGTTGCCAACATCTGTAAATAAAACTAGTCGCCAGTGCATTGTAGTCTACATTGCATGGTGTCGGTATTTTCGGTTACTCGATTATTTCTTGAATCAGGTACTCGCGAGTGGAACAACATGAAGGTTGCCAACATTTGTATATAAAAGTAGTGCTGTGGATATGAACCTGGCACGCCCAGGTTGTTATTCTACGTTGATATACACTCCACTGCGGCTACCCAAGTGAGAGTGGGAGACAGATGGGGAGAAACAGAGAGAGGAGGGAAGATAGGTGGAGAAAGAGATGAGGAAGACAGTGAAGTAAAAATCGGATGTTCGCAAAAAGCATCAATTTAAAGGTTGCCAACATCCAGATGAAGGTTGCCGACATCCATAATGAAGGTTGCCAACATCCATAATGAAGGTGTCCAACATCCATGAAAGCATAGCATAGCCAGGTTGTCTGTTCACGTCTGTATCCACCAACCTCTGAACATAAGAGAGGGGGAGAGGGAGGGGAATTTAGAAACAAAAAGGGTAAAGGGAAGGGAAGTTTTATAATATTTTCATATAAAATAAGTGTATGATTTGAAAAAAAAAACTTGTAAGGTACTACTTATAGACACTGCCGATATGGAACTGAAGAATCAAATTAAACTACGTTCTGTTAGCAGCCAATCAGAAACCGGAATTGCCCCATAAAAATATTGGAACTTTTAACGTTTCAGCACATGATTTTTTCATGTCAACATGAGATCGATCCGAGACTTGTACAGAACAGCAACCCACCGAAAACTTTTCAAAGCAAAGACTCGTACAGAATAGTTACTCATCAGCGACTCTTCGTCTCCAGGACTTGTACAGACTAGCTACCCATCGGAAATCATTCTGAAATTAAACATGGCTTTCAATTCAAGAGGGAGACAGCGTGTGAGAATGATAGAAGGAGTGCGTCAATTATTTTCCGTAATATTTTTGGACTGTCTCGATTTTGTTGTTGGCATTGGTTTCCCAATTCTTTCTAGACTCAAGTACTCCCAAAAGAAACCCTGTGGAGGTTGGCAACATCTATAAGCGAAAGTAATGATTCGAACGTTTTTTTTTTGTTTTTTTTATTACATTTTCACCCCAAACAAGGCAAAGTGCCACTTTGGTGTAGGGGGCTACTATCAGGGGCAACAACTACTGGGGTACTATGTAGGGATTTGGGCAGCAAGATGTCGGTTCACGTTACACTTGAACTTCTGCACGTCAGTACTGTTGGGGAAGCAGGGACCTGGAATGGAATTCCAGAGTCTAGCGGTTCTGGGGAAGAAACTATTGGAGTAAAAAGATCTTTTACATCTAGGGATCTCTACAGTGTGGGGGGTGGGATTTAGCAGCCTGTCGGGTTTGTCGGGGGTGCTCACGTACAACCAGCTCTTTAGTTCGCGTCGAAACCCACTTCGTCATCATCATCTCCGCAAATATCTTTTTAAATGTCGTGATGTTTAGAATCCCGAAGTTTTGATCAGGTTCTCGGACCATTGTTTGAGGATTATTGACCGCTGTTTCTCGTAACAAAAGGTCGTGTCTTTTCACTGGGTTCAATATTGATATCCGTATTGTTAGGTGCAACGTTAGCGAACGACCGCATAACGATCTGGAGGGTTTTTTTTTTTTTTCCTTTTTTCAAATGTTTTGTTCGTATTCCCAGGAACTTCTTTTTCAACATGTCCAAACTTGTAGTTTCCTCAATTCTTGCAATTATTTGAACTTCCCAATTTATCAATTACAGTAATAAAAAAAAAAAAAAAAAAAAAAAAAAAAATGGGCAGATTAGTAACAGGTAAAAAAAAAACTTCTAAACTTTAAATTGCGTAATATATATATTTACAAAAGTGAGAATGTCTGTGTGAGAACACTTTTTAACCTATATACTCAACGAATTTCTTATTCACAGGCTTGAAATTTGGTATATAGGGTATTCAGACACGTGGGAAACTTTTTAATTAGTTTTCATCCGGAAAAAGGGTTGCTAATGTGTCAATATTTAAAAATTGGTACTTGGAGGTCATCGGATTTTTATCTCTTTGTAACCTGCTTCACGAGATTTTAAAATCTGTTTAAACATTCGTGGCAAGCTGCTCTGATGGTTATCGTACTTGACTCACTGCCTTTAGGTTCTGGTTTCGATCTCAGCTCGAGTATTTTTTTTTATTTTTTAATTACAAGAAGTGAATTCTTTAGAGAAAACATAGTACTCGCATGCATATGTCCCAGTTTCTTTTCGTTTTTTACATAATTTTTTTTTATTTTTCAAGAATTTAACGTTACGTTTAATACCGGACAACACCGGGAACATCTTCTAGTTTATCTATAAAAGTAAGAATGCAATTGAAAGTTGGTATATAGAGTATTCAGACATGTGGAAAACTTTTACATCGGTTTTCATCCGGAAAAACGGGCTGCTAAGTGGTCAAAAAATGTTTAAAAATTGGTATATGGGGTTGTCGGATTTTTACCTGTTTGCTACCTATATCCCGAATGCGCATGCGTGAATCGTTCACATTACAAATTCCTTATATTAAGAATAAGTAGGTTCGAAAATACTTTTTAAAGATGGTATCAAGCTGGCCTAATGGTTATCGTACTTAACTCACTGTCTTTAGTTTGGATTTCGATCTCAGCTCCAGTATTTTTTGACTAACAAGAAATGAACTGTTTAGAAAAAACATAATACTCGCATGCACATGTTTCAGTTTCTGTGCGAATTGAAATATAATATTTGTGCGTATTTTACGACAGGGCAACATCGGATGGCCTGCTAGTCAAAAATAATAACAATCTAAAAATACATACACCCAAAGCTATATTTTTTAACCTGATCTTAACATGAACTTGTAGGTAGATCGACGTTGCCCGGGATTTAATGTTTCAAACTCCAATATTTTTTATTGTCATCGAAATCGATAAAAATCACCCATTTTTTTCAATCAAATCGATTAACTGGCTGCTCTAATCGATAACCCACCGCAGTACACTGGGAGGAAGCTTCACATGCTTCCCCGCAATGACTTAATCCACAATATATTATAGTCTACATTGCACTGTAGAGAACCTACTGTTGATTTTTATCAAATTATTTTTATATAATGGCTTGATATGAGTTTAAAATGCAAAAGCCAAGTATAGTGGTTGAATTGTGCTCTAAGCAGATAAATCTATTTCGAATACGCTCCTATCATATCAAAGAATGTACTGTTGATTTTATATGGCGGACCTGTCTGCTTTTGCGGTAATAAAACTTATCGAATGCACTTGTAATGTTAGGCGTAAACTTTGGTCCAAATTACCTGTTCCTTCTTTTATCGGATTTTTTTTTCGGTTATCGATACTTATCGAAGACACTCTGTTACAAAATCTATCTAAGGACACTACCAAGACCATAAAGTAAATTTGTGTGAAATTTACAAAAATATCAACCTAGCCGTTTAAGAGTCCATAGGGAACGAACTCCCTTGATATAATAGTAGAGATAAAAAAAAAAAACGAAACAATTCTCTTTTCCTGATCTTAAAATCAGAAAGCTATTGAAGAAGATGAGTTTTATCCTAGTGGAATTTGGAAATAAGGATAGATAAGTCGTATTCTTTTGATTAACCTGACTACTCTTCTCATCTTGAATGTTTTTTTTTTTTTTTATTCAATTTTCACCCCAAACAAGGCACAGTGCCACTTTGAAGCAGGGGGCTACTATTAGGGAATTAATTAGCGGGGTCATTATGAAGGGAGAAGAGTAGAAAGATGTTTGTTAACATTACACTTGAACTTCTGCATATCATTGCAGTTGGGAAAGCAGAATCCCGGAAGGGAGTTCCAAAGACCCGCAGTTCTGGGGAAGAAACTATTGGAGTAAAAGGCTTTCTTGCACCTAGGGATCTCTACTGTAAAGGGATGAGACTTAGTAGCTTGTCGGGTTTGTCGGGGGTAGTTACGTCGGGGAGGTACAAGTGTTTGCAGTTCGTCAGAGCATTCACCATTAAAGTATTTGTAGAACAGGCAGAGGGATGCAACATCTCGTCGATGGGACAGAGGTTGAAGCCCAGATGACAGTTCAGGACCTATCAGGTTTGCGACTCTTTTTTGAACCCTGTCCAGGAGCGAGAGACAAGCAGCAGATGCACCAGCCCAGATGTGACAACAGTACTCCATACATGGGCGAATGGTTGCCTTATAGAGGTATAGGATACTGGCAGGCGTAAGTAGTTTTCTAGCACGGTAGAGGGAGCCAACCTTCCTTGCAGCAGCCTTGGCAATGCTCTCAATGTATCTATTCCAGTTCATATTCCCTGTAAACGTTAGGCCGAGGAGTTTAAAAGAAGTACTTTCAGGCAATGTGTTCTTGGCCATTGCTATTGGTGGTAGAGAAGGTTTCTTGTAGTTATTGAAGGAAACAAGCTTAGTCTTAGCAGCATTGAATGAGACCTAATATATTATGTAACACAATATGGAAGCAATAATTATAAATAATAGATTCGCATGCGACATAGGTGTTAAATTTCTTTTAATTCTCGTAGCGGTTGATGCTGACCTGGGAGTAACGTCAAACAGAATTAAAAGTGACTTTGTATCTTTTTTTTCTGATTTGAATCACTACTTATCAAGGCCAGAAACCTAATCGAGGATAAGAGTTAATGAGTGTATGGTGATCACCGGAACATCTGCGTAGTATCGTTCATGGTATAAATCGGTTATAATTTGATTATTTAAAGGGACGGCTCAAGAAGAATTTGTTTGCATTGGACTTGAAGACGACCATCTTATAGTCAGCTTGAAAACAGGCCAGCGGAACAGCGATCCACAGTCGGGCAGTTCTAGGAAAGAAACTTTGTTCATGGAATCTGCATGGAATCTGCATTTAGATTTAGGCATAGATAGAGAATCGGGGAAAAAATGTTGATAGTGGTTGTAGCTTGTCGAGTACGTCTCGGGATGGTTTAGCAATGGGGACCATAGATTGAAGTTTAGACGAGCACGTACCATGAAAATAACGATAAAATAGAGGCATGCTCGCAACGTTTCTTCATGAGAAAAGGGCATCATCTACTAGGTTTCGAAGCTGGTTTTGAACGCTGTCATTGCAGAATAGGGTACCCCTAGTAGCTCTTGCCCAGATTCGGTAACATCACTTCATTTTAGCATGTATCTAGCTCTTATACAGGTAGAGGATTGCATCGGCATGAGATTTCTACTGGAGCCGTAGAACGTGCCAATGATTCTTTCTAGCAATCGTGGCAATAGATTTTTGTGCGTGTGTTCCATTTCAGATCAGGAGTTAAGGTCAGTCACAGAAACTTGTAACACTATTAGGCAACGCCGGGTCGGGACCGCTAGTACGAAGTGCCTTAAATAATTTTTTTTTTAAAATTGTCGTAGACTCTTGAAAATTTAGTATGTTAT
>NC_136521.1:5379503-5484503 GCF_053919585.1 Euprymna scolopes | reverse complement strand
CTCTTTCTCTCTATCTCTATCGTTTTTCTTTTTATCTGTCTGCCCCCCTTTCTCCCTCTTTCTCTCTCTCTCTCTCTATCTCTCTCTCTCTCTCTCTCTCTCTTGTTTTCCACGTCTTTGTTTAACTCTATTTGTTTTATCTAATACCTAGCAAACAGCGCGGGCTCTTTTTCACACAACCCCGCGGGGCTTTGTGTGTCTGTCATTTCTTTTATCTTACCCCCTCCCATTTTAAATCCAGTCTTTAATCACCCCAAATCCTCTGCAAAGTTCATCATATGTTGTCTCTGGCGATTATGACAAACGTTTTTTTTTTTTCTTCTTTTTTTTATATATATTTACATGCAAGGTTGCCAACATCTTAAGTGAAAGTGATTTTTGTGGAACGAGCTGGATTTGAAATTGGGACACCCAGGTCGTTAGTTCGTGTCGTTAACCACGTTTTTACCCTATCTAATCGAGAAGGAAATTACTGGATGATGCCCCTGACTCTATAAGCTAACAATTAGTGATGGAACGATTCTGATACAATTACCGATTCCGATTCTTTATAAACCTCTAAATATTTGACCGTAAAGCTGTTATTTGTTCGGGATTACCGCAAAAGCATTTGTTAAATGTAAATATATTTTCTAAAAACGTAAAGTCACACTTGTGGGGTGGAGAGGGGTGATCTATCGATTTTAGCTTCGCTGGTAATTTAAAATCAATAAATATTTATTATTTTCTTATTACTAGTTTAGACAAGTTTCGGTAAATTGGCGCAGGTTTTTACGATTCCGATACCCCAATTAGTTCCGATTTTTTTCGATTCCCGATTTCGATTCAAAATAATCGTCCCAACACTAATAGCAATATTCCATGCATGGGAGAAACGGGGCTTTGTACGTTTTACAACTGATTTGTAAGAAAATTCAGGAGTTGTACGGGAACGTCAATATACTATTATCACTCTGTCTGTCTGTCTGTCGGTCTGTCGATCTGTCGGTCTGTCTGTCTTCTCTCTCTCTCTCTCTCTCTCTCTCTCTCTCTCTATCTATCTATCTATATCTCACACTCTTTCTTTCTCTCTTTCTTTTTATATTTCCTTTTGCCCCCCCCTCCCTCTCTCTCTCTCTCTCTCTCTCTCTCTCTCTCTCTCTCTCTATCTCTCTCTGTGAATTTCTCTTTATCTTACTGACTTCCTTTCTGTCTGTTTGTTCCGACAATAAACAAATACATTACGGTATCAAAAAAAAAAAAAAAAAAAAGAAATCTAAACAAAATTGAATAATTAAACGAAAATCAAATCCGTCTCCATCACACTTTTTTGTTGTTGTTTTTGTTTTTTCTTATATAAACATCTCCAGCTCGTATTGACTTACTTTGAAGGGTTTATATATATATATATATATATATATATATATATATATATATATATATATATATATATATATATATATATATATATATATATATATATATATATATATGTTCCTTTCTATTATTTTTTAAGTAAGTTCCTATGTGCGCGCCAATGCTCGCCATCCCTCGAAATCGAAACACAAAGAAAATCCATTGAAACTATTTAATGAAACAAAAAAAAAAACTTCCCCTGAAAAACACTTCCGTCAAACTGTCTCGTTCTAGAAGCAGACTTTACTGTTTTTTTGTTTTTGTTTTTTCTTTTGTTTTTGGTTTTTAGTTTTTTTTTGTTTTTTGTTTTTTGTTTTTTTTTTGCTTATTCCTTTTTGCTATTTTTTTTCTTTGTTATTGTATCTTGTTTCTTTAGGAGTTTTGTTTGTTAGTTAGTTTTTGTTTGTTTGCTTATTTATTTATTTATTTATTATTGTGTCTTGTTTCTTGTTTTTTTTGTTTGCTTTTTGTGTTTCTTTATTTTTTGCTCCTTCTTTATTGTTTGTTTCTTTTTGTTTCTTTCTTTGTTTTTTTATGTTTCTTTTCTTGTTTTTAGGTTTGCTTTATATTTTGTTTCTTTTATTTGTTTGTCTGTTTGTTTGTTTTTTCTTTGTTTATAGTTTTCTTTTTGTATTTTTTATCATTTATTTCTTTGAGTTTTTTTTTGTACAATCTTTGTTTTTGTTTGTTCGGCATTTTCCACATTTTTTTTATACTTTTTGTTTTCGATAGGAGGTTGTTTCTTTCTTTTTTCTAAAAATTACTTTTTTTATTTTTTAAATTTATTTATTCTGTTTCTTCAAAGTATCGATCTTCCTGTCTAACCAATAACCAAGTCCTCTCAATTCGTTTGAATGTGCGCACCTGTATTTGGATCTACGTAGTGTTGCTGGTGATTGATTGTTTTATGATCGTACCAGCTTGATGAAGTTATCTATAAACTGACCATTCATCAGAATGTATTGTTGAACCTGCTTCTACTTGGCGTTCAATGATAGAAATTAACGTTTACGCGTCTCATTTTTGTATATAAAAGTACCTCCTCGTTTTGAAGGTTAATCTATATATCTATAAAAGTGAAATTGCGTGTCTCTGTCTGTGTATGTACATTTCCCTACAAAACTACTCCCTCAATTTTCAGTCTACAGACTCGAGAGGTCCTGGATATGACCTAAAACTATATCCGATTTTTTTTTTTACACAGTGATCACCACTTATCAAGGCCCGGAAGCCACTTAGGGATAAGGGTTATTACAAGTACATTACGTTAGTGTGGAGATTTGATGAAGTGTTTACTTAAGGGGGCGGTTCATTAGGAATTTGTTAACATTGGACTTGAAGATATCCAAGTTGTAGTCCGGTGGGAAGCAGGCAGACGGAACAGAGTTCCACAGGCGTGCAGTTCTAAGAAAGAAGCTTTGTTCATGGAATCCGCGTTTTGATTTAGGCACAGATAAAGAGTGGGGGAAACTTTTGACAGTGGATTCAGCTAGACGGGTGTTTTTCGTGAAAGATTGGTGAGAGGGGACCAGAGATTGGAGTTCAGACGAGCACTTGCCATGGAAATAACGATAAAACAAGGATAGGCTCGCAACGTCTGTTCTGTGGGAGAGAGGTTGCAGGGTAGAGAAAAGGGCATCCCCCACTAAGCCACGAAGTCTATTTTGTACTCTGTCAAGGCAGGATAGGCTGTTTTTAGCAGCTCCTGCCCAGATATGGCAACAGTAGTCCATCCTTGGACGATGAACTTGCTGGTTATCGTACTAATAACAAAGTGTAGTATCTGTTCTATCTTCCCTCACAGGGGAAGTCTTTTTTGACTGGAGTAATTCTTAAATATATCCTACTCAGAGTGCCATCCTGTTGAGAAATGAATATACCACACGCAAAAAAAAAAACAAAAAAAAATGATATTCTGTTTAACGTTGTCCCCATGACAAGACAAGTAATCTGTTTATATGCTTGATGTAAGATGAATCTATCCTTGCATGGAACACACAATGGAAACTTGTTTAAGTTTCAAAAGAATTATTTAGACGAGGAGAATTAACTCATGAGAGGGGAGATACCATTTTGTAATTAATTAATTACTTCTTTACTTTTTTTTCTCTAACTTAGTCTTAATGATAGTGACGCACGGACAGAGTTTCGAGGCAACATTTACTTAGATTCCTACAGAGTTTTTCTTTTTTTTTTTACAAAGGAGTCACCACTTATCAAGGCCCGGATACCACTCGAGGATAAGGGCACAGTAGTTAATGGAAACATTTCGTAGTAATCGTTAGAAGTGGGAATTGGGTAAATTGAATTACTTAAGGGGGTGGCTCATTAAGAACTTGTTCACGTTGGACTTGCAAACAACCATATTGTCAGTTGGAAAGCACGAAAACGGAACGGAATTCCAAAGGCGTGCAGTTCTAAGAAATAGGCACACATTTTATCGATTTCGATACCCCAAAAAGTTTCGATTTTTCAGGATTCCCGATTCCGATTCCAATTAATCGTCCCAACACATTCCATGCATGGGCGAAAAGAAGGGGCTTTGTGCGTTTTGCAACCGATTTGTAGAGAAATCAGTAGTTGTACGAGAACGTCAATATGCCATTTCTCTCTCTCTCTCTCTCTCTCTCTCTCTCTCTCTCTCGCTCTCTCTTTCTTTCTTTCTCTTTCTCTAGTTGTCTCCCACTCTGTTCAAAGAAAGACATTTTGTTCATGGAATTTTCGTTTAGGTTTAGGCACAGATGAAGAGTGAAGGAAATTATTGATAGTGGTTTCAGGTAGACGAGTGCTTTTCGTGAAAGTCAGGCGTGAGGAGACCATAGATTGGAGCTCAGACGAGCACTTTCCATGAAAATAACGATAAAGCACAGACAGGATCACAACGTCTCGTCTATGGGAAAGAGGTTGCAGGGAAGAGAAACGGGCATCTCCTACAAGGTAACGGAATCTATTTTGAAATCTGTCAAAGCAGGATAGGCTGCTTCTAGGAGCTCCTGCTCAGATGTGGCAACAGTACTCCATCCTTAGATGTACTTGGCTCTTTAGGTAAAGAACTGAATAAGCACTGAGATATCTATCGGAGCGGTAGAACGATCCCATCATTTTTCCAGCAGCCGTGGCAACGGATTTGATGTACGTGTTCCATCTCTGATCACGTGTTCCATCTCATTGTTGGGCGCATCTTGTCTTGCCCCAGCGATAGGCCAAGTAGAAACTGTATTCTATCCCCCTTCCGATCTCATCATTCTAGACCTGCATTTATACTGTACCGTTACATACGTTTACACACGGACCCCCCCCCCACACACACACGTTGTATGCAATCTACGTTGCAAGGAAGAGAATACAAGTAACAGCTCAACTCCCTTTTTGTGTAATAATGCCATTTGTTTTCTTCATTTTCTCGCCTCGCTTGACTTTTTGGTACATCTGCGACGTCATTCACGTCTCTATCGTGATCATATCCTCTACATTTTATAGTCTTTTTCCTTAAAGTGACGTCATTTCGCATTTTAGATGCATTTGATACGCATGTCCGCGCTCTTTTACCCTACATTCCAGTAGAGCAAGATATAAAAAGCGATTAAGAAAAACAAATTAACAGTACAAAATCGTTTTACATACGTGCGCGGTCGCTAGTCTTCATTCTTCAATCCTCGCTTTTCCATATATGACGTGTAATCATTCTCGAAGGTGTTGATCTTCTGTTTAACTTAAGCCGAATCTACCCGTGCAGGGAACACAAAATAGAGACTTGCTGAAGTTTCAAAGAGGTTATATGGAGGGAGAGCGTAAACTCATGAGAGGGGAGAGATCAATTTGTAATTAATTAATTCTTAACTGGATTTTCTTAACCGTTTTATAATTCAATCCACTAGACGACACATGAGCATCGGTTACAAAAATGCGTATACCGTATATACACTAGACATGCATAAACACAGTTATATAAATTTGACAATTCAACAGTATACTACATAGATTCCTAGGAATACCCTGGAGCATAGGGTGGAGCAGGTGTGATTGTGAGTGGGTTAGGGTTAGGGTTAGGGTTAGGGTTAGGTTCAAGGAACTTCAGACATCACGAATTAATTTCTACTCACATAAGAAAGACATTTGAGAAGAGATGAGGTTTTTGCACATTTGAAGTACATGTCTAGTATTTCCAAATTGTCAACCATCTGATACTGACCAGGCTAATCGTTGATTAAAACGAACCGCAGTATAAACGTGATTACACCATATATGAATCTTTGTTTTTGGCGTCCTTCCGTCTAGATAGACGATGGAGAATCATAAGCTAAAAAAAAAACACTCCTAAATAACGTTAAATGAATTGTATACAGGGTGGTCAAAAAGTCAGGTAACATTTTAAAGAAAAACGATATTAGCAATACACGTATATTTAAGTACCATACATTGAAATATAAAATGAAACAAACATGAAATATGTTTATTTTGTTAATTGTCGTCCATTTCTCTCTATCAATCGCTGGAAGCGATTAACCACTGATTGTGTAACACGTGTAATCATGTCAGCTGATATCCGCGCAATCTCCTCTTCAATAAATAACTTTAAAGACGCTATTGTATCAGGCTTCTTGCCATAAACGCTATCCTTTACATAGCCCCAAAGCCAGAAATCAGGAGGGGTAGTTTATATATTACACTCAAATATTTAAACAAATAATATTAAACGAATAGAGATTATAATGGATCATATTGTTTTTTCTACCTTTAACATGTTACCTGACTTTTTGACCACCCTGTAGATAGACGATGGAGAATCGCGTCTGAAGGTTGTCATGAGTGGTGGCAACTGTTCCTGTGACTGAGCCGACCGATCGGGAGCTGCAGATTCTGTTGCACTTCCTGCAGGGATACCCTCTGTCATGCTCTGCCAATGCTGCTGCTGATGCTGTCCTTTTGCGCCTGCCTCTCTTCTCCTCCCACTGTTCATCTCTTCTCTCCTCGAACAGCCGGACACATTTCTTGACTTTGACCCTCTGGGAGTAACGGCCTACAGCATAGGATTCAAGATCAACAGGGTTGATGTTACCGGATTTAAAGTCCCTTTTGTGCACATCATTAAATCTAAGGTCTATCGGGTTGTCTGCTGTCGGCTAAGAGCTCACCATACAGGATGTCTTTGAGATTCAGCCATCCTGTATGCGAGCCACGAGCCCTAGCCAGCGCAGACATCTCTGGGAGAGGGCAAGCATACTTGGACACACACACACACACACACACACACACACACACACACACACACACACACACATATATATATATATATATATATAGTAAGCTAGAGTAGGGGAGCTGGATAGTGACAATTGGTATGAAGGGTTGCCCCTACATTGACCAAGGTCTTATATGTGGGGTCGCCCCCACATATGGTCTTTGCTTGCAGTATCTGCCGGAACAGATGGTATTTATTTGCTCCCCCACCGAGCAAATTAGGCACAAGGCCAATTTTTAATGTGAGGAGTGAAGGGAGGGGGAAGGGAAAAAGGGGACCAGCTCCCGAGAGGTGGGAAATGGGAGCTGGTTAAAGGTCAGGTATGTGGGGTTGCCCCCACACCCGGTCCCTGCTTGCAGTATCTGCCGGAACAGATGGTATTTATTTGCTCCCCCACCGAGCAAATTAGGCACAAGGCCAATTTTTAATGTGAGGAGTGAAGGGAGGGGAAAGGGAAAAAGGGGACCAGCTCCCGAGAGGTGGGAAATGGGAGCTGGTTAAAGGTCAGGTATGTGGGGTTGCCCCCACACCCGGTCCCTGCTTGCAGCATCTGCCGGAACAGATGGTATTTATTTGCTCCCCCACCGAGCAAATTAGGCACAAGGCCAATTTTTAATGTGAGGAGTGAAGGGAGGGGAAAGGGAAAAAGGGGACCAGCTCCCGAGAGGTGGGAAATGGGAGCTGGTTAAAGGTCAGGTATGTGGGGTTGCCCCCACACCCGGTCCCTGCTTGCAGCATCTGCCGGAACAGATACTACACTTTGATCTTGACCAAAAAGGCACCCTACAGATGGTGTTTATTTGCTCCCCCACTGAGCAAATTAGGCACAAGGCCGCTTTTAATGTGAGGCAAAAACCAGCTCCCCTAAAAGCAGGCAAAAAGGGGGCACTCTGGTTACCAAAAATAATAATTGTCCCAGTATAGAGGGTTTCCCCTCCATTGACTGGTACAAACTATCCTAAGTGCAGCATCTGCCGGAACAGATGGTGTTTATTTGCTCCCCCACTGAGCAAATTAGGCACAAGGCCGTTTTTAATGTGAGGTAAAAACCAGCTCCCCTAAAAGTAAGCAAAAAGGGGGCACTCTGGTTACCAAAAATAATAATTGTCCCAGTATAGAGGGTTTCCCCTCCATTGACTGGTACAAATTATCTTAA
This sequence comes from Euprymna scolopes, assembly GCF_053919585.1. Taxonomy (NCBI): domain Eukaryota; kingdom Metazoa; phylum Mollusca; class Cephalopoda; order Sepiida; family Sepiolidae; genus Euprymna; species Euprymna scolopes. The sequence continues at coordinate 5,476,710 of NC_136521.1, read as the reverse complement.
GTGTAGCATCTGCCGGAACAGATACTACACTTTGATCTTGACCAAAAAGGCACCCTACAGATAATGTAGCCAAAATGTTGGCCCCCTGTAAATAATGTAGACAGATTTATAGACACGCTGGATAACACTCATGGGAAGCCCCTCTGAAATAGGTTCGAGTATGCAACATGCCACAAAGAGTTGAATGTGTTTGGCTTTCATAGTCCTCAACGTTGGTCAAAGTTGCACACCTGTTAGCCCCTCCACTGGTGTCCTTGGAAGGTTTTCTTTATTTTCGGAATCAAACGCGTTGGGAAGCGCGAAAAACCGGAAGGTCTGCGTGAGCAGCTACAATCGGCGTTCAGGTGTGACAGTGCTCGATATTAATGGACAAAAGCCTTTCATGTTGACAGGATCGGCTTTTTCCTGCGCAACGATTTATCAACTATAATCGAATTCCCACAAAATGGCGTTCGGATCCTACTCAATAATAAATGTGATCTGGAAAAAGCGGACAGCTTATAACCGACGCACGACACCTACTAAATGATGATACCAATATATATATATATATATATATATATATATATATATATATATATATATATATATATATATATATATATACACTAGCAAAAGTACCCGTCATTGACTGGGTTCAAAAACTGCCTACAGAAAATGGACTCTGATTTATGAAAGTATGATAGGTTATGAAAAGGAAGGGTTGTAAGGAGATAGCTTCGAATTTGAGGGTATCAAAACAAAGCGAAATATGATGAAAGAAAAAATAAAATAGATAAACCCCATAATTTATTATACCATACCTGTTCACAACGAAACACTTATCACAATATTCTGTGGATCTATATTAAAAAAAACTTGTTAAACTTTGTGACATATTTCCATTCTATGGAGGTCAGGTGCGAACGAACACCCCATAATTTTATTATACCATATTTCTTCGAACTGAAACATAATTATCAAAGTCTACTTACGCAGATAGATATGAAAAGTCTTTATTAAAGTTTGTGCCTATTTTCATTCTATGGAGGCCAGGTGCGAACGTAGACCCCACAATTTTATTATACCATCCCTATTTAAGTTAAAACATACTTATCAAAGTATTCTTATGGACATCTATATCAAAAACACTTGTAAACGTTTTTTTTATTAATTTTTAAATTTTTTATTTCCATACTTTGTTGACCAGGCGCGAACGCACACCCCACAATTTTAATGAACCACCGTTCTGCCAGATCAAACATACTCATTCCTGTGCCTCAATACATCTTCTATCATTATATGTAATCAGTTTTTTAAAATAGTCAACCATATAGGAGCCACACACAAACACACACACACACACACAATTATCTTTATATATATATATATATATATATATATATATATATATATATATATATATCAGCGGCGGCCGCCCGGCTTTGGCCGGTCATAAAATACACTTAAATATAATATTTTATATATGATTATAGAGTCGTGATTAACAAAGTAAAAAAAAAATGTCAAAGACTGAAAGTTCAATATAGAAACGTTGTTTTAATTTGAATAAAATAAAATACGTATCAAGTGCGCTTGAAAGCCAAATCACAACGTAATATTAGGAAAATAAACAAAATATTTTACTTGTTTGAAATTTATCACAAATATATTTCGGAGGTAGCCTTCCTCTTCAGTGTGTTCTTTGTTTTTTTTTCTTTTTCTTCTTTCTTGCCATGTTGTTAATTTGAAGAAAGGAGTCTGTATAGAGATGCGCGTTGTATCTGGCGGTTGTATTTTGAATTGTTTGAACTGTGCGTAGGCAACGCGAGAATAACGTCAAAGAATGAGTGTTCATATAGAAACGTTGTTTTAACTTGAATAAAATAAAATACGCATCACTGCGCTTGGAATAAAAAAAATGTATTTGAGTGCCATCAGCTAGAATCGAAACCGAAAGCAAAACTGTAGCATTCGAAGCTGGTGACGTTACCACATTACCAACATGACATGCATATGAACTTATTAAAAATATACTAAGATGAAGGTACAAGATGTATAACGATTTTTTTCAAATTTGACCCATTTGTGCCCCTTTAGATACTATTTTAATCGGCTAAAGACCCATAACAAAACGGTCCATAAAAAATTAAATCATTTGAGGCACCTATATTAAAGTACCACGTTACAAGGTACAGACACTGATACAGTAAATCATTTTAAAAATATTGTTGTTTATTAGTAAATTGTGTACGATTGTTTAGGAGCCAATGTTGGCATATAATTATATAATAGTTCAGTTATCATAATTCTGCACAACCGGGTGATCTCCTCAGCGCAAAGCAAGAACTAATTATTAAAAAAAAGTTTCACATCCTACAAGCAGAATTCTGTTATTAACACGGGAAGAATTCATTACTAAAATGTCGAGCTCTGTTGTTGTTGCTAAAGAAGCTTTATTCGATTGTTTTTATATAATTTATTCATTTTTTATTATATATATATATCAAGTAAGATGTTGGACTTTCTTGCAGTTTCATCAAATACTTTTGCAAGTAAAATCCGATCCCGCTAATTTCTACCCTTTGATGATAAGGAACGTATCTCTTCGAAACTCCGCGGATTAAGGACTATCCACTTATTTAATGGTTCCTTTTCAAATTAAATCTGTTTTTAACTCTTTTTCAAAGTGTTTTTTAACATGTTTTATTAACTATTTGCTCCTGTATATATATATATATATATATATATATATATATATATATATATATATATATATATATAATATTTATGATGATGATGATGATTCCCGAAAGGATGAAACACTAGTATTTATAGAGATTTAAAAATTATTATAGTAATAATTATATATATATATATATATATATATATATATATATATATATATATATATAATTATTCCTATTACAATTTTATATATATATATATATATATATATATATATATATATATATATATATATATATATATATAATTATTACTATAATAATTTTTAAATGCCTATAAAACACTAGTGTTTCATACTTTCGTGAATCATCAGTGTAGGAAGTTACGATTACAGCCGCGTGGGGCGTTCGAACCCGACCACAAAGCCATCTCTGACTCCATGAGCAAGGAATAAACCGTGCGTCCAACGTTAACTGCGAGAAAATTAAGTTAAAATTTAGACAGCTAATGATTATAACCACGATTTGCGCATGCGATCTTCAGTGGGTATTTATTTGCTCGCCCACCGAGCAAAATACTGTTAGAAATTCGCTCAATATATATTACCGTGACATAGGTTGACATATATTCGGTGTTTTTTTTAATAGTATTTTGTCTAGTTTATTATTTATAACACCTTTTCTCGAACTTACCGTGTTTAAGAGAGAGTCGGTCGCCAGTTTGAATTGTCCAATACATCGGTAAACACTGCATGTTTTTCGAGCTGAATAAATATGTTACATTGAATAAACACAAAAAAATATATCCAGTTTGGTAGAAAAGTAACTTATCTTGCCTTTGATAACATTTATTTTTTATATATTTGTTTTTTGACAACTTTTTCGAATCTATGCGTACAGTAATACAAACCCAAAAATCGTTATACATTTTGACCATTCATCTTAGTTTATTTTTAATTTTTAATTTTTTTTTTATTGGTTTATATGCTTGTCACAACATCTGGGAAATTTTACGCCCAGGCAACCGTCCCCCGCTAGTATATAAGAAATTTCTTCTCTGCAATTTAGAACAAAATATATTTTAGACTAAGTTACTGCATGGAGGCATGTGAAGCTTCCTCCCGGGCGTTTTCACGGAATTCGATGACAATAAAAATATAGGAGTGTGAAATATTCGTTGATCATCATTCAATCCCGGGCAACGTCTGGTCTCCCTGCTAGTATGTATATATATATATATATATATATATATATATATATATATATATATATATATATATATATATATATATATATATATATATATACACTGGATGTACACATATCTGATTAATTATGCAGCCAAACTTTATGGACACACTATATATCTAATATATAAACAGCTATGTCTGTATGTATGTTTGTCTACATATTTTCAAACTATCTCTCCTCCAAAACTGGTCTCCCTGCTAGTATATATATATATATATATATATATATATATATATATATATATGACAAGTTTTCATTTTAAGGTTGGATGAAAGTAATAAGTACATTTGGGTAGGGTCGCTCTCTCTCTCTCTCTCTCTCTCTCTCTCTCTCTCTCTCTCTCTCTCTCTCTCTCTCTCTCTCTGAGCTTATGTTAATTAAGCGATACGGTCGAGTGACCATCGTGTGCGCTTACCAATTACAGTGTTTTCTGCGGGGGTGGGTTTTTTTTTTTTAATTTTTTTTTTTACGTTATTTCTACTTATTTCTTATATTTTATTACGTTTGTTATTACGTTATGTGATCGCGGACGACGTGTGGCGACCCAGCCGAGCTTTCAAGGGTATAAACGAAAAGAATTTGGGGACAACCCTTTCTCTACATACGCCCCCACACCCATCTGTTGGGAAAATAAAATGTTGTGAGAAGGGGTGGGGCGCATGCGTAGTCAAAAAATATTGTTTTATTTATTTATTATTTTTTTTTTGCTTTTTTTTTTAATAATGTGTATATATATTTCGTTGGTTAATCATTTTAATGACTTTCCAAACATTTCAAGATGTTTTTACTAAATTTATTTTGTTGATATTATTTATAAACAAACACAATTTCTCTAAATTGTTAAAAAAAAAACAGTTAGATCAATCTAGAATTACGATGAATACAGAAGGATTGGAAAGTACTCACACTTACAACAAATATGGAGATTACTTCACCCAGTTGCTGCTAGAAGTGACAGAGGTTATTCGGAAAGAATCCAAAGCAGAAGCAATAGACAAAAAAAAAACGTCTGTCTGTCTGTCTGTCTGTCTGTCTGTCTGTCTCTCTCTCTCTCTCTCTCTCTCTCTCTCTCTCTCTCTATATATATATATATATATATATATATATATATATATATATATATATTGTAGCGACTTATTTGGTAATTGTTTTAAAACTAAATAAAGTAAAATAATATATATATATACATATATTTACATATATATACACATATATATATGTATACATATACATATATATACATATATATACATATATATACATATATATATATACACACATATATATGTATATATACATATATATACACATATATACATATATATAAACATATATATGTATATATATACATATATATATACACACATAAATATACACATATATATGTAAAAATATATACATATATATATATACATGTGTGTGTGTGTGTGTGTGTGTGTGTGTGTGTGTGTGTGTGTGTGTGTGTGTGTGTGTGTGTGTGTGTGTGTGTGTGTGTGTCGTTGTCGCTGGCAGCACTCGGATACGAGTACACATTTTGCTCATTAACACTTCCTACGATGTGAAAAAAAATCATGTTTAGTGCACAGAAGAATAGGCTGCAGCTGCCACATGGGATCGTAGGAAGATTCACACGTCGTTGACTTCCTGCTTCTCCTTGGGCTCTTTTTGTTTCTTCTTTTTTTATCTTCTGTTGTTTTCGAAGATTTCCATGTTTCCATACATTTTTCTTCTCCAGCTCTTCCTGATGGCTGTATTGACTTCCACAAGTTCTTTGCGTCACCTTTTGTCGCCGTAAGAGTAAATTACAGCTGATCTTTAAAACGACGTTTTGGTGCGTCATGCGGTCTGGTTCCAGTGGCTAGTTCTGAATAAAGAACTTGCTTAGGTAGGCGGCTGTCAGGCATTCGGGTCCAGCGTAGACGGTTTCTCACTATTGTAGCTTCTATGCGTTCCATCTCTGAGCAGAGAAGAACCTCGGTGTTCGTGATTAAGCCTGCCACTTTATGCGTAATATATTTTTATATATGTATACGCGCATATATATATATATATATATATATATATATATATATATATATATATATATATATATATATATATATATATAAGCGAAAATGTGTGTATGCATGTATCTTTGTATCTGTATTTGTGTGTCCGGTAAAAACTTTCGACAGACACGACGAAAATTCACAAACTCGGTATCATATTGAAGCCCCATCCTTCGCCCGAAAACTTTCGAAAAATTGGCCAAAAAACGTTAATTTTTTCACCCCGAAATCGACAATTTTCGACAGGGGGTGTCAACAAAAACGGTCCCCTCGTGACGTCGACCGGTTCTACGCATGCGTCGGATGACGTCATGACCTGATTTACTTTAAATAGTTGAAGAACTGAATAAGTTTCATGTACGTCGCGTTAGCTCAGTTTGTTTGTTAGTTTGTTAGTCATAAAGATATTCTAATGAAAACTTATTTTGAAAACACATCATATCATAAAGATATTCTAATGAAAACTTATTTTGAAAATACATATCATAAAGATATTCTAATGAAAACTTATTTTGAAAATACATATCATAAAGATATTCTAACGAAAACTCATTTTGAAAATACATATCATAAAGGTATTCTTACGAAAACTTATTTTGAAAATACATCGTTTGAAATCAACATTAAAAATTTCGCAAGAACTTTCTTCTCAACCTAATAGATGATTTTTCTTTTAATTTTTATCTGACACAGAAAAGTCAGTAGATATGAATTTTTTCATCGATTTTATTTTTCGTTTACTGAATTTGGCTATTGTAGTATTAGTGCACCGACTTTTCTGTATTTTCTTTTCGTCAATTAAAAGCAATTGCCATTTTGTTAAGGTTAATCACCCTTTCGAGAATCTTCTAAACAAGGACGAGTTTAATCATTGTGTAAATCCAGTCGATACAGGGTGGAACGGTAAAATTGTCACCCTAGAAAAGACGACATTATTCCATTTCCGTTTGCTTTAATTTTAATTTGACACAAAAAAGTCAGTATATATCAATTTTTTCACCGATTTTTTTTTTTTTTTACTGAATTTTGCAATTATGATGTTATTGCACAGACATTTATGTATTTTCTTTAAATTGCCGTCGTAAGTGTCAACACCAATACGCACCAAATTAACAAATTACGATGAAAAAAAAAGCGGGGGGGGGGCAAGTGAAAACTTCAAGCGAGATAAGGAGAATATGAGATTATGTAAATCACACTTTAAAACCGTTTCCTTTCTTTTGTTTAATGTTTGTTTTCGAAGCCTGGGGCTTCAAAACTCAAGAATGGGGTCATCGGTGAACAAATACGTTTGAGAAACAATGGACGATATTCACAAAAAAATGTTGCATCTTGTAGTTTCTGTTTTTTGTCCCCATTTTTTAACCTGTTTTTTTTTTCTTTTAAACCTGTTTGTTTGAAAAAACACCTACAACGTTTCTTATTTTTTTATATTTTGTTCTTTGCTTTGTTTTGTTTTCTTCTTTTTATTTTTTATTGTTTTCTTTTTTTTTTTTTTTTCGTAATTTTTTTTTCTGTTTTTCGTATTTCTTTCATTTTCTTTCTTTCTTTGTTCATTGAAATTTTTATTTTCTTCATTTTCTTTGCCTCGTTTTTTTCTTTCTTTCTTCGGTTTTCTATCCTCATGTTTTTTTTTTTTTTTTTTTTTTTTAGAAATCTGTTTGTTAGAATAACCACCTATAACGTTTCTTGTCTTTTTTTATTATTTTATATGTTTTGTTTGTTCTCTCTTCTTTTTTCCTTTTTTTCTCATAATTTTTATTTTGCTTTTCTTTTTTTTTTTTGTTTTTCGTATTTCTTTTTATTTATTTCTTTATTCATTGAAACTTTTATTTCTTTCATTTTCGTTGTCTTTTTCCTCTCTTTTCCTTCGATTTTCTGTCCCCATATTTTTTTTAACCGGTTTGTTCAAATAACACCTAAAACGTTTCTACCATTTTTTTTAAATATTTTTATATATCTTTTATATTTTTATACATCTTTTATATTTTTATACATCTTTTATATTTTTATACATCTTTTATATTTTATATATCTTTTATATTTTTATACATCTTTTATATTTTTATATATCTTTTATATTTTTATATATCTTTTATATTTTTTATATATCTTTTATATTTTTCTTTTTCTTTTTCATTTTTTCTTTTTATTTTTCGTAATTTTGTTTTATTTTACTTTTTTTGTTTTTCATTTTCTTTCTTTCTTTTTATTTTCATTTGAAACTTTTGTTTTCCTCATTTTCTTTGTCTTTTTTCTTTCCCTCGTTCTTTTATTCCTTCTCTTTAAATTGACTTCTTTCCTCTCCTTTTTTTTCTCCGTTTTTTTTATTTCCTTTCTATTTTCTCGTTTCTTTTTTTTTTTTTTGCAAAGGAGTCACCACTTATGAAGGCCCGGAAATCACTCGAGGATAAGGGTTAATGAGTAGTCGTTATTCTTTCTTTTCTTCCTTCTTCGTATTTAGTCTTTTTCTTCATCTCATTCTCATTTGTTTTCTTTCTCTGTTTTTTTTCTTCTTCGTTTTTATTTTTCTTCTTCGTCTTTTTCTCCTTCTTTTTTCTTTTTCTTTTTCTTCGTTTTCCTTTTTCCTTTTCGTCTTCTTCTTTTTTCGTCTTCTTCTTTTTTTCGTTTTCTTCTTCTACGTCGCCTTCTTCTTCTTCTTCTTCTTCTTCTTCTTCTTCTTCTTCTTCTTCTTCTTCTTCTTCTTCTTCTTCTTGGTTCTTTATTCGTTTTCATTTTTCTTTACTGTTTTATTTTTCTTCTTCTTCTTCTTCTTCTTCTTCTTCTCCTCCTCCTCCTCCTTCTTCCTCATTTCTTTTTTTCTTATCGGTCTTCTTTCTTTTTTAAAATTGTTTTCATCTTTATTCTTTTTTATTTTATTTTTCTTCTTTTTCTTGTTCTTTGTTCTTTTTTTCTTCTCAATCGTCTTTTTCTTTCATTTTTATTTTCCTTCTTTTTATTTTTACATCTTCTTTCTGTCGTCTTTTCTTCGTGTTTTTTCTTCTTTTTCTTCTTTTTTAATTTTTCTTCCTATTTCTTCTTTACTCTTTTTTCTTATTCGTTTTTTTCTTTTTTTTAATTTTCTTCTTCGTCTTTTTCATTCATTTTTTTCTCCTATATTTCATTCCTTCTCTTTCTTCTCGGGTGTTTGTTTTGATTTCCTTCGCTTTTTTCTTACATTTATCCTGGTTTTCATTTTTATATAAATATGTCGGATAATTATATTTTAAAAATAATACATATTCCGGCGGAATATGTATTATTTTTAAAATATAATTATCCGACATATTATTCCGCTCTCCATTTGGGGGTACCAAAATTTGTTAAAGGGGAAAATCATTACCAACTAGCATTTAGGTAAAAATGTACTTTCGTTTATATAATTGAATTCATCCAAAAAAGTATCGCAAAAAAAAATCAAATAACATCTCTCTCTCTCTCTCTCTCTCTCTCTCTCTCTCTCTCTCTCTCTCTCTCTCTCTCTCTCTCTCTCTCTCTCTCTCTCTCTCTCTCTCTCTGCGTGTGTATATACACACCACGGTTTTTTCTATCTTTCAAGCCATGTATATATTTATATATATATATATATGTGTCTGTATACATATACATATATATACATACATATATATACATACATATACATATAAATATATACATATATACATGTTTATATATATGTATATGTACGTATATATGTATGCATATGTATATATATATGTGTATATGTATATGTATATTTATGTATGTATATATATATGAGTATATATATATGTATATATATATGTATATATATATATATATACACGCACACGTTTTTTCTATATTTCAAGCCATGTGTATGTGTGTATATATATATATATATATATATATATATATATATATATATATATATGTATATATATATATATGTGTGTGTTTGTGCGTGTGTATGTATACGTACATATATATATATATGTTTATATATATATGTATATGTAAGTATATATGTGTGTATATATATGTATGTATATGTGTATATATGTATATATGTGTATATATGAGTATACTATGTGTATATAATACATATATATATATATACACACACACACACACACACACACACACACACACACACACACACACGTTTTTTGTTTGTTTTTTTCTATCTTTCAAGCCATAACAGCCCAAACCTTACATTTTTAAAGCTGTAGGTCGGGATTGGAGGTCCAACCCATGTTGTTCCTCGTGTGTGGGGATAGGGGGGCAGTTTCCTCTGACCTCAACCCGACCTTGCCCGCAGCTAAACGTTGGTAAAAAGACAGCATAAAAAGAACTGAAAACCAAAGCTAAATTCGAAGGGCAACGTAGCTATTACTTCTCACATGAATAAAATAAAATAAAACAAACCAAAATCTCACCTGCTGGATGAAGATAGTGGCTTCCTGATCCAAAATACATTAAACATTAATTTTGTATTAGGTTCGTGCAAAAAATAATGTCCTATTTTTTTTTTTTACATAAAGTTGAACGTCCCAAAAAAAAAAACGGCATTATTTTTGCACCAACCTAATATATATATATTATTTCTCCAAAACAGGTTTTAACAAAACAAAATTAGGCACAAGGCCAATCAAAAAAGCGAGAAGGGTGGGGTGGGGTCTATGGCCACTCTTCTCACCGTACCGTTGATTTGTCGACGCTCATCCTAGCTAGAGTTCTCGGTGATCATTATATCACATTCTTATCAGGGGTTGTCCTATTTAAGCTTCCTAAATCAAATTATCTCATTGATTGAGATTGTCGGACTGACTTCCTCATCTTGGTTGTTATTGTCACAACGTTTCGGCCGTTTTGCCCTCCGGCCTTCGTCAGGTGAACGGTTTGTTAGGAGTCTCGAACCCAACCCTTTATTATTATTACGGGGGTACCGTGTTCGGACTCCAGCTAGGCTTTGGGACATAGTTGCTGATTCTCTGTTTTTCAATGTTACTTTTTCACTGCCTTCGTTCAGGATTGAACTCAGCACCTTTGGGTAACTGTAAACTTTGATACAACGTCTAGGACCACTCGGCCATATGTCACTAAATCAAATTATCTCCTTAGCCACATGCAATATGGATTCAAGCATCATCTGTCCGTCCGACTCTGTAATCTGCACGGAATTTCGAACAGCACCTTGTATCTGATCATCCGGGCGTAGTATGGCTTCGTTCTCTCCTCCATGACTGGGTAGAGGTTCTGAAGAATTCGCTATTGTATTTTGAGTGTCGCACGAACTGAGGATTGGGCCATCAACCTCCAGAAGAGTGTAACTTTACAACTGAATTTCACCTAGTACTTTATCCATTACGCTGCGAGTCATTGCGGACGGATAAATTTTATTTAAAACTAGCGGGGGTACCCGGCGTTGCCTGAGTGTTTGTTTCCGGGACGGGGGGGGTTAAAAAATGTTATGGTAGGTAAGTAGGAACCCGGAGTCATGAGTAAAAGTAGGAAAATAAAATGTGAAAAAAAAAACAAAAAAACATCTGCAACGTTAACAGTTCGGCCACCAAGAAAAGTCCATTTCAGTTGTTTAGGAAAAAAAAAAAAAAAAAAAACGACTACGGTAGGTCGGCGCGAACGTGAAAATATAATGTGAATTGTCCAGCACGCTAACCACTACGCCACAGAGCACTGCAGCTTAGTTTAGTGATTTTAAATAACTTCACATGAAAGAACTACGAAGCCAAACCGGTGTTCTCTTCTCAACTGTTCCTTGTGAACGATCCCCAAACGGTGTTAAGTGGTGGCAGGGGGAGGAGGAATTTATTAGAGAGAAAATATTTTACCATTTCCATTGATCTTAACCGATTTTGGCCGTGACTTCTCAGCAGAAAAAGTATAGAAATCTAAGATTATCGAGGAATTTGAGAAATAATAAGCCTATAACACACCTCAGATATTGTTCTGCCGTTTGTGCATAATGTATTTGCATGAAATATCTTGATTTTTAATCCTATTAAGGTCAAAATCAGACGAGAAAAAATGAGTTCATTTTATTTATATAGAGACTAGCGGGGGTACCCGGCGTTGCCTGAGTGTTTGTTTCCGGGACGGGGGGGTTAAAAAATGTTATGGTAGGTAAGTAGGAACCCGGAGTCATGAGTAAAAGTAGGAAAATAAAGTGTGAAAAAAAAACAAAAAAACATCTGCAACGTTAACAGTTCGGCCACCAAGAAAAGTCCATTTCAGTTGTTTAGGAAAAAAAAAAAAAAAAAAAAACGACTACGGTAGGTCGGCGCGAACGTGAAAATATAATGTGAATTGTCCAGCACGCTAACCACTACGCCACAGAGCACTGCAGCTTAGTTTAGTGATTTTAAATAACTTCACATGAAAGAACTACGAAGCCAAACCGGTGTTCTCTTCTCAACTGTTCCTTGTGAACGATCCCCAAACGGTGTTAAGTGGTGGCAGGGGGAGGAGGAATTTATTAGAGAGAAAATATTTTACCATTTCCATTGATCTTAACCGATTTTGGCCGTGACTTCTCAGCAGAAAAAGTATAGAAATCTAAGATTATCGAGGAATTTGAGAAATAATAAGCCTATAACACACCTCAGATATTGTTCTGCCGTTTGTGCATAATGTATTTGCATGAAATATCTTGATTTTTAATCCTATTAAGGTCAAAATCAGACGAGAAAAAATGAGTTCATTTTATTTATATAGAGAAGAGAAGAAGATAACACTTAGGTACTCCGGGTACCCTTGAGCAAAGTGTGTGTGTTTTTTTTTTTTATTTGGTTTTTTACTTTTGCAAATTTTTTTTTTTTTTGCATTTTTTTTTTTTTCCTCTCAGCTCTTTCTATGTTTTTCTTTTCCGGCTAGGGATTTTTATCCTCGACCTCCAAAATCAACAGAGATTATACAATTCCTGGAATTACCTAGTCCTTGTTGATTGCGAGGTTATGCTGGATATGTGCAGGTCTAGGAGATCCAGCCTTCCAGGCTTTGCCTCCTCTCTTTGAGTGTGTAACGCAGTCCGGGAACCAACACATGTTGTGTGCCTGTTACAGTCGCAAAGGAGACCAAGATAAAGAATAGGAAATAACTCCAACTCGCTCTGTCTTTGTAGCAACAGCATTTATCGCCTCATTCTCTTTTTACCGTTGTGACGTCCCTCAAGTAATCGTTTTCTCAAGCGTCCTTCAACGCCTCGCACGTGATCGCGAACGTTATCCACGTCTCTCACTTAATCGCCCTCTTTCTCGTTTTTATTGTCCTATTTTTTTCACCGGTGACACCACTGCGCGCATCCGTGCTATGTTAGAGGAGAAGGCGTTAGTTTATTGCTAATCGCTTGAGGCGCCCTTACTGGGGAATGCCCATGGTGCTGCCCAGTCACTTATTGTAGGTTTGAGTGCGCCTCCTCGAGGAGAGGGTTGACTTCTCAGTCTCACTTTCCGGCCATTGGTATCACAGTTCTTGCAGTAGGAGAGAACTAAATGACTTATTGCAAACAGTTAATCGCGATCTCCTCCCAACTGTCCTGGTTATGACAGAAGAAGGAGAAAAATCTAGAACATTTAAACCCGACAGGCCAATCCTGCAGTGCACATGGCAAAACAATTACGACACCTACGCATGTCAGTTGTAATTATTCACGTTTTAACGATTCGTCCGGACTGGTGAAGTCATTATGAATTCTAACGCGACTCCCGTAGAAATTCCATAGTGCTTTTGTATTACAATTTTCGCATTAGACTATATAATTTATTGTTTATAATAAAACACGCTTTCGAATAACTAGCAGCGAAACCCGACGTTACCCCGGATTGAATGATAATCAACGAATGTTTCCCACATCCATATTTTATTGTCATCGAAATCGATGAAATCGATTATTTTTCAATCAAATCGATTCCTTGCTCTAATCGGTGACCCATGTTTTTTTTCTCCTATATTTCATTCCTTCTCTTTCTTCTCGGGTGTTTGTTTTGAATTCCTTCGCTTTTTTCTTACATTTATCCTAGTTTTCATTTTTATATAAATATGTCGGATAATTATATTTTAAAAATAATACATATTCCGGCGGAATATGTATTATTTTTAAAATATAATTATCCGACATATTATTCCGCTCTCCATTTGGGGGTACCAAAATTTGTTAAGGGGGAAAAATCATTACCAACTAGCATTTAGGTAAAAATGTACTTTCGTTTATATAATTGAATTCATCCAAAAAAGTATCGCAAAACAAAAACAAATAACATCTCTCTCTCTCTCTCTCTCTCTCTCTCTCTCTCTCTCTCTCTCTCTCTCTCTCTCTCTCTCTGCGTATGTATATACACACCACGTTTTTTTCTATCTTTCAAGCCATGTATATATATATATATATGTGTGTGTGTGTGTATACATATACATATATATACACGTAGTCAACAATGCATTGCAATCTACTTTGCATTGTAGAGAACTGCTGATTCTATAAATTATTTTTATATAACGTCTTGAATTAAAGTTGAAAATAACAAAAGTCAAGTACCATAGTTCAGTTGATTCAGAAACATTCATTCGGAAAGCGCCCCCGCTATAGTTAAGAACCTACTATTGATTTTATATCTTGGACCTTTTTACTTGTGTGGTAATAAAACTTCTCAAATTCACTTATGATGTTCGGCTGTGTAAGGTATTAACTTTGGTCAAAATCGCCTGTTCCTTCTTAGATAGGTTTTATATCGGAATGTCTCCGATAAGTGTCGATAAGCGAAAATATTCGGTGAAAGAATATGTACTTTTGACTAAGAAGTTTTATTGCCGCACAAGCAGAAACCCCCGGCATATAAAATCAATAGTAGGTTCTTTGATATGACAGGGGTACATTCGAAATGAATACTTCTGTTTAGAGCGCAACTGAACCATGATATTTGAGTTTTGCAATTTAAACTTTAATTCAAGCAATTATAGAAAATAATTTAATAATTTTTTTTTTTTTTTTAATTCAATTTTTACCCCAAACAAGGCACAGTGCCACTTTGAAGCAGGGGGCTACAATCAGGGACTTTATAAGCAGGGTCATTATGAATGGAGATGAGTAGAAAGATGTTTGTTAACATTACACTTGAACTTCTGCATATCAGTACAGTTGGGAAAGCAGAATCCCGGAAGGGAGTTCCAAAGACCCGCAGTTCTGGGGAAGAAACTATTGGAGTAAAAGGCTTTCTTGCACCTAGGGATCTCTACTGTAAAGGGATGAGACTTAGTAGCTTGTCGGGTTTGTCGGGGGGTAGTTACGTTGGGGAGGTACAAGTGTTTGCAGTTCGTCAAAGCATTCACCATTAAAGTATTTGTAGAACAGGCAGAGGGATGCAACATCTCGTCGATGGGACAGAAGCTGAAGCCTTGATGACAGTTCAGGACCTATCAGGTTGGCGACTCTCTTTTGAACCCTCAATCAACAGTAGGTTCTCTACAGTGCAATATAGACTACAATGTACTGTGGACTAAGTCACTACGGGAAGGCATGTGAAGCTTCATTCCGATCAACCGCGATGGGTCCCTGACTAGAGCAGGCAATCAATAAATTTGATTGAAAAAGGAGCGATTTCACCGATTTCGGAAATAATAAATTATAGGAGGTTGAAACATTCGTTGGTCCTCGTTTAATTCCGGACAGCGTCGGGTCTATTTGATAATTTATATCGAATCGGATGTGACCAAATGATGGCGAAACTCGAGTCTTGGACATCCGGTTTGTTGTCAGCTGCGAATCTGCTTGACTGTGGAACTATAT
Source organism: Euprymna scolopes (assembly GCF_053919585.1). NCBI lineage: Eukaryota > Metazoa > Mollusca > Cephalopoda > Sepiida > Sepiolidae > Euprymna > Euprymna scolopes. Next base: position 5,460,988 of record NC_136521.1, on the reverse strand, counting down.
ATATATATAAGCACCGTCGCAGCTCATGGCAGCCAACAAACTTGATGTCCAGGACTCGAGTTTCGCCATCATTTGATCACATCCGCACTCGAGATTCGAAACCCGAGTCTTTTACACGCAGGGCGAGTACCCTGCCACGCAAAAAAGTATATTAATTAACACAGATCAAGCAAACCGTGGCGAAATCCGACTATGGAATGAATCTACTTCGTCTCGAACATGGGGTGTGGTCAGCCAACCGACGAGACCCCAAGCCGATGTCTCACAAGTAGAACGTTTACACCATATTTATTTATACATACTAGCATTTCAGCCCGGCGTTGCCCGGGTGTTTGGAGGTGTATGCTAAGCAATAAAAGAAAAAACGGCCAATTTTTTGTAACTTTTACCCCTATTATGACTCCTTAACACTTGAAATTTTAGATATAGGTTCCTTGGACATGGATCTAACTTAATAACTTGATTTGAGCCCAAAACAATAAATGTTTAGGGACCATAATAGGGGTCAAACTTAAAAAAAAATTGGCCTCTGCGGTCTCTAAAATTACTCAGACAATTTCTGGTCTAAACATTTGAAATTTTGCATAAAGGGTATTCAGAGATAGAGCAAGCTTTTTAATCGGTTTGGGTCGAAAACTTTTAGTTACCAATATATAAATGTGTATATGTATGTATGTATGTATGTATGTATGCATGTCTGCCTAAAACTTTCGACAGAGGCGACGGATTTTTACAAGATCAGTATCGTTTTGAAGCTCGACCTTTCAGACGACAAATATCGAAAAACGGGCTAAAAACATTAATATCTTCACCTTCAACTGGCCACTTTTCTACAGGGGGGAATCGCCTTTTTCACCGATATTTTTTTAAAGTCATCTTCTCCTTTCGATTGTCTAGCCTTAATTTAAACATAAGTCACTTCCGGTTTGGCGGTGGTCGTATCGGCAAAGACGTCAGGTATTTCCCCCGTTCTTTTCCTCCTTTCAGTACGGGTTTGAGCCTGCCTTCCTACTACCATTTTTTTTTTTTTTTTTGCTCAACAGACATATTCAAACACCCGGGCAACGCCGGGCTGAAATGCTAGTATATATATAAATGAGAGAGAGGGGGTATACAGACACACACACACACACACACATATATATATATATATATATATATATATATATATATATATATATTGTGTACAGAAAGTTGTTAGTTGAGACAGATCATTGGTACCGTCGGTTTCAAGCCCGATAATAAGGCCCGTTTAAGGTATCCTTATCAAGCTCTCTTCAGCCAATATTCGTCTATCTTATAACCGGAAGTGTGAAGTATATATACCTCGCGAATTCACGTTTAAATCTCGTTTTGTTAAATCAACCCCCCTTTTTTTATTTTAAACTTTTAATTATAAACCGGCCTTATTATCAGGCTTGAAACCGACTGTACCAATGATCTGTCTCAACTAACAACTTTCTTTACACAAAATATAAATACGCTTTTACAATTTGGATTTTCCTTTTAATTGAGCACTCTGCTGGAATTCTTTTTCCAAAAAAAACTAATCATATATATATATATATATACATTATATATATATATATATATATATATATATATATATATATATATATATATATATATATATAATGAGAGAGAGAGGGTCACACACACACACACACACACACATATATATATATATATATATATATATATATATATATAATGAGAGAGAGTGAGAGAGAGGAGGAGGTAAGCGTTTGACCGAATTAAAGGAGACAATTGAGGCTTGACGACGTTATGAGCTGCATCAACTTGTGTCGATCCGCATTTTTTTCATTCATCTTTAATGGCGGTGTCACTTACAAACACGCTATCAGATAAAAGTAACTCGTATTTAGAAGACAATAAAAAAATGTCTTTTTATCCCGTTTATTTTTTTTTTTAAGTATTTTTTTTTCTGCGTAAACAAATAACTCAGCCAATATTCAATATTTAATACCTAACTCGAACTACATTTCTTAAAACCTCAATTCTGCGGCTTCAATTGCCTCCAAACATTGCGAGTAGGGGGGGGGGGCTCCCGGGTAACATGTATATTCATATTCACACATACGAGGTGCTTTCATAAGTTTCCAGACTTTTTTCGTATGGGCACTTTTATCGATCGTACACACATGAAACTTTAGTCCTTTTCAAAGTAATCTCCTCCGGCTGCAATGCACTTGTTGTACCGTTCCAGCAACTTCTGGAAGGCCCCATGGAAGTCTACTTGTTTTAGCCTCTTTTTTCTCTTCAATTTCTTCATAACGACAGCTCCTAAGGGTTTCCTTGAGCTTAGGGAATAACCAAAAGTCACAAGAAGAAAGGTCTGGACTATAGGAATGGGGAGGGACTGTCTTGATGCATATACATATATTTTTTTCATAAGTTTTTATTTCGGTTTCGATTCAAGCTAACGCACCTAAGTCCTATGGATATATTTGTTTTATTTTTGAAATCGCAACTTAATAATATATAAAAATCGATAGAACGCTAACTCTATAACGATATATACGAAATCTGCAAGAATTAAAATATCATATTTAAGCGTACTTTACGACCGGGCTACACCGGGCATCCCTGCTAGCTTAGATAAATACTTTTGCAGTTTTATCAAAAATGCTACAATAATATCAGAGCGTCTCCATTTACACTGTATATCTACAGAATGCCAACATCAATATATTACATATAAATGAATCCCCTGTGGAATTTCCACAGGTCCCGCTAGTATTAGTAAATACGAAATCTACATAGATTAAAATATCATATTTAAGCGTACTTTACGAGTGGGCATCAGTTATTTGCAGGAAGTGTAATTATATTCGAAATTATATGTAGCGACTTTCTTTTTAGCCGTATAGCGTCTGAATTGAGAGAGAAAGCGCGACTTTATTTTATTATATAGATATAGATAAACGAGAGGAGAACGGGAGGAGTACTAACCGAGTTAAATATCCAAGGAGAGGGAAAGGGGGGCGGGTTAGCAGATGGCTTTGTGAATGTTTTTATTTTTAATTAGAAAACGCATATCTTGCGTTTCTAGCATATTTGGAAACGATGCGTTTTGTTTAAGCATATTCGTATTTTTATAATCGATCTTCCATAATGTGTATAACGCACTTGACATCATCTCTAAGTACTCCATTGTACCAGACGCGCACTACTTGAGAAGCTGTGCTCTGTTATATAGTCATGTGCGTGGTAGGTGCTCGCCTGAGCACCAATTCTTGGTATGCCACACCTCTGCAGATTATTCATAGTAAGAACTCATCTGGATATACTAACGGCAAAGAACTCCCCCTCTCTCTCTCTTTCTCTCTCTCTCTCTCTCTCTCTCTCTCTCTCTCTCTCGAGGATTGGGTTCTTCTGTGGAAAGTAACCATTAAGTCGCCTGACGAGGACTTGGGGTTTCAAACATATTAAATATCCGAAACATGTAAAACTTCTTTAATCCGCGGAGTTTCAAAGAAACGTATTAAATGTTCGAAACATATTAAGTTTCCTTAATCCACGGAGTTTCAAAGTGCGCGTTCTTTTCATTATTGCAAAGACATTAGCAAATGGATATTATAGCGGGACTATAAATTTGCAGGTACTGGCCTAAATTGAAACTGCATTATATGAAACCTAATCATCGATGCTAAAAAAACAAATCTTAATATTTCTTTTTGAGTATCTCGTTGAACTATAAATTCTTGTAAATTATAATTTACAATCTTTAATTGTGTTCTTTATGACAAACTCTATTGTCATATTGTGGTTGTATTGAGCTTTTTTATTCGGCTGGGATTACTATATAAATATTAGCATGTATTTTCTCTTTAAGTTTACAGGGGCTTTTGGCTTATAAACTTAATTTTTACTTCTTGATTATGTATATATATATATATATATATATATATATATATATATATATATATATATATATGTATATATATATACATATATATTAAATTGTAATTCAATGAATTTCAAAAAACTCTCATTGAAATGAAATGAAGTGGTTGAGTTTCATATCAAAGAATTTTTATTTTTCTAAGCAAGACAAAGAATGCTTTAGAAAATTAATCTCCTTAACCTATGGGGTTTCGATGTCTACCATCTCATCAGAGGAGAGAAAATATTAGCAAATAGTTATAAAGGTATGCACCCTATTTGCTAAAGTCAGTGAGACATGGAAAGTCAAATTGAAAATAATACATTTATCAGAAGTCCTGTAGCAGGAGTATTTGTAGAAAAAGGATATGAATGTTTTTGTTGATCCAACTTGTTTGGTAAAATCCATATTATACGTTCTTTACATCCGTTTGGTAATAATTTCCAAGCTATATATTGGGTAATCCGCACAGCTGTATATATATCCGAATTCAGGCAAGTGCTTGTTTAAATTTGTTTTAGGTCCATCGAAATAATTCAGAGTCTGGTGGAAACCTTTTCATTGAATTACAATTTAATTTATTTGCTCTATCTTGCATATCGAGCAATTCTTGTTTAGATGGGATAACTTATATAATATTACTGCCAGTAATATTTTGTAAACCTACAATCTCACGTTTACATAACCACTGATTGTTAAATAAAAACTACTCCGAAGTATATATATATATATATATATATATATATATATATATATATATATATATATATATATATATATATATATATATATATATATATATATACTAGCAGTTAAATCCGGCTTTGCTCGGGCCCTATGTCATGTTCATAACTTTATGTGCATATGTATATATATATATATTAAAAAGTTTGACTCATGTCCAGGTAACCTACATCTAAAATTTCAATTGTTTAGACTTAAAATTGGCTGAGGAGTTTTGTAGAGTCTGCAAAGGTCAACTATTTAAACTTTTACCTCTTGGCAGCTAAATTTTCGCCTCAGAACTGATTAAAATACTTGTTGCGTGTCTGAATACGCTTTATGTAAAATGTCAAATGTTTAGACCGAAAATTGGCTGAATAGTTTGCTAGAAACCACAAAGGTTAAATCTTTTGAACTTGACCCTTTGGCAGCTGAATTTTCGGTTGAAAACCGATTAAAAAGCTTGCTCTATGTCTGATCACACTTTATGTAAAATTTCAAATGTTTAGATCAAAAATTGGCCGAGTAATTCGGTAGAGACCGCAGAGATTTTTTTTTAACTTTGACCCCAATTTTGACCTCTTAACATTTATTGTTTTTGGCTCAAATAAAATTAAAAAGTTTGATCCATGTCCAAGTAACCTACATCCAAAATTTCCAGTGTTTAGACCCAAAATTGGCGGAGGAGTTTGGTAGAGTTCCCAAAGGTCAAATCATTGAACTGTGACCCCTTGACAACCACATTTCTGGCAGAAAACTGATTTAAAAAAATTCCCCAAATCTCAATACTCCTTATGTCAAATCTTGAGTCTATAGATTGAAAATTGACGGAGTAGTTTCGTAGCGAAATGTACTTGCACACACAGACAATTTCACTTTTATAGATATATCACTGATGAGTTGTGATACAACGAAACAGTACTGTATGTGGATGACAATTAAAGCCCCCCCCCCCTCTTTGGGTTGAGCACTTTGTAAATATATTTTCACCCGATGCGTATTTAAAGCGATTAAGCGAAGCTCACTATTAATTTGTTTGTAAACAAACTAATGGTTCGAGCACTTTGCGACGGGAGGGTGTGGATTTAATACATACTCTAGGAGAAATATTTACGGCACTGATTCGTAGCCGAATGGTGAGAGCTGCCGACTGTCAATCCAACGGTTGTAGGTTCAATCCATGGCTGGGGAAAGGTGTTTGTCTAGCCGAACTGATGAGTTGTGATACAACGAAACCGTACTGTATGTGGATGACAATATATATATATATATATATATATATATATATATAGCATTATTTCATGGTGTCTCGAATAAGATTACGCTTCAGAGCAATTACAGCTGCTGCTTTTGCCAAATTGTTACCCATTTTAGCACTGACCATGTTGTTGTTGTCTCATCAGGTTTGGGCCGACTAATCCTCTGGCCTGCTTTGGGTAGGATTGAAACCGTTATCTTCAGACAATGCTCACCTGGAACAGTAGACGTTCAAGACTACTTTCCACTCTGTCCATTGCACCAACAACAACTTGGATTAGTTGGCAAAAACATGGTGGGACGACAACAACTATGGAAGGCAGTAGTTACTGAGGATACAGTTAGAGGACTCAGCATTCATATCCCGTCGCAGTTAATCACCTCAAGAAGGCCAGAGGATTTGTTGGCCGAAATGTGATTAAACAACAACAATGAAGATAACAGTCTGCCAATAAAACTATGATGCCTCATCTCAAGGATTCCAAAAAAATATAAAAGATAATGAAATCAACAATTTCACAGATTTTGATGACAATAAACATATTGAAAGGTCGAACATTCATTCCTGGGCAACGTCGGGTTTCCCTCGCAGTAAGATTAGAACAGACATCCAAATAAGCTAAATAATAGAGGGTGTAATGATAAAAATGTCCCCGCCCCCACAAAGAAAACAACACTACCGCTTTATTTTAAAACTTTTATTGAAATAAATCAAATCATGTAACTTGATTACGTAGTAGAGCTGACATCTATTCAATGTAGCCAGCTTCAGCCTCAATCATTGCGTCGATACGGATCCGGAACTGGGGGCATGAATTTTCCGCAAGCATCGGCGGGAGCTCGGTGAATACTTGGCAGATGGCGGTGATCAGGCTGACTTTGGTTTTGTGGGAGGTCATGTTGGTGATGTTCTTAACATATGGCCAAACGAAGTAGTCCAGCGAGCTCAGGTTGAAAGAGGAGGAGAACCAGTGGGAGAAAGGTACAAAGTCGTAGCACTCCTTTGGAAGCCAACCTTTGGTTTCTTTGGACTTGTGCACCGGCGCTGAGTCCTGCTGCCACACCCAGTGTCTGATTTCACCAGGGGATCATCACACTCTTCAGCTCATCCAGGTATACATTGATGTTGACTTTCAAGCCGACTTTGAAGATGTGAGGTGGTTTGATGTGGCTCTCAGTTGAAACAACACTAAAGACCATAATTGTGGCTAAAAACTTTGTTTTCATAATCCTGGGTAGATCTCTATTATCTGTGGCAACCCGGTAATGCATTTTGAGGGTACTGGCAATGGTCCTGCTGTCATAACTTGTTTCGGTAGAGAACACGAGTTGTACAGTGGCGCATCTCTGATCTCGATCGTCGAACATTGTGTCACTTTCAGGCATGATAAAAGATTTCTATCGCTTTTGGGATTTGTACACAACTGATCAACTAGTAGATGGTCTGCAACCAAAAAAAAAAAAAGAAAACCGGTTTTCATCAAACGGAAATGGAATCATATCGTCTTTTCTAGGGCGACAATTTTAGCGTTCTATTCTGTACTAATATCTTTTATTGTTTTTATAAATTAATTTTGGCTGTTTTTTTTTTTGTTTGTTTTTTTTAAATCAGAATTTTTAAATGTAATTTTTTTAAGATGTTTTAACGAATTTTTTCTTTTAAATTTTCAGGTGAGTATGAAAACTCCTTTCGGTTACTCATGAGTAAAAGTAAGTTACTTCATTTATTTACTTTTTTTGTTCACTATAGGATGATGTGACATAAGGTCAGAAAAGTAGAGTACTCTGACCTGTTCAAAATTACTTGGACAGCCCTCTCAGGTAGTAAGTGAGAAATTTACTCCATGCAAAAAATGGGAGGCAAGGAGCTGGGAAGATGAACCTCCTAGAATTACATAGGGCTTGTTAACAGGGAATAACCCGGGTACATGCTAAGAAGTAGAGATTTTTAGGGTCTAAGTAAATCTAATCTATAAAACTCACTATGTCTGTCTGTCTGTCTGTCTGTCTGTCTCCATATTTTCAAACTCTATCTCCTCCGAAATTAAAAGGCACAGAGTGGAGCCAGGGGCCTCATATGATTGGATTTTTTTTTATGAACAGTCCTTTTATGGGTCTTTAGCTGGTTAAAATATTTTTGAAGGGCTAAAAAATGGTTAAAATATTTTTGAAGGGCTAAAAAATGGTTAAAATATTTTTGAGGGGCTAAAAAATGGTTAAAATATTTTTGAAGGGCTAAAAAATGGTTAAAATATTTTTGAGGGGCTAAAAAATGGTTAAAATATTTTTGAAGGGCTAAAAAATGGTTAAAATATTTTTGAAGGGCTAAAAAATGGTTAAAATATTTTTGAAGGGCTAAAAAATGGTTAAAATATTTTTGAAGGGCTAAAAAATGGTTAAAATATTTTTGAAGGGCTAAAAAATGGTTAAAATTCTAGCTGATGGCACCCAAATTTTTTTTGGTTTACTTTTGAAATCATGACTCTATAATAATATATACAAAATCTGAGCAAATTTAAATATCATATTTAAGCGTATTTTACAACCGGACAAAGCCAAGTGACCCCCACCCCGCCAACACACACACACACACACACACACACACACACACACACATATATATAATTATTTCCACAGCCGAACCAACATCGCAGTCCACAAGAGCCAAGAAAGCTAACAAACCGGAAGTCCAAGATTTGAGTTTCACCCTCATTTGGGCTCATCAGTTAGACACATCCATAACCCAAGATGACGTCTCACCAGTAGGAATTTAATATACTCGAAACGACAAGCTTGGATTAAAGCTGGTTTGATACCTCATCCCTTGTTCAATATGAGGTAGGTTCTTTCCACTGTCGGATCTTTGCCGCGGGTTGCTTGATCTGTGCAAGGTAATAGACATTCTTGTGTGTGTGGCGGGTTTGCTCAGTTGGTAGAGTGCTCGCCTAGCATGCAAGAGGCTTGGGTTTTAAATCCTGAGTCCGGTTGTGCCTAACTGATGAGCCCAAATGAGGATGAAACTCGAGTCCTGGACTTCGGTTTGCTGGCCTCCTCGGCTTTAGTGAGCTGCGTCGTTGGTTTGGCTGTGGAAATAATTATATATTCTCTCACACCTTCTGAACTATATATATATATATATATATATATATATATATATATATATATATATATATATATATATATAAAGTAATGGGACGATTCCCATATTTTTCTGGATTCTGATATAATTACTGATTCCAAACTAAATTCCCAATTCAGGCTTTGTCAAAGGCCTTGACTATATCAAGAGCTACAGCCCTGGATTTTCCTGTTTTATCCAGTGCATAGTATATGCGTTCAGAGATGACTGTTAAAATATTTGCATTAGAACGACATTTCTTAAATCCATACTGTTTGTCAGAGAGAAGATTAGCCTTTGCGAGACGGTGAACTAGTGCTTGATTAATTAAGGTCTCAAAGATTTTAGCGAAGAGCGGGAGCAGACTGATAGGACGATCACTGAGAGGGTCAGTAGAGCTTAGAAAGTACTGGGGCTAGCTCAGCTAGGCATTTCTTAATTAATATAGCAGGGATCAGATCAGGCCTACACGCCTTAGAGGTGTCTAAGTTTTTATCATATCACGGAAAAGAGAAGGGATGATTTTTAAATCATTAAGTATGACTTCAGTGAGAGAGTGTGTGTTTGAAAGGACAAGTCTCAACCTATACACTCAATGAATTTTTGATCTACAGACTTGAAGTTTGGTATATAGGATATTCAGATATATTGAAAACTTTTAATCGGAAAAAAGGGTTGCTAAGGGATTGCTGTTTAATGAATGAACATGTATAATTCCTCATGTTAAGAATAAGTAGGTTTGAGAACACTTTATAAATATCGCCCAAGCTGGCCTAATGGTTATCTTACTTGACTCCCTGTCTTAAGATTTTGGTTTAGATCTCAATTCAAGTAGTTAAGTTTTACTTACAAAATGTGAACTGTTTAGAAAAAAAAGCATAATACACGCACGCACATGTCTCAGTTTCTGTATGAATTAAAATATAATATTTATGCGTATTTTACGACCGGCCTGCTAGTATATATATATATATATATATATATATATATATATATATATATATATATATATATATATATATATATAATAAGACGATCGTATGCTTTTGGACGATGACATCTAAAACACTTCTTGCAAATACTAACACCCATTTCTGTAAGATCTGAGGAGGCTGTTGGATCGTAAACGTGATCCTACATCAGAAACATAAGTAACCAAACAGATAAAACGGTAATAAAAAAAAATAAAGCATTGATATATATATATATATATATATATATATATATATATATATATATATATATATATATATATATATATACATTATATATATAATGTATATATATATATATATATAATGTATATATATATATGCATTATATATATATATAATGTATATATATATACATTATATATATATATATAATGTATATATATATAATGTATATATATATATAATGTATATATATACATTATATATATATATATAATGTATATATATATACATTATATATATATACATTATATATATATAATGTATATATATACATTATATATATATATATAATGTATATATATAATGTATATATATATACATGATATATATATATATATAATGTATATATATACATTATATATATATATAATGTATATATATAATGTATATATATATAATGTGTATATATATATATAATGTATATATATATATATATATAATGTATATATATATATAAATATATAATGTATATATATATAATGTATATATATATAATGTATATATATATACATTATATGTATATATAATGTATATATATACATTATATATATATACATTATATATATATATATATACATTATATATATAAATATATAATGTATATATATATAATGTATATATATACATTATATGTATATATAATGTATATATATACATTATATATATATACATTATATATATAATGTATATATATACATTATATGTATATATAATGTATATATATACATTATATATATATACATTATATATATATATATATATACATTATATATATATACATTATATATATATATATATATATGCATTATATATATATATATGCATTATATATATATGTTTTTTTCTTCATGTAACTAATATTAAAAACGGTCTTGAACCTTTTTAATTTTTTAATTTTCTTGCCTGATTAAATCAAATATGATTAAAACGGTCCGCACATCGTAGCAAGATATGACTGTATTTACATAAAGAATAATAAAAAACTATAATTTGTTCTCTTTGATTGAGCACTATCAATGACCCTTGTTTAAATTCGATTATTCTTAATCTTTGGATATCTTTTAACCTGGAATATATATATATATATATATATATATATATATATATATATATATATATATATATATATATATATATATATATATATATATATAATCCAGGTTAAAAGATATATATAATGTTCCCTATCTTGGCTTGAGCATATTTGGAAGTGATATACAAATAACCATTACGGTATGAAGTGATGCTCTTCGTGTAAACAAATTGAGCTTAGTTATTTGGACAATGTCAAAACATTGTTAATTCACTGATTGCATAACACAGTGGTTAGAAGCTCTGACTGTTGTTTGGGCAGTCGGGTTTCTATCCTGGCTAAGGTAGTTGCTTGTCTAGCGGCACTGATGAGCTGTGAACCAGCAAAACAGTACTGTATATATATATATATATATATATATATATGTATATGATTAGTTTTTTTGGAAAAAGAAATCCAGCAGAGTGTTCAATTAAAAGGAAAATCCGAAATGTAAGAGCGTATTTATATTTTGTGTACAGAAAGTTGTTAGATGAGACAAATCATTGGTACCGTCGGTTTCAAGCCCGATAATAAGGACCGTTTAAGGTATCCTTATCAAGCTCTCTTCAGCCAATATTCGTCTATTTTATAACCAATATATATATATATATATATATATATATATATATATATATATATATATATATATTTATATTATTTTGTAATGTTCATAAAGAAATCTTTCAAGACCGAGTCAATGTTTGCTTTTGTGTCAATCCAATATACTACAATTTATTTTTTTCTGTCATCGCTTGAGTTTGCCTCTTTCAACAACTCTTTCTTGACTGAGACAATATTCATTTTTGCCCCCAATCTAGAGTGCCCTCGTTTGGGAGCCGGATTTTAGTCACATTAAAAAAAAAACAAAAAAAACTTTGCGTCTGTTTTATTGCTAATTATTTGCTTCCCCACAAGAGCAGAATGTGACACAAGGTCGTTTTTAATGTCGGGAAAATCAGTTCCCCTCAAAAGGGTCACTCTGGAAGTAAGCAAAAATAAAAATTGCCTTAGTATAAGAAGATTTCTTCTACAATTTACTAAGGACATTAGAACAGATACTACACTGTGATCTTCATCCGAAAACCAGATCTACTTTTTCTATTCGTATTTATTTGCTTAGACCAGTATTGTTATCTTTTTTTTTTGTTTTTACACGTAAATAAAAAATGTTTTAAACAATTGGGTGCTGAGTAGGACGTCCCCCCCTCCAGTACGAAAGGGTGAATGCGGTATTATGGTGAAAGAAGATACTAGCTAACAGAAACTTTTATTTAGTACTTGAGTGACAAGGATGACAAACGACCCCCACTTTTTCCCTTTTTTGAGTTGGCCTTGTGCCTAAGTTTTTTGTTCAGTTTGAACTTACATTGTAATTTTAGCCTGAATAATAATTTAATATCTCAAAGTGTAGTATCTGTTCTTCAGATAATTTCTTGTACTCTGTCCGTGGTGGAGGAATCCTTCTTGTTTTTTTTTAACATGGTAATCACCATTTATCAAGGCCCTGAAGCCACTCGGGGATAAGGGTTATTGCATGTACAGTAATCAATGGGATAATATCGTAGTAATCGTTAGTATTGGAGATTTGATAAAGTGTCTTACTTAAGGGAGGCGGTTTTTCAGGAATTTGTTTATGTTGACTTGAAGACATCAATGTTGTAGTCAGGTTGGAAACAGGCAAACGGAACAGAGATCCACAGGCGTGCAGTTCTAAGAAAGAAGCTTTGTTCATGGAATCTACGTTTTGATTTAGGCACAGATAAAGAATATATAGGGAAAATTATTGACAGTGGTTTCAGCTAGACAGGTGTTTTTCTTAAAAGATTGGCGGGGAGGGGGGACCAGAGATTGGAGCTCAGACGAGCACTTGCCATGGAAATAACGATAAAACAAAGACAGGCTCGTAACGTCTCTTCTGTGGGTCTATTTTGTACTCTGTCAAGGCAGGATAGGCTGTTTTTTGCAGCTCCTGCCTAGATGTGACAGCAGTAATCCATCTAGGAATCCTTCACGACTGAGACAATTTTTATTTTTGTTCTTTTTCTCCGCGTTAAAAAACGTAAAAAAGACGTATATCTCGCTCTATTTCGGTATTGAGCACTTTTGTATGAACCTCGTTAAATTCATGTGAAAAATATTAACCTGAACTTTTTTTTTTTTTTTTTTTAGACCCTGGGGTCTAACTTTGGTCCGAGGGGAGGTATTGTAAATAGGAAACCAGCTTTCCCAAAGCGGGCACTCTGTATGGTTGTTTAATGCAAGAATCGGGGTCAAAAAATGGGACTGAGACATCAACATCCCTGAGGAGGGGGCACTGTGACCTACAAAAAAAATACTTGGGAAGCCCCGTCGACATTCCCGAGTGAGGGCGCCTAAGGCGATTAGCAATAAACTAATTCTTTCTCAAAGGGAAAAGGCAAGGCCTGGGAGGGTGGACCTCCTAGCACTGCACAGAACTTAGCTATCACCGCAAAATTAACACGGTCCGGAACATTACTGGAGTGGTCTAATCTCTGTTGATTTTTGGTGGGGCCTAGGATAAAAGATCCTAATAAAAATTGCCTTCGTATAGAAGCCCCCCTCCCCCCATTGACTAGTGTAGCATCTCGCAAGTTGGCAGGGGGTCAGTTAATAGGGATACATTGCTACTGCTACTACTACCACCCCGGTACCCTCACCAGGCCATCCTTTCTCTAGCACTTTCTCTCTATCAACACAGATTTACAAAAGAAATAAAGAAAGAAGGAAAAAAAAACGCTCGACCTTTGACCTCATTCTTTATTCAGGCAACGCATTTGATTGGCTAAAAAGAAAATGTGGCTCGACCAACGTCTCCACCGCTTTTTTTTACTACTACTACTACTACTACGTATAAGTCGTCTCTTTAAAAAGAAAAAGCCAGTGGTTTCTCCTTTCTTTCTTTCGTCGGCCGCCTCGGCCTACAACAAGGCCTTCGGAAAGTACCTGTTGCTCTCCCGCATATTGGAGTACAAACACGCAAAAAAAAACAAAACAAAAAAAACATATACGTATGTATTTACTCTAGATATTTACAATTAACATCTTTTTAAACATAACCTTTGATATGTATATTTAATTTATTTGTAATTTTATTTATATTCAAACCCTAATTGCCGACCGAGAAATGCTCGATATTACTCTGTATCTGCCAACATGTCGACATGTGCCCGTGTAAATATTTAGCCTTATTAACTTATTGGATGTAATTCGTTTTCTGTGTGAAATTGAGCGCACTTATGTTTCGCATTCCTCGCGCGTTCTATATATTTTTTAGATCTGTTTGGCACCTGTTAAGATCAACAGATCGATTTTTTATGTCGTTTTAAGCAAAAACAGTCGGTGCTAAATGCAAAGAGTGACCCGCGCTATTTTTTAAATCGTATTTCCACGTTTAATTAAAGTATTATGTTTTTTTTATTCAATTGTAAGGTTAAGTACAGTAAACACCCTCACCATGTTAAGAATGGCTTTTTAAATAATAACGTTATTATTTCAGCACGAACCACTCTCTGCATGTGTACCAAAAACAATATTCGGGGTTTGTATTACTGTACACATAGATTCGAAAAAGTTGTCAAAAAAAACAAATATATAACAAATAAATGTTATCAAAGGCAAGATAAGTTACTTTTCTACCTAACTGGATATAATTTTCGTGTTTTTTATTCAATTTAAAATGTTTATTCAGCTCGAAAAGCATAGTGTTTACCGATGTATTGGAAAATTCAAATTGGCGCCCGACTCTCTTTTTAACACGGTAAGGTCGGGAAAAAGTGTTATAAATAATAAACTAGACAAAATACTGTTAGAAATTCGCTCAATGTATGTTACCGTGACATAACTTGACATATATTCGGTGCTTTTTTAATAGTATTTTGTCTAGTTTATTATTTATAACACTTTTTCTCAAACTTACCGTGTTAAAGAGAGAGTCGGGGGCCATTTTGAATTTTCGAATACATCGGTAAACAATGTACGTTTTTCAAGCTGAATAAACATGTTACATTGAATAAAAACACGAAAAATATATCCAGTTAGGTAGAAAAGTAACTTATCTTGCCTTTGATAACATTTATTTGTTATATATTTGTTTTTTGATAACTTTTTTGAATCTGTGTGTACAGTAATACAAACCCCAATATTCGTTTTGGCACTTGTACAGTTTAATCAAGACATTAAAAAATGAAAATATCGAAAAAAGGTTATATTGTACGTATTCGTTATGGAACGATGATGTTCTCCGGAAAAAAAATTGGTGCTAGTGCAGAGAGCGATCCGACGATCCGTGCTATTTTTTAAATCGTATTTCCAGTTTAATTAAAGTTTTATTATGTTTTTTATTCAATTGTAAAGTTGAAGTATAGAGTAGAGTAGGTACAAAACACCCCCCTCCCCATCTTAAGAATGGCTTTTTAAATAATAACGTTATTATTTACGTCCGGATCACTCTCTGCACTAGTACCAAAAATTTTTATTTAATTTCATCAAGTATTTTTTTTTTTTTTTTTTTTTTTTTTTACAGCGAAAAAACAATTTATGATACCGAGCAAAAGGTTCGATTTTTAGGAAGAAAAGCTAGAATTAAAGATGGGGAGGGAGTGTCGGCGCTTTAACTCGAGTTATCTCCCCGTGCCATGTTAAAAAGTATGCATAATGGCTAACTTCAACGCGCTCTCATAAAAACGTGTTTTTCCGCTGTAAAAAATAAAAAATAAAAATACTCAATCAAATTAAATGAAATTTTTTTTATCGGAGATCTTCAGTCCAAAACGGATACGTGCAGTCAGCACCTACCCTATTCAGGGTTTAACTGGCTTCCTCCGAAGGAGGAAATTTCATGGGAGTATGAAATTCACAAGCGGTCCAAGTCCACAGTCGCATGCATATGATTGCATATCCCCGTTAGTTAAAGAAATTAAAAAAAAAAAATTAAAAAAAAAGTGGTCCTGGATATGATCTTAAACTATATCCGATGGTGAGGCCGGGGAGGCCCCCAGCTTGCGGGCTTTGACACCCTTTAATTGCCATTGCTCCCAGGTTCACTTGGACCCGGAGTGGTAGTACCTGTTAGGGTCCCAACTGTGGGTTAAATAGAAACCGACTTGAAAACAACAAATATATTCTATTAAAAAATTCTTCTTCAGAATAACTGGATTCGGCATTAAATAAACTGAAAAGGGTTGGGGTTTGTATTACTGTCACATAGATTCGAAAAAGTTGTCAAAAAACAAATATATAACAAATAAATGTTATCAAAGGCAAGATAAGTTCTTTTTCTGCCAAACTGGATATATTTTTTGTGTTTTTATGCAATGTAACATATTTATTCAGCTCGAAAAACATAGTGTTTACCGATGTATTCGAAAATTCAAGATGGCGTCTCACACCCTCTTTAACACCGTAAGTTTGGAAAAAGGTGTTATAAATAAAAAAAACTATACAAAATACTATTAAAACCCGCCGAATATATGTCAACCTATGTCACGGTAACATATATTGAGCGAGTTTTTAACAGTATTTTATCCGGTTTGTTATTTATAACATCTTTTCCCAAACTTACCGTGTTAAAGAGAGAATCAGACGCCATCTTGAATGTTCCAATACATCGGTAAACACTGTATGGTTCTCGAGCTGATTAAACATGTTACATTGAACATACTTTGTTTACCGATGTATTGGAAAATTCAAAATGCCACCCGACTCTCTCTTTAACACAGTAAGTTTAGGAAAAGGTGCTATTAATATAAAACTAGACAAAATACTGTTAGAAACTCGCTCAATATATATTACCGTGACATAGCTAAGCTTGACATATATTCGGTGGGTTTTTAATAGTATTTTGTCTAGTTTATTATTTATAACACCTTTTCCCAAACTTACTGTGTTAAAGAGAAGGTCGGGCGCCATCTTGCAGTAAACACTGTTTTTCGAGCTGAATAAACATGTTACACTGAATAAAAACACGAAAAATATATCCAGTTTGGTAGAAAAGTAACTTGATAACATTTATTTGTTATATGTTTGTTTTTTGACAACTTTTTCGAATCTGTGTATTATGATACAAACCCTTACGGAAAATTGGGTAAAATTGCATTTTTAGATGTTATAGACAGTTAAGATGTCACACACAGGGGAAATAACTCGGAAAGCTGAATTTAGATTACACCGTAATGGCGTCCGACAATTGTAGCTTATAGTGATAGATTTGTGGGATGCTTATGAACTTATGTTACCATGCTATTTTTTTTTTTTTTTTTTAATAGTATTTTCGGTATTTTCAAGTTTTACGATACCTGTTATTAATTTGTTAGGTGAAAGTACAGAAATAATAATCCTCGTGTTAAGAATGGCTTCCTAAATGTTATTTCAGCACGGTATCGTAAGCAGAATTACTTTTTTTTTTACGACCTGCCCTGGCGTAATATAAACACCCTCAACCTCAACCTCCCCATGTTAAGAACGGTTTTCGGAATAAACATTCTCGACCTCGAAAACCATTCATAACATGGGGAGGTTGAGAGTGTTTATACTACGCTGGAGGCAGGTTGCAAAAAAACACGTTAAGTTTGGAAAAATGAGTTAAAAGTAAAAATTATACAAAATACTGTTAAAAACCCAGCGAATATATGTCAGCCCATATGTCACGGTAGCATAGATTGAGCGAGTTTCTAACAGTATTTTGTATAGTATTTTTAGTTTCAACTCATTTTCCCAAACTTACCGTGTTCAACAAAGATTCGGGCGCCATTTGTAATTTTCCAATACATCGGTAAAACCTGTGTTTTCGAGCTGAATAAACATGTTACATTAAATAAAAAGCACTAAAAACATATCTAGTTAGGTAGAAAAGTAACTTATCTTGCCTTTGATAACATTTGTTACATATTTGTTTTTTGACAACTTTTTCGAATCTGTGTATAATAATACAAACCCCTAAAAAGATATTGTGAAGCTTGAATTTAACCTAAAAAAGTTTTAAAAATCGCGCGATGGCAAAAAAGTGCACAAGCACTACAAAGGCTTATATTCCAAATTTCAAAATGTTGACCATCTTACAATTTATTCCTTTAAATATGTTGGCATGCTCAATTCTTGACAGCACCTGTTTCGTAGCGCAAAATCATTTATTTAATCATCATATCAAACAATGAATCTATTCTGCCCTTAACTCAGAAGAAAAAAAAACAACCATCAATTCATTGAAAGAAAATAAATGCATTTAGACATGATTACAAAATCCGGAAATTGACAAATTACAATTATCTTTCATTTTTTTTTTTTTAATCTTTTATTACGCCATATTTGAATTTTTAATTCTCTTAAAGGAATAAATTGTAAGATGGTCAACATCTTGAAATTTGGAATACAGGCTTTTGTCATTTACTTGTCATTCTCCATAATGACATGGAGCCTCATAAATTAAAGGATTGGGTACATTTTTACGACGTTCCCCCAGCATATTATAAGCACCCCAACCTCCCCATGTTAAGAACGGCTTTCACAATAAGCATCTTCCAACCTCGAAAGCCGGTCTTAACATGGAGTGGTTGGGGGTAGATATACTACGCTGGGGCAGATCGTAAAAAAATACCAAGGTTTGTATAAGTTTTTTTTTTTTTTTTTTTTTTTTTTTACACAGTGATCACCACACCACTTATCAAGGCCCGGAAGCCACTCAGGGATAAAGGTTATTGCAAGTACATTACGTTATTGTGGAGATTTGATGAAGTGTTTACTTAAGGGGGCGGTTCATTAGGAATTTGTTAACATTGGACTTGAAGACATCCAAGTTGTAGTCCGGTGGGAAGCAGGCAGACGGAACAGAGTAAATAAAAAGTGAAATATAATTGAAAAAAAGCAAAACATTTATATATATATATATATATATATATAATGGTTGTATCGATTGGTTTACTAGATGTAAATACAATGATATGCGCGTAATTATTAGAGAGTGCTCAATGTAGGATAGAGCTGTGATATAGTTTGTTTATTATACAAACATTATTGGTTACACATGTGCATACATGTTTCAGTGGAGTCCCAATTCAGGAACGACACTCTATCAGACAAAAAAAGTATCGATTCTTTTTTGGTCTGATGAAGTGTTATCCTTGAATTAGGACTCCACTGAAACATGTATGCACATGTGTAGCCAATTATATTTGTACAATAAACAAACTTATATGACCGGAAGCCATGTCAGTTAGGAACAGAATAGGACAAAATAAATTTAAACATATATTTACTAAAAAATATATTGAATAAAAAATTGAAAACTTGATATTAAAATAAAATATATAGAAATAGGGACAAACTATAGTTAAATAAAAATGAACATCATTACACACAATGTGTGCGGTCCTGAATTTTCCTCAAGCAGAAAACAATATGGCTGACGAGAGCCTAACATTATTTACCATTAACTGGTCCCCCTTATGTTAGGCTTGAAACTGACGGTATCAATGTTTTTCT
Source organism: Euprymna scolopes (assembly GCF_053919585.1). Taxonomy (NCBI): domain Eukaryota; kingdom Metazoa; phylum Mollusca; class Cephalopoda; order Sepiida; family Sepiolidae; genus Euprymna; species Euprymna scolopes. Next base: position 5,441,195 of record NC_136521.1, on the reverse strand, counting down.
GACCTTCTGTACAATTTTAAATATATATATATATATATATATATATATATATATATATACTAGCATTTCAGCCTGGTGTTGTCCGGGCGTGAGGTGTATGCTGAGCCAAAAAAAAAGAAATGGTCAATTTTTTTAAATTTGACCCCTATTATGACCCCTTAAACTTTGTTTAGGGCTCTAATGAAGTTATTAAGTTGGATCCTTGTCCAAGGAACCTATATCTAAAATTTCAAGTGTTTAGACCCCAAATTGTCGGAGGAGTTTGGTAGAGTTCTCAAAGATCAAATCGTTGAACTTTGACCCCTTAACAGCCACATTTCTGGCCGAAAACTGATCACATCGATTTTCCCAAATCTCAGTACCCTGTATATGAAATTTTGAGCCTGTAAACTAAAAATTGACAGTTATTGTGTAGGGAAATGTACACACACACACACACACACACGTTCACTTTATATATATATATATATATATATATATATATTTGTGTGTGAGACTTTTTCATGTTTTCTATTGCTATTTTTTCCTAATTTTTATTTCTCATGGTGGGCATTTTATTTTATGAAATAATAACATTTCACACAGTTTATTTTCATTTTCAGCTAGATTTTTTTATAAACTGGTGTGTCTGGTTTACGAAATTCAAGGATTGGTTTTGAATTTCATAAAAACATGTAGAAAATATAGTAATCGTGGCCTGGTAGATCAACACAAAACCTAACATAAAAAAAAACTTGTTTCTAGCGGGTTTTCGGGTGTGCTGAAAACTAATATCGCATTTAAAATAGGGGCCGGCATCTAGTTTTCACCATACTGAAAAGATACTCTTCCGCATGTTTCTTATAGTAATGTAACGCAACGGCCATATTTGTAACGTTTTATTTGGTTTCCACCTTAACATTTGCCTTTAAAAATTACTTTTTAAAGTTTTCGGGTACATTAAAAAATGAAAATATCGAAAAACGGTTACATTGTACGTATCCGTTTTGGACCGAAGATCTCTGAAAAAAAATTTCATTTAATTTGGTCAAGTAGTTTTTATTTTACAGCAGAAAAACACGTTTTTATGAGAGCTCGTTGAAGTCAGCCATTATGAAATTTGTTGAACACGCCACGGGGAGATAACTCCATTTAAAGCGCCGACACTCCTTCCCCATCTTTAATTCTAGCTTTTCTTCCTAAAAATCGAACCTTTTGCTCGGAGTCATAACAAATTGTTTTTTTCACTGTAAAATAAAAACTACTTGATGAAATTAAGTGAAATTTTTTTTCGGAGAACTTTCATAACGAATATTTTCATTTTTTTAATGTCTTAACTAACCTGTACAAGTACCCTGTTGTTTGAGGAGGTTTCAAAGGTGTTTGGATCTATATTGGCCTCACCTAGAGATTTCTTCAGCTGGTCTTTGAATCTAAGTAGTGGACGGCCTCTGGGTCGATTTCCTGCATTTAGTTAACTGAAGAGTACTTGTTTCAGCAGTCTAGTGTCCTCAATGCAAGCCACATGGCCAGACCATCTCGGTTGGTGTTTCATGATCAAGGCCTCGATGCTGGTGACGTTGTCTCTCTCGAGGACAGTTATGTTGGACACATAATTATCCCACTTAATCTGCATGATGGTCCGCAGTTTATTCTGGTCCAATTGTTAGTTTTTTAGGGTCTTTACTGTAGATTGCTAGAAAACTACTTACGCCTGACAGTATCCTATACCTCCATAAGGCAACCATTCGCCCATGTATGGAGTACTGTTGTCACATCTGGGCTGGTGCATCTGCTGCTTGTTTCTTGCTCCTGGACAGGGTTCAAAAGAGAGTCGCCAACCTGATAGGTCCTGAACTGTCATCTAGGCTTCAGCCTCTGTCCCATCGACGAGATGTTGCATCCCTCTGCCTGTTCTACAAATACTTTAATGGTGAATGCTCTGACGAACTGCAAACACTTGTACCTCCCCGACGTAACTACCCCCGACAAACCCGACAAGCTACTAAGTCTCATCCCTTTACAGTAGAGATCCCTAGGTGCAAGAAAGCCTTTTACTCCAATAGTTTCTTCCCCAGAACTGCGGGTCTTTGGAACTCCCTTCCGGGATTCTGCTTTCCCAACTGCAATGATATGCAAGTGTAAGTTCAAGTGTAATGTTAACAAACATCTTTCTACTTATCTCCCTTCATAATGACCCTGCTAATTAAGTCCCTAATAGTAGCCCCCTGCTTTCAAGTGGAACTGTGCCTTGTTTGGGGTGAAAATTGAATAAAAAAAAATTTAAAAAGAAAAAAAAGAAGTCCAGGTCTCGCACACGTATAATAGTGTAAAGATAACTACAGAATCGTATACCATCACCTTTGTCTGGTTGGTTAGATTCTTGTTCTTGAAGACTTTGGACAGTTTTCCAAAAGCGGTGTGTCCTGCCTGTAGTTGCTTTCGGTTTCTGTCAAGCAGTTAGCATAAGTGGATGGAATGCTGCCTATGCATAGGAAATGCTCAACACATTATATGGTGGTGCCATCCATGGTGATGTTGAATCTGGCGCAACTTCCCCTGGCGGTGTTTGAGCTAGTATTTTGGTCTTGGTCTTGTTAACTGTTGTTAGGCCAAAGCGCGAGTACATGTCGTGAAAATTGCCCACAGACTGTTGAAGTACCTCTGGGGATTGGCCAACAGCGGGTTGTCTGCCGTATATTGCAGTTCCGTCACTTTGATGGTGTTGGTCATTTGTCTTGATTTTAATCTTCCAACTCCTCCCCAAATGTGGCAACAGTATTCGATATAACCTACAACCCTCTTCAGGTGTAGTTTGTTGAACTCATGAATTTGGACAAAATTTCAAATGGAACACTTTTACTTCATGAGGTAGCATGCTCTCGTTCTGTCAGCCATGACTGAATAGAGGTCCTAAGTAAATTTTTTTTGTTTTTTTACCCTGGCAATCAACCCACGTTTTCTTTCATCCTGACAATCAAACCATGTTTTATTTTACTGTAGCAATCAACCCATGTCTTTTTGTTTTTTTTTTTTACTTTGGCAATCAAGCAATTCCTTTTTTACTTTGGCAATCAAGCAATTCCTTTTTTACTTTGGCAATCAAGCAATCTTTGTTTTTATACTTTGGCAATCAAGCAATCTCTGTTTTTATACTTTGGCAATCAAGACATGTTTTGTTTTTGTTTTTATACTTTGGCAATCAAGCAATCTCTGTTTTTATACTTTGGCAATCAAGCAATCTCTGTTTTTATACTTTGGCAATCAAGCAATCTCTGTTTTTATACTTTGGCAATCAAGCAATCTCTGTTTTTATACTTTGGCAATCAAGCAATCTCTGTTTTTATACTTTGGCAATCAAGCAATCTATGTTTTTATACTTTGGTAATCAAGCAATCTCTGTTTTTATACTTTGGTAATCAAGCAATCTCTGTTTTTATACTTTGGCAATCAAGCAATCTCTGTTTTTACTTTGGCAATCAAGCAATCTCTGTTTATACTTTGGCAATCAAGCAATCTCTGTTTATACTTTGGCAATCAAGCAATCTCTGTTTATACTTTGGCAATCAAGCAATCTCTGTTTATACTTTGGCAATCAAGCAATCTCTGTTTATACTTTGGCAATCAAGCAATCTCTGTTTATACTTTGGCAATCAAGCAATCTCTGTTTATACTTTGGCAATCAAGCAATCTCTGTTTATACTTTGGCAATCAAGCAATCTCTGTTTATACTTTGGCAATCAAGCAATCTCTGTTTATACTTTGGCAATCAAGCAATCTCTGTTTATACTTTGGCAATCAAGCAATCTCTGTTTATACTTTGGCAATCAAGCAATCTCTGTTTATACTTTGGCAATCAAGCAATCTCTGTTTATACTTTGGCAATCAAGCAATCTCTGTTTATACTTTGGCAATCAAGCAATCTCTGTTTATACTTTGGCAATCAAGCAATCTCTGTTTATACTTTGGCAATCAAGCAATCTCTGTTTATACTTTGGCAATCAAGCAATCTCTGTTTATACTTTGGCAATCAAGCAATCTCTGTTTATACTTTGGCAATCAAGCAATCTCTGTTTATACTTTGGCAATCAAGCAATCTCTGTTTATACTTTGGCAATCAAGCAATCTCTGTTTATACTTTGGCAATCAAGCAATCTCTGTTTATACTTTGGCAATCAAGCAATCTCTGTTTATACTTTGGCAATCAAGCAATCTCTGTTTATACTTTGGCAATCAAGCAATCTCTGTTTATACTTTGGCAATCAAGCAATTAATTTTGTAACAACTTTCTGGCAATCAAGTAATCTCATCTTCAAAAAAAAAAAAGAAACGTAGTTGTTTTTGTGTATTATTATTATCTATACTAGCATGACCCGTGGAAATTCCACAGTTGTGTCCTTGTAGTAATTTTTATATATTTACATTCAGTGGATATCCGATATGGACAGAAAACCTCACCTTGTACCTTCTTAGAGTAGAACTGATATCACACTTTGATCCTAGTCTGAATGCCAAGAAAGTTTATTTTAGTTTTATGTTCAACACAACTGCAACATTAAATGGAATATTAAAAAAAATACCTCTTGTATTATATTTTCATGGATGAAACCATCCGTTTTTTTTTTTTATGGGTGGGAGGTGATAACGTACGGGCATGTAATTGTCTTAGCGTGTTATTATTACACATATTAGCCGCAATCGTATTTGTTTGTGTTCAAGTGAAAACCATCTTGAATATAAGCGGAAACATATTTATCTTGGATGCTGACAGCCTATTGACAGAATTTTAAAATTAGTTTTGAGAAAGGGAAGCCGCTAATGGGAATATTTTCGAAGGTCACAGACAAACATTAAGTGGGATACTTAAACAGCTTCACTTCTCCGTGGAGGAGGGGGTGGTGTTTGTTTGTGATCCCATCCAAATTCAAGACCAATAGTGTATTTCCTGCTATAATAGGATGATCCAGTTTAAAATTTCAACAAAAATGGTCAGAATACTCAAAGAAAAGAGAGCAATTTTTTTGTGCATTGGTAAATTGGCATTTATCGAGACTAAAAGCAACTCGAAGAATTGAGATGGATAGATTGTTAGTTGAATGATGAATATTGTGAGAGGATTGAAATAATGAAAATATTTGAGGTCTGTTTATGACAAGTGTTTATTAAGTGAAACTCATTTCGAAACTAAGGCCCGCAAATTGATGAGATTTCTGAGCTCATACTCGACAGCCCGACGAGATTGCGGAGCGTATGCCCGGCAGTTTGACGAGATTTCTGAGGCTCTGCCTAGCAGCCGGATGAGATTTTGAAGCAAATGTCTGGCAGGCGGACGAGATTTTGATGCTTAGTCCCAGCAGCCCAACAAAGTTTTGATGCTAAGGCCTGGTCACCCAACAAGATTTCAGAGCTAAGGCCCAGCAGCCTGACAAGATTTCGACGCTAAGGGCTGGCATCCGCCGAGATTTCGACGCTAAGGCCCGGCTGCCCGACGAGATTTCGACGCTAAGGCCCGGCTGCCCGACGAGATTTCGAAGCTAAGGCCCGGCTGCCCGACGAGATTTCGAAGCTAAGGCCCGGCTGCCCGACGAGATTTCGAAGCTAAGGGCCGGCTGCCCGACGAGATTTCGAAGCTAAGGGCCGGCTGCCCGACGAGATTTCGAAGCTAAGGGCCGGCTGCCCGACGAGATTTCGAAGCTAAGGGCCGGCTGCCCGACGAGATTTCGAAGCTAAGGCTCAGTGGCCTTACACAGTGAATGCTCGACATTCAGCAGTCCAAATTCATAAGGGTATTCTAAAATTTAAAACAAATGCATAAATTTTAATATAAATGAATTTTGAATTAAAATAAAATGGCATTCTACGTAGATTTAAAAAGCAAAAAAATATTTTTTTTTTTTTATATATTTGTTATTTATTTATTTTATTTTATTTTTTGACCAACAAATGAGTCGGATCATTTTAGGGCATTCTATATAATGTAGAGATTCTCCGGGTTTTCAGATTTTAGCAGTTGGAGGATTTAATAGAGGACAGCAGTAGAAACAAAGAACTGCGAATATGTTGATCGACAATCCTTAGTTTGAAATGGTGTCGAAACAAAAAAGGGAAAAAGAGACTTAAAAAAAAAAAAAAAAAAAAAAAATCCTGATGGTTTCCTATGTCCATTGCAATAAATATATTTTGTTTTAAGCAATGGAAAGTCACACATTTCAGAAAACATTTTTTTTTTTTTTAAATTAAATGAGAAAATTTGAAAACCTGAAAATATGAAATAATAAAATCATTTTTTACTTTTTTTTTAATTTTATTTATTTATTTTTTTTTTTTTTGAAGTCCGATTTTTGGTTGTTTTTTATGAATAAATCGATGTGCATCCTTGATAAGATTTTTATGCATCCCTGACGCAGGGGACGCATAGCTCTCCGCATCATTCCTGATGACAGACAACGCCTCTCATCCCGATACTCGAAAAGATCGACTCTGCGACTGCAAATACATTAAAGGATTGAATTTCATTGACACGAACCATTCCGTGTACAAAGCTCGTCTGACCTTTTCGATGGCGTTAAATAGGCGTTTCAAGGTCGAAAGTTCGGACGTCAAGGGGAGGGGGGGGGGGTCAGATGCCAAATAAAATAGACAAGACCCCTGTTTGGACTGTCTAAATAAGGATACTAGCCGAAGTAGTTGCTCTTGACTGGGTCCTTAATGCTTACCCCGTAGCTCATTTGGTCTTTTATTTTATTTATTTTTTTTTTTTTATTTATTCAATTTTCACTCCAAACAAGGCACAGTTTGAAGTAGGGGGCTACTATTGGGGGGCATAAGTTTTAGGGATACTATGAAGGGAGATGAGCAGCAAGATGTTTGTTCACATTACATTTGAACATCTGCAAGTCAGATTCCCGGAAGGGAGTTCCAAAGTCTAGCAGTCTGGAAAAGAAACTAGGTTTTTTTTTATGACTAGGGAGCTCTACTGTGTAGGGGTGGGATTTTGCTGCTTGCAGGGGTTACCGTTACTCAAAATTCTATGCTTAAAACTTTGGTGTTTCTTGTTCATTAATAGGGTGAAATTTCGACAACCGAATCATTGAATTTCAAGTAAAAACCAATGGTGTTTACTTTGTCATGTCGCAGTAATGAACATATCCAGAAATTATGAAAAACAATAAGTTAGAAAATTAAGGAAAATAGTTTCGAAGATAATTAGCGAAAATGTTTTCAGCAATAATTAATTTTCTAATTTTTTTTTTTATTTTTTTTTATTTTATTTTTTTTTTAATTCAAATTTTCACCCCAAACAAAGCATAGTGCCACTTTGAAGTAGGGGACTACTATCGAGAACATACATTGCAGAGATACTATGTAGGGAGTTGAGCAGCAAGATGTCTGCTCACGTTACACTTGAACTTCTGCATGTCAGTACAGTTGGGAAAGCAGAATCCCGGAAGGGAGTCCTAAAATCTAGCAGCTCTGGGGAAGAAACTATTGGAGTAGGAGGCTTTCTTACATCCAGGGATCTCTACTGTGAAGGGGTGGGATTTAGATGCTTGTCGGGTTTGTTGGGGATATTCACATCTAGGGGGTACAAGTGCCTGTAGTTCATCAGAGCATTTGCCATTACTGTACTTGTAGAACAGGCAGAGGTATGCAACATTTTGTCGATGGGACAGAGGCTGAAGCCCATTAATGGAATAACATGTGTGTTATTTATTTTGTGCGTCACGCTTACATCCGAGTGACTGTCATTTAATTGTTATGGACTTTCATTTCTTGTAATAAATAATTTTACTAATAATTCTTCATAAGTTTTGGTTTCGGTTTCGATTATAGCTGATGGTACTCAAGTCATTTATTTGTAATAAATAATTTTACTAATAATTCTTCAGAAGTTTTGGTTCCAGTTTCAGTTATAGCGGAAGAAACTCAAGTTATATTTTTGTTATAAGTTTTGGTTTCAGTTTCGATGCACCCATATGCAAGTCACATGAATATATATTTTTTTATTTTTGAAATCCCAACTTAACATATAAAAATCGATACAACATTAACTCTATAATAATATATATGGAATCTTCAAGCATTAAAATATCATATTTAAGCATACTTTACGACCGGGCTATGCCAGGCGTCCCTGCTAGCTTAGATAAATACTTGTGCAGTTTTAACAAAAAAGATGCAATAATATCACAGCGTCTCCATTTACACTGAACATCTACAGAATGCCAACATCAATATATTACATATGAATGAGTCCCCTGTGGATTTTCCACAGGTCCCAATAGTAATAATTATTTACTAATGGGCCAGAAGACTGGGGTTCAATTCTCAGTTGATTCATACCAAAGACTTAGAAAAATTTAACTGTGTGGCTCCTTGCTAAACATTCTTCTTAGGTGTAGATCAAGAATAAGTGGAGTAATTTAGGGAAAAGAGAACACTCTCCCTTACATCTTATTGTATTATTGGAATCCTTTGAGATGAGTAATTTGTATATTTATTCGCGGACTGTTATCTTCATCTGAATAGTTGTTGTCCAACAACGTTTCAGCCAACTATTCCTCGGGCCTTCCTCAGATGGTTAACCATGACGGGATAGAAATGCTGAGTCTCTTAACTTTATTGTCACTAATTACTGTCTTCCATAGTTGTCATCTCGTTACGTTTTGGCCAGCTGATCCTCTGGCCAAAATGTGATGCGACAACAACTATGGAAGGCAGTAATTACTGAAGATATGGTAAATGTGTAGTTTAGCGGCGTAAATTAATTGAGGGATAAAAACTTATAAAATTTTTATTAGACCCAAAGGCTGAAATAAGACCAGAAAAAAATTAATTTTAATTTTTTCATCAGTTTTAAGACTAAATATACGATGTTCGAGGCCGCCATATTGCTTTTAAAATTTTGCCTTTATAAAGTTTGACAGATTGGCCCTTTTAGAGACAAATTTGGCCTTTTTTACGCTCTTTTATTATGAAAAACATGGCGGCCAAAAACATGGTTCATGAAAGAGCGTGAAATAAAAGGCCAAATTTGGCCTTAAAAAGGCCAATCTGTTAAACCTTAGAAAGGCTAGATTTTAAAAACCTTGAATGTCGTACATTCAGTCTAATAAAAATGATTAAAAAAGTAATAAAAACAATTTTTTTTTTTTTTTTTTTTTTTTTTTTTTTACACAGTGATCACCACTTATCAAGGGCCGGAAGCCACTCAGGGATAAGGGTTAATTCTTTTCTTGTTTTATTTAAGCCTTAGGATCTAATGTTTTCTATAAAAATATATAGTTTTTGTCTGCCAAATAATTTATGCCACGAAACTACACATTTACTGAAGATACAATTAAGAAACTCGGCATTAGAGCCGTGTTTTTCCCAGATTATCCTAAAAGCACCTGTTAAATGTGCAGATATTTTCCTGGATCACCGAAGTTAAGCAACGTTGAACCTGGTCGACTTCTGAGTGCTGTATATGCTTTCCGCTTATCTCGGCATTGTTTCCAGTCGTCCTGGACTCTTCCTTGCCACTGGACTCAAACAGTGCCGATTCAGGAAAGGCGTGGTTGGAGATTGCGCAACCCTTGCCTCACAATTCCATGCTACAAGGAGTATCCTTTGTCTTTCAAGACTGAACGGAGGCATCAGGATTTTCCTACACGTAAAAAGGCCCTGTCGGTGGGGCATTAGAATACGTCAACTGTCCCCCTGCAAAGGGTAAAAGTCCCTCAGTAGGGGTCCTGGATATGATCTTAAACTATATCCAGTGGTGAGGCCCCAGCTTGTGGGCTTTGGGGAGTGTGAAGCCACCCTTTAATTACCATTGCTCCCAGGTCCACTCTGACCCGGAGTGGTAGTACCTGTTAGGGTCCCAACTATGGGTTAAATAGAAAATGACTTGAAAACAACAAATATATTCTATTAAAAATTTTTTCTTCAAAATCTTTGGATTCGGCATTAAATAACCTGTAAAGGGTTGATGTGCCGTAAAACAAAAATAACCAACCAACCAATCCAGGCTCGACATTTAAAAAGTTTATAATCGTTTTTAAGCATTTTTGATGACATCATTATAAATACTACGTGTGTGTGTATATATATATATATATATATATATATATATATATATATATATATATATATATATTATTTTTTAAAAATATAATTATCAACTGACACGTGTTTCATCGTCTACGACTCATCACAGTGGCTGAATCTCGCGAAATTCAAAATCGGAACCCCACGGTAATGAGCCTGACCTCTTTATCTGCTGGTCCATCTCGCCGATAGTTAGGATATATCGCGATTTATTTAGATGTTATTTGTTTTTTTTGTTTTTTTTGCGATACGTTTTCAATGAATTCAATTATTTACGAAAGTGCATTTTTACCTAAATGCGAGTTGGTAATAATTTTCCCTTTAACCAATTTGGTACCCCCACATGGGGAGCGGTGTGTGTGTGTGTGTGTGTGTGTGTATATGTATATATATATATATATATATATATATATATATATTATTATTATTTTAAAAATATAATTATACACTGACATGTGTTTTGTCTACGACTCATCAGAGTGGCTTACCAAAATGATCCAAGATGGTAAAATTAAAGAATTAATATTTATAAAGTTATCTCAGCCAGATGTAAAAGCTCGATAAAACCAAATAGGAAATAGAGCTTATAAGATTTTACCGTCACTGGATTTTTTATCGTCCAGACTATCCATTCATGTGTAATCACCTTTTTCTTCACCATATTCCTTCTGCTTCACTTTTTTGTTTTCAAGTAAGATCTTTGACTTACTTGTTGTTTCATCAAATACTTTTGCATGCAAAATCCGATCCCGTATTTTGCTAATTCCTACCCTCTGATGAGAAGGAAAGTATTTCTTCGGAACTCCACGGATTAAGGACTATCCACTTATCTAGTGTTTCCTTTTCAGATTAAATGTTTTTAACTCATTTCAAAGCGTTTTTTTAACTGTTTGCTTGTGTGTGTATATATATATATATATATATATATATATATATACACATACACACGAGGTGCCTTCAATAACTTTCCAGACTTTTTTCGATAGGGCACTTTTATTGATACTGCACACATGTAACTCTAATCCGCTTTGAAGTAATCTCCTCCGGCTGCAATCCATTTGTTTTACCGCTCCAATAACTTTCGGAAGGAACCATGAAAGTCTTCTTGTACGAGCGTGTCAATGATCTTCGTCACAGCCTTTTTCATCTCCTCAATGGCCTCATAACGACAGCCTATAAGGTTTTTCTTGAGTTAAGAGAATAACCAAAAGCACAGGGGAAAAGGAAATAGGACTCCAGGAAGGGTGAAGAACTGCCTTGATGCCCATCTTGGTCAAATAGTCTGATTTTCTCTTGGGACAAATTTTTTGCATCTTTAGTTCTTCACGAATAATTGTGTGTACAGTTCCCACACTGTCATCAAACTATCGTACTTATTGTCTCTATAGACACACGACAGTCCGTATTCATGAAATTCTTTATTTGGCCAATCAACTCTGATATTCTGACTTCCTTACTGCTCACACACCTCATCATCCCTCACAGACTTCCTGCTTTCCTTGAATCACTTATGATGCTCAAGAACTGATGCTCGATTCATGCAAGATGGTCCAAAAGCAGTCTGAAGCATTCCATACGTTTCAGTCTTATTGGATGCACTTTGTATGTCTCCAACCAGATTTCACTTCTGTGCATCCTCGCATACTCCGTGCATAGGCGAATAGTCGCTTTGTCGAGATATTGAAATAATAATGCGAGTCACAATAAGACGTTTTCATGAAATATTTCTCCATGCAACGCATGTCCTCAACCCTTGCTGGCCAGATTTCACTTCCATACTTCATTCCACTGTGCACATATGCCTGGTGGCCTCTTCTCTTGGTCGATAGTGATAACCCTCTGCTGGTTAGTGATGGCGGAACCTTTTCTCCTCCCTTGTCGGACTCTGTGTCTAATTTAATCTCTGATCTAGACTCAATCTAAATTCTTTCGTCTCTCCCATTTTGGGAGAATGCCCAACTCAATATCGGAAGAGACTAGAGCACCTCCAAGATTTGTCGCAATTCCGTCGATCTTTCCGGGCAAAGACCCAAATTTGTTAATTGGCTGCGGGTAAACAACAAAAAAAGAACTTTCCGTGGATTCTTTTGTCGGATTAAATGTTCGGATCAAGTTTGGATTGGCCCTTTTGTTTATGTCGGAGCAATTCCATTAAAATGGATGGGATGGAAATGAAGGTTAGAAGCTGCCAGAAAACAAGAATAGATGGGATAAATGGCTATGCATATGCTAGCGGTATTCATCTGGCGTCACCCATGTGACATTTGCAATAAGTCTTTATGCACACATGTGGGTGATACGTGCTGGCCTTTTACCCAACTAAAATAGTATTGATACGCGGTAAGATTCAAGGAAAGCAGGGAGTCTGTGAAAGGTGTGGGTTGGTTGTTTTTGTTTTACGGCATATCAACCGTTTTCGGGTTATTTAATGCCGAATCCAAAGATTTTGAAAAAAAAATTTTTTTAATAGAATATATTTGTTGTTTTCAAGTCGGTTTCTATTTAACCCATAGTTGGGACCCTAACAGGTACTACCACTCCGGGTCAGAGTGGACCTGGGAGCAATAGTAATTAAAGGGTGGCTCCACACTCCCCAAAGCCCGCAAGCTGGGGCCTCACCACTGGGTATAGTTTAAGGTCATATCCAGGACCCCCATTGAGGGACTTTTACCCTCTGCAGGGGGGGGGGGCAGTCGGCGTATTCTAATGCCCCACCTACAGGGCCAGTGAAAGGTGTGGGAGAAGTAAAGAAGTAATGATGCTGCCTTCCTTGAATCTCTTATGCCAGATCTTCTATAAAACAGTCTGAAACATTCCATACGTTTCTGTGGCAATTTTTCCACATTTTAAAACGGAATTTTATCATTTTTCTAAAGTCTCCTTTAGTAGAATGTATTCAAATTCTTGTTGTGGCTGTTCATTTGAACCTGAAATACTAAAAATTGGTCAGTCATCTCAGAAGATTGATAGCAATAGCATACTGAATTTTCAAACGCCCACGACAATTTTAAATGCGTGTACTGAAATTGTCTGTAAACTTATTGAAAGTATCTCGTGAGTAAGAATGTGTGTGCGTGTGTGAGGGCACTTCTCAACCGATATACTCAACAAATTTTTTTATCTACAGATTTGAAATTTGGTATAGGGAGTTCTGACTTGTGGAAAAATTTTAATCTGTTTTCATCCAGAAAAAAGGGCTGCTGAAATTGGCACGTGGGGGTCCTCGGCTTTTTATCTATTTGCCAACTGCTTTAAAAATACTCGTGAGCGGCTGAAAAAACATGACAGCTTCTTTATGTTAAGAATAAGTAGGTTTAGAAAACAATTTTTATAGATTGGGTCAAGCTGGTCTAATGGTTATTGTACTCACGGTCTTTAGGTTTTGGTTTCTATCTTACCTTGAGTATTTTTTTTTTTTTTTTACTTACAAGAAGTGAAATGTTTAGGAAAAATATAATACTGTCTTTTTTTTTTTTTTTTTTTTTTTTTTTTTTTTACTTACAAGAAGTGAGATGTTTAGGAAAAATATAATACTGTCTTTTTTTTTTTTTTTTTTTTTTTTTTTTTTTTTTCCATAAATCTTTTTAAGGTATTTAATGTTACGGTTAATACCTACGCTATTTCTATTCATAATAAGAATTCTGCAATAATCAAAATACTAGCGGGACCTGTGGAAATTCCACAGGGGACTCATTCATATGTAATATATTGATGTTGGCATTCTCTGGATGTTTAGCATAAATAGAGACGCCCTAATATTTTTGTACCTATTTACAATGCCTCCCCACGGGACAAGTCGTTTTTTAACGTGGAGAAAAGGTACAAAAATAAAAATTGTCTCAGTCGTGAAGGATTTCTCCTCCACTGGAAGAGAACGAGAAATGGAAGTGCCGCATCTGAAGAACAGATACTACACTTTGAGATATGAAATCTTTTATTCATGTTAAAAATACAGTCAAAATCAACGATGAACAAAAAACTTAGGCGCATGGCCAACTCAAAAGGGGGCATTGTGGGGGTCGTTGGTCATCCTTGTCACTCCAGAACTAAACAAAATCAACAGTTTCTCCCAGCTAGTATCTTCTTTCACCATAATACCGCATTCACCCTTTCATATTGGGGGACGTCCTACTTAACTCCCAGTTTTTAAAACATTTTTCATTGACGTGTAAAAACAAAAGATAACAATAAAATGGTACAATACTTCATTTGTGTCGAGGACGGGGGGGGGAAACAGAAGGTGATTAGTAGGACCCTCCCAACCCCGTCTAGTTGATAGACTGCCCGTTCCAGTTCCACTAGGTTTGTAAAAGGAACCTCGCTTCTGCGGATCAGTCTCTAGGTGGGGATGCCCTCTAGATGAGGGGGGTGAATGGAGAAAAGAAAATTTTGTGGGTAAGGGATGGGGGTTAGTTTGTATTTCTTTCTCTCCAAGATGGGTGAAATTTAGAGGAAGGGGTTAAAACAAAAATATGCAAGTAAGAGGGGGTGGGGATCTTGGAGGCTTACACTTTGATCTTGACCAAAAGGCCTGATATTATTGTAGCTCTTTTGTTAAAACTGCAAAAGTATTTATCTGAGCTAGCACGAACGTCCAGCAAAGCCCGGTCGTAAGGTACGCATAAATATGATATTTTAATTCTTGCAGATTTCTCATATATCGTTAGAGTTAATGTTCTATCGATTTTTATGTTATAAAGTTGCGATTTCAAAAGTAAAAAATATTTTCATATGACTTTGGTGCATCGGCTTGAACCGAAACCAAAGCTTATGAAAAAAATATATGTATATATGACTTGAGTTCCTTCAGCTATAAACGAAACCGAAACCACACTTATGAAGAATTCTTGATAAAATTATTTATTACAAGAAATGGGAGTCCACAACGACAGTCACTCGGATGTAAGTGTGACACACACAATAAATAACACACACGTTATCCTATTAATATAGAGATAATATTTATGCCTATTTCATAACTGGGCAACGCCAGCCGACCCGCTACTATCTATAAATATAAAAGCGAAAATGTATGTTTGTATGTGTGTTCGCTTTTTCTGTATGTCTACAAAAGGCTTTTTTTTCAGAGAAGCGGTCGGTCGCCTAACAACTTTTTAAAACTTTTTATATCACATGTAAATCGTAATATCTCAGTTAACAACGGAGCTCGCCTGTCTATTTAATTTGCTCGACTTCGGGAAGATAAATATTCAACATTTGTCGCTCGCCGCATGTGGGTTAGTCTTTTTCCTATAACATCTTGGGAAAATAAAAATTTAAAAAAAAAAAGCATTCCCGCAGTAAATGAAATACTATCCCGCAGTCAAACTTGACCTCATTAAGTCATTAAAACGTGCACTTGCCAAATCCAAGTAATTAAATAAATTCAAACGTGTTTCCGTTAGCATCTCGAGGTGGCCCAATGGTTCAAACCGTCGCATTTTTTTTTTTTTTTCTCACACACTTTAATTTACAACTTTGCCTCAGCGGTTCGGGTTCGATCCTCATACTTACTTTTTTTTAATTATTTTACCCCCCCCCCGGAGTTTTCAAGCACACCTCCAAACACCCGGGCAACGCCGGGTACTCTTCGCTAGTATATCTATAAAAGTTAAATTATCTGTCTGTGTGTGTACATTTCCCTACCAAACTACTCTCTCAATTTTTTCAGTCTACAGACTTGAGATTTGACATAAGGAGTATTGAGATTTGGGAAAATCTTTTTAATTGGTTTTCGGCCAGAAATTTGTCTGTCAACAGGGGTCAAAGTTTAACGATTTAACCATTGAAAACTCTACAACACTACTCCGCCAATTTTGGGTCTAAACACTTGAAATTTTAGATGCAGGATACTTGGACATGGATCAAACATTTTTTATTTGATTTGAGCCCAAAACATATGCTAAGGGTTTAAAATTGGGGTCAAAGTTAAACAAATTTTAACTCTGCGGTCTCTACCAAATTACTCAGCCAGTTATTAGTCTAAACATTTGAAATTTTACATAAAGTGTATTCAGATACAGGGCAAGCTTTTTAATCGGGGTTTGGATGAAAATTTGGCTGCCAAGAGGTCAAAGTTAGAAAAGATTTGACCTTTGCGATCTCTAACAAACTATTCAACCAATTTTTGGTGTAAACATTTGAAATTTTGCATAAAGGGTATTCAGACATAAAGCAAGTTTTTTTATCAGTTTTTGGGCGACAATTTGGTTGCCAAGATGTCAAAGTTGAAAAAGTTGACCTTTGCAGACTCTACCAAACTCCTCCGCTGATTTGGGTCTAAACACTTGAAATTTTAGATGTAGGTTACCTGGACATGAGTCAAACATTTTACTATATATATATATATAAGTTATGAACAGTACATGGATTGGAGCCCCGAACAAAGCCGGGCTAAACTGCTAGTGTGTGTGTTGTGTGTGTGTGTGTATATATATATATATATATATATATATATATATATATATATATATATATATATATATATATATATATATAATGTGTGTGTGTGTGTTTGGTTATGTTCTGGTTCCATGTGCTTAATAAAACTGTAGTCGCCGCCAGTAATTATCTGTCAAATTTGTTCGACGTACAATTTTCCACTCCACCTTCTGCCACCCCCACACTGACGCCCGCAAAATCTTACTAAATTTGGTTCGTCTACCTCCGAAGGGATGTTGTCCATTTCTCGTAGAGTTCTGCTCTCTGCAAATGTGAGCTGGTGAACTCCTCGGGCATCAATCTTTGATTAGAGAACTCTCTCGAAAGGAAAACAAGTTTTCGTCTGCAAAATCCAAGTCTAGTTTTGAACCATTTTTTTTTTCTTCTCGTTTTATCTAAACCGCTTCAGGCAGATCTATGGAATGGCATGGCTGGAATTTACACTCAATTCTTCGTATTTCGTTGGCTTTTTACTTGTTGGTCGCTATAGAAATTAGTTTCACGTTTACTCACATACACACACATAAATGCGCGCTCACACAAGCACACACACACACACGCACGCACACACATAAATGCACACACCAATACTCACGCGCACACATACTCACACATAAATACTAATGCACGCACACACATACATACTCACGCACGCACACACACTCATACACACACGTAAATACACATACACACACGTAAATACACATACACGCAGGTAAATACACATACACGCAGGTAAATACACATACACACACGTAAATACACGTACACACACGTAAATACACGTACACACAAGTAAATACACGTACACACAAGTAAATACACGTACACACAAGTAAATACACGTACACACAAGTAAATACACGTACACACAAGTAAATACACGTACACACACGTAAATACACGTACACACACGTAAATACACGTACACACACGTAAATACACGTACACACACGTAAATACACGTACACACAAGTAAATACACGTACACACAAGTAAATACACGTACACACAAGTAAATACACGTACACACAAGTAAATACACGTACACACAAGTAAATACACATACACACGCATAAATGCAGATATACACATACACACACGCATAAATGCAGATATACACATACACACACGCATAAATGCAGATATACACATACACACACGCATAAATGCAGATATACACATACACACACGCATAAATGCAGATATACACATACACACACGCATAAATGCACATATACACATACACACACGCATAAATGCACATATACACATACACACACGCATAAATGCACATATACACATACACACACGCATAAATGCACATATACATATACACACACGCATAAATGCACATATACACATACACACACGCATAAATGCACATATACAGATACACACGCGCATAAATGCACATATACACATACACACGCGCATAAATGCACATATACACATACACACACGCATAAATGCACATATACACATACACACACGCATAAATGCACATATACAGATACACACACGCATAAATGCACATATACAGATACACACACGCATAAATGCACATATACAGATACACACACGCATAAATGCACATATACAGATACACACACGCATAAATGCACATATACAGATACACACACGCATAAATGCACATATACACATACACACACGCATAAATGCACATATACAGATACACACACGCATAAATGCACATATACAGATACACACACGCATAAATGCACATATACAGATACACACACGCATAAATGCACATATACAGATACACACACGCATAAATGCACATATACAGATACACACACGCATAAATGCACATATACAGATACACACACGCATAAATGCACATATACAGATACACACACGCATAAATGCACATATACAGATACACACACGCATAAATGCACATATACAGATACACACACGCATAAATGCACATATACAGATACACACACGCATAAATGCACATATACAGATACACACACGCATAAATGCACATATACAGATACACACACGCATAAATGCACATATACACATACACACACGCATAAATGCACATATACACATACACACACGCATAAATGCACATATACACATACACACACGCATAAATGCACATATACACATACACACACGCATAAATGCACATATACACATACACACACGCATAAATGCACATATACACATACACACACGCATAAATGCACATATACACATACACACACGCATAAATGCACATATACACATACACACACGCATAAATGCACATATACACATACACACACGCATAAATGCACATACACATACACACACGCATAAATGCACATATACACATACACACACGCATAAATGCACATACACATACACACACGCATAAATGCACATACACATACACACACACATAAATGCACATACACATACACACACACATAAATGCACATACACATAAATACTCACACACACACACATAAATACTAACACACACACATAAATACTAACACACACACACATAAATACTAACACACACACACATAAATACTCACACACACACACACACATAAATACTCACACACACACACACATAAATACTCACACACACACACACACACACATAAATACTCACACAATCATACACACATGAACAAACAATTGCACTTAAAGGGACGGTTAGAATCTTAAAAAGATCTCTCGGTTGGAGTGTCTAAAATAGCAGGTGTATGTTTGGCATCTGGTAGGATGCCCCAACCCTGGCTTAAACAAAATGATAAGAAAAATGAAAAAATGAGAGAAATACGGGGTGGAACAATAAAATCTTAAAACTTTTATTTAAAAATATCAATTCATGTTACTTGATTATGTAGTAGAACTGACATCTATTCAATGTAGCCGCCTTCAGCCTCAATCACCGTCTCTATACGGGTCTGGAACTGGGAGCATGCCTTTTCCACAAGCACTGGCGGGAGTTCTGTGAATACTTGGCAGATGGCGGCGATCAAGCTGGTTTTGGTGTTGTGGGAGGTCATGTTTGCGGAAGGAGGGAATATCATTGAGAGAAGAGTACAAAGTCTTAGTTCTCCTTCTGAAGACAAGCCTGTGTCTCTTTGTGGGCCGGTGCCGAGTCCTGCTGCTATATGCAGAGTCTGCCAGCAGCCACCTGGCTGCACGAGGAGATCACCACACTCTTCAGCCCGTCCAGGTACACTTTGGTGTTGACTTTCAAGCTGACTTTGAAGATATGAGGTTCCATGATGTGGCCTGCACATGAAACCACACCAAAGACCATAATTGTGGCTGGAAACTGTTTTCCTCACCCCAGACATGTCCTTGTTAATTGTGGCATAACAGCGATGCATTATGAGGGTGCTGGCAATGGTCCTGTTGTCATAACTTGGATCAGTAGAGAGCATGAGTTCTACAGTGGCGCATCTCCAATCTCGCTCGTTCGACATTGTGTTACTTTCAGGCATGATAGAAGGCTTGTACGCAAGTGGCCAACTAATAGATGGTTTGTAGCAAAAAAAAAAAAAAAAAAAAGGAAATGGAATCACGTCTTTTCTAGGGCGTTCCATGCTGTACATACATACACATACACACATTAATACACATACACAAACATTTTGGTCATGGCTGTCTCACAGATGAGGCTGAAACATGAAACAAGCCTGCCACAGAAAGAGCAAGAAAGAGCCAACAGAAATATACCGAGACCTTCCAAAGAAGAAACCTTGAAGAGTGGAGCCAACATCAGCGTGCAACGTATTTTCTGGGAGAACTTTCCCAGGAATACACACACAAAGGTTTCTTGGACTGGCTCAAGACGGGGACGATCAACCACGATCAGAAAAGGGTTATAATGGCTGATCAAGATCACGGATTGATGATCAATGCATTCAAGAAGATGGCAGGTCTCCGTAATGACAACAAATGCAGATTCTGCCACACGGAATTGGAAATTGTGAACCATCTGGTATCAAATTGCAAGGTTCTTTTGGGGGGGTGGCTACTACACAGCAAGACCTGATGGAGTATGTAAGTACCTCCATTGGACCATCTGTAAAAAATTAAACATCCAGTGTAGCAGCATTGTAGAAACTATGTATAAATAGAATTGAAGTAATGATCTATTATCACTTAACTATTACGTTGAATTCTATTTATGCATAGTTTCTACATTCTGCATAATTGTGTAGAATTGGAAATGAAACCTTCTAGCACACGTAAATATATATATATGTGTATATATATATATATATAGTCATTCACATACAGTACTGTTTCACAGCTCATCAGTGCAGCTAGACAGGCAACTGCCTCAAGCCAGGATCGAAACAGTACTGTATGTGGATGACATATATATGTCATCCACATACAGTACTTTTTCGTTGTATCACAACTAATCAGTGCAGCTAGACTAGCACCTTCTCTAGCTGTGGATCGAACCTACACCCATCGCATTGATAGTCAGTAACTCTAACCACTGGACCATGGATTGGTGCTCTCAAATGTTTGCTAAATATGCGTTTGCCCTTCGCTAAACAGTGCTCGAGCTACATCACAATCACGTTGACACACCAGGTCTCCCCAGATCACTCAAGTTAAGCAATGATGATCCTGGCCAGCACCAGATGGGTGACCATTGGGAAGGCTAGGCGCTGTATGTACTGCAAAATCGTATAAATTTCCAGGTTGGTTTCTTGGGGTGCATTAATTTACTGGGAGAGATTTACCCCCTCCCCCAAGTCATCATTAAGACCTGCATCCAGGAGAAGATAAGCTGTGATGCAAGAACTTGCTCTGTCTTGTAGCAGTCAGTTGACCCGACAAAGATTAGCAGTAATACCAAAATGGGAAGTTGGTTCTACACAACGCCTTCACCACTATAAACAAATCTGTGTGGATTTCTGAATAACTTGGTTGTGTTGGCGGAAGGTCATACATCGAGATCGACCGAAGTGTGTGTGTGTGTGTGTATATAAAGTGATCTTCTGTGTGTGTGTGTGTGCGTATAAAGTGATCTTGTGTGTGTGTGTGTGTGTGTGTGTGTGTGTATATATATAAAGTGATCTTCTGTGTGTATGTGTGTGTGTGTATATATATATATATATAAAGTGATCTTCTGTGTGTATGTGTGTGTGTGTGTATATATATATAAAGTGATCTTCTGTGTGTGTGTGTGTATATATATAAAGTGATCTTCTGTGTGTATGTGTGTGTGTGTGTATATATAAAGTGATCTTGCGTGTGTGTGTATATATATATATAAAGTGATCTTCTGTGTGTATGTGTGTGTGTGTGTGTATATATAAAGTGATCTTGTGTGTGTGTGTGAAAAGTCTCTACCGAATTCTTATCTGAATGCTTGGTGTACATAGTTGAAATTATATATATATATATATATATATATATATATATATATAAGTTATAAAATATATATGGCGATTAAGCTTAATCGCCATATACATTTTATAACTTAGTAACTAGCTCTACCTACGTATTGAGCACTTTTAAAGTAAATACTTAAAGTTTACGCATAAATCTATACTTTCGTATATTAATTTTATGTGAGTAAATTAAGTAGTTTTATATATATATTTATATATATATCATGATTTTCTTGGGGGTACAAAACTTTATTAAGGCAATCAATAAGGGAAGGCGTATTCCTTCGGAATTCATTTTATATTAAAAATAAAAATAAAAAAAAGACCGAGGAGAAAAGGAAAATGGATAACGACTAAAAAAGTTAAAGTAGGGAAATAGAGGAGAAAAAGAAAATCAAAACGAGTCAATTGACATGTTTCGCCCTCACTCATCAAAATTGGAGTCGATGGATTTATTTTTAGTAATTTGTTTTCCTTAATGATAAAAAAAGACGGGAGCAAGAGCAATCGTATGGGGATGAATCGGCCTCTAAAATTCATCCTCATACGATTGCTCGCGGAATATTCTGTGTAGCTTAATTGCCATATATATTGTGTATCCTACTACCTAGCTCTACCTACGTATTGAGCACTGCTGAAGTAAACACTTAAAGCTTACGCATAAATTTATACTTTCGTATATTAATTTATTTATAAATAAACTAATCGTATATATATATATATATATATATATATATATATATATATATAAGCTTAATTGCCATATATCTTCACTTCTCTATATAAATAAAATCAACTCCTTTTTTCCCGTCTGATTTTGACCTTAATAGGATTAAAAATCAAGATATTTCATGCAAATATAATATGCACAAACGGCAGAACAATATCTGAGGTGTGTTATAGGCTTATTATTTCTCAAATTCCTCGATAATCTTAGATTTCTATACTTTTTCTGCTGAGAAGTCACCGTCAAAATCGGTTAAGATCAATGGAAGTGGTAAAATATTTTCTCTCTAATAAATTCCTCCTCCCCCTGCCACCACTTAACACCGTTTGGGGATCGTTCATAAGGAACAGTTGAGAAGAGAACACCGGTTTGGCTTCGTAGTTCTTTCATGTGAAGTTATTTAAAATCACTAAACTAAGATGCAGTGCTCTGTGGCGTAGTGGTTAGCGTGCTGGACAATTCACATTATATTTTCACGTTCGCGCCGACCTACCGTAGTCGTTTTTTTTTTTTTTTTTTTTTTCTCCTAAACAACTGGAATGGACTTTTCTTGGTGGCCGAACTGTTAACGTTGCAGATGTTTTTTTTTTTTTTCACACTTTATTTTCCTACTTTTACTCATGACTCCGGGTTTGATCCTTCCTACTTACCTACCATAACATTTTTAACCCCCCCCCCCGTCCGGGAAACAAACACTCGGGCAACGCCGGGTACCCCCGCTAGTATTTTATAACTTACTATCTCTCTCCACCTCACTCTGTATGTATATATATATGCACACACACACACACATACACAATTATTACGATATTTTTAAATATTTAATTCCCTCCCTAAGAAGGCAGAATTGTCGATTAGATTGTTTTTTTTTCTTTGATGCGGGGGAAAATTACACTCCTTAAAAAAAGGGGAGTGGTACTATGGATTGTAAAAAAAAAAAAGCCTTCGTCTAGAAATACTTCTTCAATGATTAAAACAAATTGTTATAAAAACTATAACTATCTTGCTCAAGATAACACTGTGTCGACGACAGGCCTCTTAAAGCTGAAAAGTTCAAGGTAACCAGCCACCCTCAACCCAGCAAAATATTTAGAGCTTGTTTTATCTTGAACGTTATTCAAATTCTTGACTCGTTATGGCGCGAAGTTAGCAATTAGTGTTTATTAAGACGTAAGATGGCGGAGTTGAACTCTCTAGCAAAGAAAACCAGTTTTGTAACTTTTCCCCCCTCCCCGCCCTCCATTTTCATGCCTATTTTTATTTGCCTTAAAAATAAATAAATGAATACGTTTTTAGTTGTTTTCTTCTTTCTTTTAGCTTTACTTTGCCGACTTTGAACTGTGAATTGCTTAGCAAACGTAAAACATCTTTGCAAGTTTACAAGTTTTAGCTTGTGGGTGTGCAACGCTCAGTTAAAACGCAGCCCAGCAAAGGTTACATTCTTCAGATTGCTATTTAATGTAAAATTACTTGACTTTGTACATGTATGTAATGTGTATATGTGTTTATATTTATCTGTGTGTGTATATTTGTGTATATGTGTATTTCTGTGTTTGTGAATGTGTTTATGATTTTGTGTATTTGTGAATGTGTTTATGATTTTGTGTGTTTGTGAATGTGTTTATGATTTTGTGTGTTTGTGAATGTGTTTATGATTTTGTGTGTTTGCGAATGTGTTTATGATTTTGTGTGTTTGCGAATGTGTTTATGATTTTGTGTGTTTGTGAATGTGTTTATGATTTTGTGTGTTTGTGAATGTGTTTATGATTTTGTGTGTTTGTGAATGTGTTTATGATTTTGTGTGTTTGTGAATGTGTTTATGATTTTGGGTGTTTGTGAATGTGTTTATGATTTTGTGTGTTTGTGAATGTGTTTATGATTTTGTGTGTTTGTGAATGTGTTTATGATTTTGTGTGTTTGTGAATGTGTTTATGATTTTGTGTGTTTGTGAATGTGTTTATGATTTTGTAAAACATCTTTGCAAGTTTACAAGTTTTAGCTTGTGGGTGTGCAACGCTCAGTTAAAACGCAGCCCAGCAAAGGTTACATTTTTCAGATTGTTATTTAATGTAAAATGACTTGACTTTGTACATGTATGTAATGTGTATATGTGTTTATATTAATCTGTGTGTGTATATTTGTGTATATGTGTATTTCTGTGTTTGTGAATGTGTTTATGATTTTGTGTATTTGTGAATGTGTTTATGAGTTTGTGTGTTTGTGAATGTGTTTATGATTTTGTGTGTTTGTGAATGTGTTTATGATTTTGTGTGTTTGTGAATGTGTTTATGATTGTGTGTGTTTGTGAATGTGTTTATGATTGTGTGTGTTTGTGAATGTGCTTATGATTGTGTGCGTTTGTGAATGTTTTTATGATTGTGTGTGTTTGTGAGTGTGTTTATGATTTTGTGTGTTTGTGAATGTGTTTATGATTTTGTGTGTGTTTGTAAATGTGTTTATGATTGTGTGTGTTTGTGAATGTTTTTATGATTGTGTGTGTTTGTGAATGTTTATGATTGTGTGTGTTTGTGAATGTTTATGATTGTGTGTGTTTGTGAATGTGTTTATGATTGTGTGTGTTTGTGAATGTGTTTATGATTGTGTGTTTGTGAATGTGTTTATGATTGTGTGTTTGTGAATGTGTTTATGATTTTGTGTGTTTGTGAATGTGTTTATGATTTTGTGTGTTTGTGAATGTGTTTATGATTGTGTGTGTTTGTGAATGTGTTTATGATTGTGTGTGTTTGTGAGTGTGTTTATGATTGTGTGTGTTTATGATTGTGTGTGTTTGTGTGTGATTGTAAATGAGTGTATTTGTGTTTATTTTTGAATGTGTGTGTATTTGTGTGTATAGAACATCACATTCTTGAAATATCTACGATAAAAAAAAAACTATGGAAATTGAAAGGGATACGTAACAAGATTCGGTTTCCCCACTTCTCGGAATTCATAGGGTGGGGTAAAATAAATAAAACAATATCTACAAAATATCGTATTTCTAAATTAGTACATAACACACGTCATGTCAAAAATATCTACATACGATTACGACATGAACATGGAAAATCACAAAATACGATGAGGCAATTGCATTTTCCTACGTACCTTATCACTTTTAACCCTTTCTTAAAAGGTGGGGTGATCTCCGAAAATATAATACAAAATACAAAAGCATTTTAAAGTTCATTCGATGACATTGTTGTATCGAATGTAAAACTCGAATGAAAATGCACTTAGCTTTCTGGTTAGATTTAGACTTAAAGATTTAGAGATGTTCTGTCCACTGCTGTCCTATTGACGGGGCCCCAAAAAATAGCCGACTGTAATCCCATCCAAATGCTGTAACCTCCCTTTCCCGCGCACCAAAAATGGGACCACATGTGGACTGTGAGGGGACCTCCCTTGAAACGGAATTCATAATTCTATTTCGACTTTTACATCGGTTAGACGAGACTTTGCTTTGCGTTCTCTCTCTCTCTCTCTCTCTCTCTCTCTCTCTCTCTCTCTCTCTCTCTCTCTCTCTGTCATTGTTTTCTCTGTCTGACTCCGTCTCTATCTCTTTGTTCTCCCTGTCCCCATGCCTGTCTATCCCTCTCCCTCCCTCTCTCTATCTCTCCTTCCCTCTCTCTATCTCTCCCTCCCTCTCTCTATCTCTCCCTCCCTCCCTCTGTCTGTCCCTCTGTCTGTCCTTCTCTCTGTCCCTCTCTCTCCCCCTCTGTCTGTCCCTCTCTCTCTCCCCCTCTGTCCCTCTCTCTCTCCCCCTCTGTCTGTCCCCCTCTCTCTCTCTCCCCCCCTTTGTCTGTCCCTCTCTCTCTCTCGCTCCCCCTCTGTCTATCCCTCTCTCTGTCCCTCTCTGTCTGTCTGTCCCTCTGTCTGTCTGTCTGTCCCTCCCTCCCTCTGTCTCTCTCTCCCTCTGTCTGTCCGTCTCTCCCTCTGTCTGTCCGTCTCTCCCTCTGTCTGTCCGTCTCTCCCTCTGTCTGTCTGTCTCTCCCTCCCTCTGTCTGTCTGCCTCTCTCTCTCCCTCCCTCCCTATCTGTCTTTCTCCCTCCCTCTGTCTGTTTGTCTGTCTCTCCCTTCTCTCTCTTTCTCTCTCTCTCTCTCTCTCTCTTTGTTGTCCCCGTGCCTGCCTCTCTTTCGCTCTCTCTCTCTCTCTCTCTCTCTGTTTTTCCTTCTGTCTCTCTGTGCGTGTCTCTCTCTTTATCTATCTATCTACCTCTACATCTGCCCACCTGTCTTTCATTCTGGTGCACTGATTGACATTTACATACTTTACAAAATACTTTATTTTCTTTTTTCTTTTTTTGTTTTTTTTTGTCTTTTCGCCATCTTTTCTCCCCGCCAGCGAAGCAAATCTGTTTAAATTGAATGCAACTCCAAAGTTTATCTTTTTTTTTCCATTATTTTCTCATTTTGTTCATTTTATTTATTTATAAGTCGTCGTCAGTTTTATTTTAATTTCAAATTTGCTGTTAGTATTACGAATTTTCATTTACATTCATTTTTGTAATTTCATTTCTTGCAGACCAAATTCTTACTCGCGTGCACATATACGCGCGCGTGTGTGTGTGTGTATATATATATATATATATATATATAAGTGAACGTATCTGTCTGTGTACATTTCCCTACGCAATAACTCTGTCAATTTTTAGTCTACAGACTCGAAATTTGATATACAGGGTACTGAGATTTGGTAAAATTTACGTGATCGGTTTTCGGCCAGAAATTTCAAGGGGTCAAAGTTCAACGATTTGAACTTTGAGAACTGTATCAAACTCCTCCGACAATTTTGGGTCTAAACACTTGAAATTTTAGATATAGGTTCCTTGGACATGGATCTAATTTAATAACTCGATTTGAGCCCAAAACAATAATTGTTAAGGGGTCATAATAGGGGTCAAAGTTTAAAAAAATGGACCTTTTCTTTTTTTTTTTTTTTGCTCAGCATACACCTCCAAACACCCGGGCAACGCAGAGCCGAAATGCTAGTATATCTATGTCTATAAAATTAACGTGTGTGTGTCTGCCTGTATACATTTCCCTACGCAATAACTCTGTCAATTTTTACTCTACAGACTCGAAATTTGATATACAGGGTACTGAGATTTGGGAAAATCTATGTGATCGGGTTTCGGCCAGAAATTTGGCTGCTAAGGGGTCAAAGTTCAATGATTTGACCTTTGAGAACTCTACCAAACTCCTCCGACAATTTTGGGTATAAACACTTGAAATTTTAGATATAGGTTCCTTGGACATGGATCTAACTTAACTTGATTTGAGCCTAAAACAATAAATGTTAAGGGGTCATAATAGGGGTCAAATTTTAAAAAATTGACCCTTTTTTTTTCTTTTTTTTTCTCCGCATACACCTCTAAACACCCGGGCAATGCCGGGCTGAAATGCAAGTTATATATATATATGTGTGTGTGTGTTTTTATGTATTGATATTCATCTTAAAAACTGTTTCTATTTATAGGTCGTGGAATTGCATTCATCTTCAGATATTTAACTAATTTGCAAATTCTTTTAAACATTCATTTCAATTAATTCCCTATTAGTGTTTTCAGTTTTCTAATGAAATAATCATCTTTAGTTAACTATTACGTGTAATTATATTCATGCCGATATTCTACATGATTTATACTTGCGTAATATTTGCGTAAAAATTTTATAGTAAACACAAACCTCTTTCTGTATATATTTATGCATGCGTGTGTGTGTGTATATATATATATATATATATATATATATATATATATATATATATATATTAGTAAGTTATAAAATATATATGGCGATTAAGCTACGCGGAATATTCAGTGTAGCTTAATCGCCATATATATTTTATAACTTACTAACTCTACCTACGTATTGAGCACTTTTGAAGTAAATACTTAAAGTTTACGCATAAATTTATACTTTCGTATATCAATTTTATGAGTAAATGTAGTTATATATGTCTAAAAACATTTTCCTACCAAACTCCTATCTGTATTTGGTCTACAGACATGAAACTTAATATATAGGGTATTTGAACCCATGCGAAACTTTATATTTGGGTTTTAACCGGGGGGAAATCGGTGGGGGAAAATGTGAAAATTTGCCAGGTGAAGATCGAATATGCATGCGTAACGTAAGTTATTGGTTCGTGTGTTAATTTTTAGCTTTGCAGCAAATATGTCTTCATGGCTCAGGCATTAACGTTAAAGGAAAAAGTAAATCGTAAGGTAAACGTTTTGGTTTCGATTCTCGGTGATGCACGGATCATTTTTTTTTTTTTTTTTTGAACATTTTAAATGATTACTATATATTGGGTTCAATATAATATAGTAATAAATACGGAATCTGGATTAATGAAAATATATTTAAGCGTATTTTACGGCCGGACAATGCCGGGCGGCCTACTAGTGTGTGTGTACTAGCAGTTCCGCCCGACTTTGCTCGGGCCCTATGTACTGTTCATAAGGTTATGTGCATATGTATATATTAAGAAGTGTGAATATGTAAAGTAATGCCCTTCTGTATAATAGTCTTACTTAACTACCATAGACAAAAGACAGACACAGATTTTCAGTTTTATAGATAGATTGGATGCAATATATATTAATGATTTTAAAAAGTAGGCACCGCCAAAACGGGGGGGGGGGCAGGTAAGTACTTTTTGACGGACCGTCTTTATAAAAATCTACCAAAAATCAGGTAATTATCCAATCAATACGAAATTTTCAGCGATTATTAAGAGAAGAATGAACTTTATAATAGTGTACTTATTTTTCATAAACAATATATATATTTTTTTTTTTTTTGCTTACAACCCCCCCCCCTGTTTTGAGGGGGTTCCAAATATGCTGAAAATAATCATCTGAAACTGAACAAAACATATGTTGTTGTAAGGGACAGGATTGTAGATTAAAAAAAAACTTGTTTGCATACCTTATTTTGATGTCTGAATATCAGAACTTCGATTGTGTTTAATTATCCCGCTTTTGAATTTTGAAATGTGAAATTCGGTGAATATGTTAAGTAAAATAATTAATTTAAGTTAAGCAAAACAAAAAAAAAATGTAATGTTTATACGAAAAATGCCCTTTTAAAATCTTTGATAAATAAATTAACAATTTCTTTTTAGCGAGCCGAATAATGCATGACCATTATTAAACAGGGCATGCTTTGAAGAATCGATAAAAAAAAAAATCGATAAATATTATGCCCTTTGTGTTAAAAATATTATTTTTTCGATCAAGTTTGGAAACGTTTGCCACCTTTCGACTACGGTGGACCAAACGCGCTGAAATGATTTTTTTTATTCTGCTTTAAATTGCCCCCCTCCCCATTTTGGAGAGTCTGGCCCCCATACACATGAAAAACCAAACTCATACAAATGGTTACCCATCTGGTACTGGCCAGCCTCAGCGTTAATAATACATTGAAATTTTCGTCACTGAAAAATAAGTTTTTTTTTTGTTTTGTTTTTTTTTTTGGGGGGGGGGCTTTTTGGTCTTCCGTAGTTTGTTTTTATCAAGTACAAATGTAAACAGTAATAAAATCGACGCGAAGTAACTGGTTGCCTATATGAATAAGTGGAATTATTTGAAATCCAGGTACTTATATTATAATATTTTTGCATATTCTCATAGAAAATCACCTTAAATCTTAGTTAGACAAGAAATAAACAAATTAATTCTTTCAAAAACCTTTTTTTAACTATATACGTTTTTTGTGCAAAACAAAAAATGCCAATTAACTCTTGGGGAAAATTTAACATTTAAAATTTAGTTAAAAATAGTAGAAAAAGTTTTACATTATTCTGCTTTCTATATGATAAAATCAAGGGTTTTATCTTTCTGGAAAAAAAAAGTTACTCAGAAATAATGGATTTTAATAAATGTAATTTCGTTTTAAAAAACAACTTGATTTTTCGGCCATTTTTGGCGGTGCCTATAAAAAGTGTATATATATATATATATATATATATATATATATATATATATATATATATTTATTATAAGACTCATGCCCACCACGGAGAATCGAAACCAAAATGTTCAGCTCACGATTTATTTTACCTCTGCCGTCAATGACTGGGCTATGAAAACATGTTTACTGCAAGGCTAAAAATTAAAACATGAACCAATAACTACTACGTTATGCATTCGTAATGCCGGCGTTCGACCTTCACCTGGCAAATTTGATTTTTTTTATTTGAAATTTTACATTTTTGCACCGATTTTTCCGGGCTAAAAACTAAATATAAAGTTTTGCATGGATTCAAATAGCTTATATATGAAGTTTCATGTCTGTAGACCAAAAACTCTAGGAGGAGTTTGGTAGGCAAAATTGTTTCAACAAAAATATATACGTATACATAAATATATATATATATGGAAACAATTTTGTGTTTACTATAAACTTTTTACGCAAATATTATGCAAGTATAAATCATGTAGAATATCTGCATGAATATAATTACACGTAATAGTTAACTAAAGATGATCATCTAATGAGGAAACCGAAGCAACTAATAGGGATTTAATTAATATTAATGTTTAAAAGAACATGCAAATTAGTTAGGTCTTTTGCTAGGGAATGCAATTCCACGACCCATATATAAGAAAATTGCATTTCCTTTTTAAATGAATAAAAAAGGTTTTTAATATGAATATCAATACACACAAAAGAAAAACGAATTTATAGGAGTATATATATATATATATATATATATATATATATATATATATATATATATATATATATAACTACTTCATTTACTCACATAAAATTAATATACGAAAGTATAGATTTATGCGTAAACTTTAAGTATTTACTTCAAAAGTGCTCAATACGTAGGTAGAGCTAGTTAGTAATTTATAAAATATATATGGCGATTAAGCTACACTGAATATTCTGCGTTTCATCCACTATAGGATTCGTCAGGCTTATGCATAGTGGATGAAACGCAGAATATTCAGTGCAGCTTAATCGCCATATATATTTTATAAATTACTATATATATATATATATATATATATATATATATATATATGTGTGTGTGTGTATTATTTCTTTTTGTTCTTTGCGATACGTTTTTTTTGAATGAATTCAATCATTTACGAAAGTACATTTTTACCAAAATTCGAGTTGGGAATAATTTTCTCTTTAACCAATTTGCCCCCCCCCCATCTGGGGAGCGGCATATATATATTGTTTTTAGAATATAATTATCCACCGACACGTGTTTGGTCGTCTACAACTCATCAGAGTGGCTGAATCTAGCGAGATTCGAAACCTACTTAAATCCCGATATATTCGAATAGGTGAGGTGGCCGAGTGGTAAGGTTTGACTTCTTACCATGAGGTTCCGATTTCGAATCTCGCTAGATTCAGCCACTCTGATGAGTCATAGACAACGAAACATGTGTCAGTGGATAATTATATTATAAAAACTGTGTGCGCGCACGTTACTAAATGTCGTTCATATTTTTTATTTCTATTTTCGCTTTTCCAATTCGGTTGATGAACGTTTCGGCCGATGTAACGTCCGACCTTTTTTTTTTTTTTTTTTTTTTTTTTTTTTTTTATTACATTTTCACCCCAAACAAGGCACATTGCCACTTTGGTGTAGGCGGCTACTATCAGGGGAAACATCTACTGGGGTACTATGTAGGGATTAGGGCAGCGAGATGTTGGTTCACGTTGCACTTGAACTTATGCATGTCAGTACAGTTGAGGAAGTAGTGACCTGGAATGGAATTCCAAAGTCTAGCAGTTCTGGGGAAGAAACTACTGGAGTAGAAAGATCTTTTACATCTAGGGATCTCTACAGTGTGGGGGTGGGATTTTGCAGCTTGTCGAGGGTGTTTACGTCGTGGGGGCACAAGTGCTTGCAGTTCATCAGAGCAAGTGTTTCTTGTTGAACGCGGGGATCATTGTGTCGAACTCGGGGAATTTTAGGGCGTTTCGAACACATTTTGGTAAAACTTGCTGAGAGTGCCCTATTTTACAGGTGTTATAAAAATTGAACGGAAATTTAAATTTCGTTACGTTTTTAAAAAACAACCGTAAAACAGAGCGTTCTCCGCAAGTTTTACCAAGGAGATAATTTGAAAATATGGAGACTGATAAACATATAGCCTTTATATATGAGATATATATGTGTGAGAATGTGCGCGTGAGCACAACTCTCAACCTATATACTCAACGAATTATTTATCTACAGACTTCAAATTTTTCGTGATTTCAAACGTTAAACGAAAGAAAATATTTGGATGCCATCAGCTAGAATCTAACCCGAAAGCAAAACTGTAGCATTCAAAGCTGGTGACGTTACCACTTTACCAACGTGAGACAGGTATGAACTGATTAAAAATAAACTAAGATAAATGTACAAAATATATAACAATTTTTTTTCAATTTTGCCACATTTTTTGACCCCTTAAAAACTATTTTAACCGGCTAAAGATCCATAAAAGAACGGTTCATGAAAAACTCAATCATTTACGGCCCCTAGTGCTGCTCTGCGACTTTTAGTTTCGGAAGAGATAGTGTTTGAAAATATGGAGACACAGGCAGACATAGTGAGTTTTATAAATTAGATTACAGTGAATAAGATTGAAAGTTTCGGGTTTGTATTACTGTACACATAGATTCAAAAAAGTTGTCAAAAACAAATATATAACAAATAAATGTTATCAAAGGCAAGATAAGTTACTTTTCTACCTAACTGGATATATTTTTCGTGTTTTTATTCAATTTAACATGTTTATTCAGCTCGAAAAACATGCAGTGTTTACCGATGTATTGGAAAATTCAAAATGGCGCCCGACTCTCTCTTTAACGCGGTAAGTTCGGGAAAAGGTGTTATAAATAATAAACTAGACAAAATACTGTTAGAAATTCGCTCAATATATGTTACAGTGACATAACTTGACATATATTCGGTGCTTTTTTAATAGTATTTTGTCTAGTTTATTATTTATAACACCTTTTCCCGAACTTACCGCGTTAAAGAGAGAGTCGGGCGCCATTTTGAATTTTCCAATACATCGGTAAACACTGCATGTTTTTCGAGCTGAATAAACATATTACATTGAATAAAAATACAAAAAATATATCCAGTTGGGTAGAAAAGTAACTTATCTTGCCTTTGATAACATTTATTTGTTATATATTTGTTTTTTGACAACTTTTTTGAATCTGTGTACAGTAATACAAACCCAAAGTTTCAAGTCAATTATTTTAGACCGGGTTTGGGTCTTATTGTCTCCTGTAACTTATCAGTCCTGGATATGACCTTAAACTACATCCGATGGTGAGGCCCCAGCTTGCGGGCTTTGGGGAGTGTGGAGCCACCGTTTAATTGCCATTGCTCCCAGGTTCACTCTGACCTGCAGTGGTAGTACCTGTTAGGGTCCCAACTATGGGTTAAGTAGAAACTTGAAAATAGACTTTAAATAGACTTGAAAAAAAAAAAAAAAAAAAAAAAAAAATCTATTAAAAAATTGTTTTTCAAAATAGCCTGAAAATGGTTGAAATGCTTGTTGCGAGTTTGTCTCTGATGTATCGTTATTTTCATGGAAAGTGTTCAACTGAGCTTCAATCTATGGTCCCCCCTCGCCAAACTTTCACAAGAAATACTCGTCTAGCTGTAAACACTATCAATAATTTCCCCCACTCTTTATCTGTGCCTAAACCTAAACATAGATTCCATGAACAAAGCTTCTTTCTTAGAACTGCACGCCTGTGGAATTGTCTTCCGTTTTCCTGCTTTCCGGCTGACTACAATATGGTTGTGTTCAAGTCTAAGGTAAATAAGTTCTTGATGAGCCGTTCCATATAAGTTATTAAATTTACCAAATTTTCATTACTAATGATTACTATATTGACCAACTTCTACTGTACACTCTTTAACCCTTATCCTTGAGTGGCCTCTGGGCCTTGATAATGTGGTGATGCCTTTGTAAAAAAAAAAAAAAAAAAAAAACAAATACAACCAACCTGTAACCTATCTCGACTATTATATAAAAAGAACTTTGTGAGTTCATTCTTTATAGACTCCACAACTGAGTCGATTTCTATGACATTTCACACGAACGTACTTTATATATCTGACAGTGTTCTTAGATTATTTTTTTTTTTTTTTTTTTTTTTTTTAGTGATCACCACTCATCAAGGCCCGGAAGCCACTCAGGGATTAGGGTTATTGCAAGTACATTAAGTTAGTGAGGAGATTTGCTGAAGTGTTTACTTAAGGATAGGTTTAGTATCAGTCTCTTTTATAATCTATATAATTCGATGAAAGAAGGAACAAACGATTTCTTTTTTTTTTTTTACATAGGCGTCACCACTTATCAAGGCCGATAGGCCACTCAAGGATAAGGGTTAAAGAGTGTACAGCAGTCAAAAGGACAATATAGTAATCGATAGTAATGGAAGTTCGGTAAATTTGTTAACTTAAGTGGAACGGCTCATCAGAAACTTGTTCACGTTGGACTTGAAGACAGCCATATTATAGACGACTGGAAAGCAGGAAAACGGAAGACACTTCCATATGCGTGCAGTTCTAAGAAAGAAGCTTTGTTCATGGAATCTATGTTTAGGTTTAGGTACAGATAAAGAGTGGGGGGTATTATTGATAGTGTTTTCAGCTAGTCTAGTGTTTCTTGTGAAAGTTTGGCGAGGGGGGACCATAGATTGAAGCTCAATCGAACACTTTCCATGAAAATTTTAACTAAAGTTAACACTCCAATCTCTGGTCCCCCCTCATCAATCTTTCACGAAAAACACCCGTCTAGCTGAATCCACTGTGAAAAATTTCCCCCACTCTATATCTGTGCCTAAATCAAAACGCGGATTCCATGAACAAAGCTTCTTTCTTAGAACTGCACGCCTGTGGAACTCTGTTCCGTCTGCCTGCTTCCCTCCGGACTACAACGTGGATGTCTTCAAGTCCAATGTTAACAAATTCCTAATGAACCGCCCCCTTAAGTAAACACTTCAGCAAATCTCTTCACTAACTTAATGTACTTGCAATAACCCTTATCCCTGAGTGGCTTTCGGGCCTTGATAAGTGGTGATCACTGTAAAAAAAAAAAAAAATACTTTATACAACCTAACATCACAATTTGAAAAATGTTATTGTCACACAAATCGAAACGTTCAACATATAAAATTAACAGTAGGTTCTTAGATATGAGAGAGGAACTTTCGAAATGAATGTTCTTGTTCAGAGCACAATTGAACGATGCATACTAACCTTTAATTCAAACCGTTATATATATAAAAACTTTGTAAAATTAACAGTAGTTTCTCTACAGTGCAATTTAGACTACAATGCATTGTGGGATGTCACTGCGAGACACATGTGAAGACTTTTCAGAGTGCATCGCCATGAATCCCCAACTAGAGCAGTCAATCAATTGATTTGATTGAAAAGTGGTCGATTTCACCGATTTTGATTAGAATTAAAACAAAGGGTTGTAAAGCATTCGTTAATCATCATTCAATCCTGGGCAACGTCGGGTGTCCCTGCTAGTAATCTATATACATTATCTATTATATACAAGCTTGAAAATTTTCTGAAGGCCGATAGTCTGGGGATCCTATCTTTATTGTTCTTGATAGTTTGGTGGTCCCTCTATTTATAGGTGTCTGCTGTCTGGGTGACCCCCCCTCCTCCTCTACTATGGATGTCTACAGTCTGAGTGACCCCTCTTCTACTTATGAATGTCTACACCATAAGTAGAGGAGGAGGGGGCACCAAAGCTGTTGTCTGGTTGACCCCTTCTTCTCTACTTGTGGGTGTCGACAGTCTGGATGACCTCCCATCCCAACTCATGGATGACAGTCTGGTTGACTTCCTTTCTACTCATGGGTATTGAGTCTTGGGGTCCCCCCTCTATTTATATGTGTCAACAGTCTGGGGGGGGGGGGCTCCCCCTCTATTTATATGTGTCGGCAGTCTGGGGGGCTCCCCCTCTATTTATGTGCGTCAACAGTCTGGGGGACTCCCCCTCTATTTATGTGCGTCAACAGTCTGGGGGACTCCCCCTCTATTTATGTGTCAACAGTCTGGGGGACTCCCCCTCTATTTATGTGCGTCAACAGTCTGGGGGACTCCCCCTCTATTTATATTTGTCAACAGTCTGGAGGACTCCCCCTCTATTTATATTTGTCAACAGTCTGGAGGACTTCCCCTCTATTTATGTGTCAACAGTCTGGGGGGACTCCCCCTCTATTTATATTTGTCAACAGTCTGGGTGTCCCCCTCCTCTATTTATATGTGTCAACAGTCTGGGGGACTCCCCTTCTATTTATGTGTCAGCAGTCTGGGGGACTCCCCTCTATTTATATTTGTCAACAGTCTGGGGGACTCCCCCTCTATTTATATTTGTCAACAGTCTGGGGGACTCCCCCTCTATTTATATTTGTCAACAGTCTGGGGGACTCCCCCTCTATTTATATTTGTCAACAGTCTGGGGGACTCCCCCTCTATTTATATTTGTCAACAGTCTGGGGGACTCCCCCTCTATTTATATTTGTCAACAGTCTGGGGGACTCCCCCTCTATTTATATTTGTCAACAGTCTGGGGGGCTCCCCCTCTATTTATATTTGTCAACCGTCTGGGGGACTCCCCCTCTATTTATGGGTATCGACAGTCTGGGTGCCCCCCTCCTCTATTTATATGTCAACAGTCTGGGGGGGGGGCTCCCCCTCTATTTATGTGCGTCAACAGTCTGGGTGCCCCCCTCCTCTGTTTATGTGTCAACAGTCTGGGGGGCTCCTCCTCTGTTTATGGGTGCCGACAGTCTGGGTGCCCCCCCTCCTCTATATATGTCGACAGTCTGGGTGTCCCCCTCCTCTATTTATGGGTGTCGACAGTCTGGGTGTCTCCCCTTGTATTTGTAGGTGTCGACAGTTTGTGACCCCTCTAAGTATGTAGATATTTGTGGGAGAGGAAGGCTCTATTTGAAGGTGTCTATAATTTTAGACTGTCCAGGATCTATGGGGGCAACTCAGTGTCATGTCTGGGAGCCAGATAATTTAAAGTATAAAGAGTTTAGGTAGCTCTAATTACGAGTGTTGATAAGCTAGGAGGGGGGTTATTCATGATAGCTGGGGGTTTATTTACGAGATCCGAGTCTAAGGAGGGGGTCTATTTACGATAGCTGAGTTTTAAGGAGGGGCTCTGTTGGCGGGTGTCGAGGGTCTTTATTTTTTTTATTTCTTGCTATAGTGAGTGATTGCAATTTTTTCTTTTTTCTTTTTTTTTTTTTTTCAAAGTCTCGCTGCGCTGTGGAGTTTGAACTGACTCATCGTTCGTTTGTGACTCGCCTTGTCTGCAAAACTCCTGGAAATATGAAGAGCTGGGTGGCGATGAATGACCTGGACTATATTTGCCTCACAGAACTTGGCCGAGGGATAGGTTTACCCAACAGCTTCATTTTTTTTCTTCAAATCGAAAATTCCTTTTTAGGTTCTTTCATTTTTTTTTTTTTTTTTTTTTTTTTTTACTTCCTCGTGCCATTACGGAGGAGGGAAGTGCTTTGTAGGTTCGTTGGTCTGTCACGCGTCGGTTTCAAATATCTTTTTCGTCATTGAATACACATTTTTATGGAATCGCTGATTTGTTTCAAAGTCTAATTAAAATGATTCAGCAACAGACAATCGGAAGTTGAGTTTATTAACAGAAAAAGATGCCTATGTAACGGAATGCGCACACACACACACACACACACACACACACACACACACACACACACACACACACATATATATATATCAAAATATATATATATATATATATATATAATGTGTGTGTGTGTGTGTGTGATCCACATACAGTACTGTTCCGCTGTATCACAGCTCATCAGTGCGGCTGGACAGAACGGTCTTGGATATGACCTTAAACTATATTGCTCCCAGGTCCACTCCGACCCGGAGTGGTAGTACCTGTTAGGGTCCCAACTATGGGTTAAATAGAAACCGACTTGAAAAAAAACAAATATATTCTATTTAAAAAAATTTCTTCAAAATCATTGGATTTGGCATTAAATGACCTGAAAAGGGTTGATATGCCGTAAAACAAAAACAACGAACCAATAAGCCAGGATATATATACTAGTAAAAGTACCCGTCATTGAATGGGTTCAAAAACAGCCTACAGAAAATGGACTCTGATTTATGAAAGTATGATAGGTTATGAAAAGGAAGGGTTGTAAAGAGATAGCTTCGAATTTGGGGGTATCAAAACCAAAGCAAAATATGATGAAAGTAAAAATAAAATAGATAAACCCCATAATTTATTATACCATACCTGTTCACACTGAAACACTTATCACAATATTCTGTGGATCTATCTTAAAAAATCTTGTTAAACTTTGTGACATATTTCCATTCTATGGCGGTCAGGTGCGAACGAACACCCCATAATTTTATTATACCATATTTCTTCAAACTGAAACATAATTATCAAAGTATACTTACACAGATAGATATGAAAAGTCTTTATTAAAGTTTGTGCCTATTTCCATTCTATGGAGGCCAGGCGTGAACGCAAACCCTACAATTTTATTATACCATCCCTATTAAAGCTAAAACATACTTATCAAAGTATTATTATGTACATCTATATCAAAAACACTTGTAAACGCTTTTTTTGACTTATAAATTTTTTATTTCCATAATTTGTGGACCAGGTGCGTACGCTAACCCCATAATTTTAATGAATCATCGTTATGCCATATCAAACATACCCATTCCTGTGTCTCGATACATCTATCATTGTGTAATCAGTTTTCTATAATAGTCAACCATATAGGAGCCTACTCATGTACACACACACACACAAAGGAACAGGTCAACCAGAGGTAAAATAGGCCTTTTTGCGATAAGTGCATGCTCATTGGCTGATAGGAAAGGCGCGGTGGATACTAGAAAGCTGATTGGCTAACTAAAATCTCAATAGAAGATGCTTATATAAAAACAACAAACAACCACAAAATTTGCACATAAGCCTGAAGAGTCCTATAGTGGATGAAACGCGGAATATTCAGTGTAGCTTAATCGTCATATATATTTTATAAATTACTAACTAGCTCTACCTACGTATTGAGCACTTTTGAAGTAAATACTTAATGTTTACGCATAAATTTATACTTTCATATATTAATTTTATGTGATTAAATGAAGTAGTTATATATATATATATATATATATAGAGAGAGAGAGAGAGTAATGAAATCAAAAGGATGTAGTGTTTACCTGATATACCCATTGGTAAACTTCAATCTAATATAAATACTAGTATTTATATATAGATAATTTAATCCCAACCGATTAAAAAAGCTCAATACACAATAGAGTGTAGAGCTTATTATAAGAGAAAGAAAATTAAAAACTAAGTCGAAACTTACAATCAAAATTTATTGTTCCACTGAATACTCAAAAAAAAAAAAAAAAAAAAAAAAAAATTTACAAAGTCCTTATTCCTCGGAGTTTCAAAGAATGCTATTCTTGCTAATCTTCTCAACAGAGGACAGAAATTTGATTTCTTTCTATCCTCTGATGAGAAGAATGTAGTGTTTGAATATATGGTTAAGTGGCAGTTTTAGTCATTTAGAACTGCTTTAAAGCTTCACCACTCTTTTTTTTCGACCAAATTTCAGTTATCACCTTCTTCGCTATATTGTGAAAAAATTTGTTCAATTTTCGTTCAATAAAACAAGTTATGAATTTACTGGTGTTCAAAATCGAAAAAAAATGCAAGTGGGTGAGCGACGTTTTTTATGACTAGTTTTCATAGCAACCCAGTCGCTTCAGTGACTACTGTTGCTACTAATTCACCGCTCTCGTGGAAAGAAGTAACAGGTGAAACAGAATGAAAGGATAAAAGGGAGATAATTGGGTATTTTATTGAAAGCAGACGAGTGCCGTACATTGTTATTACATATGTGCATGTTATGTTTATGGGGGCATAAAAAAAAAAAACTAAAATTAAACAAAGAACAAGTGAATTCACTAGAAGCCTGGAAAAATCATGGATTACAAATAGAAAAATGCGTGCATGAAAAGTAATATGGTTAAGCTTAAACATGGAAAAGAAAAGGAAAAGATATTCTAGTAAAAAATATAAGTTTATAACTTAGAATATTGCAGCATTAAGATCTTTTTTTTTAAATTCAATTTATAACATTATATAATCAATTCTTAATGCTGCAATATTCTAAGTCATAAATTTATAAATTTTACTAGAATATCTTGTCCTTTTCTATGTTTAAGCTTAACCATATTACTTTTCATGCTCGCATTTTTCTATTGTAATTCAGTATGAGTAAAGAAAACTATTATCAAAGTCTAAAGACTCCATCAGGCGAAAAAACCGTCTGTGGACTTTATCGAGACATGATCTTTATTTTTTAATAATGGTAATTTTGTTTACCTAAATTGAATCAAATAACATTATTTTTCTACTAGGGGGTCACTGCTTATCAAAAGGTACATCCTCTATTTTCAACTGTCTGTGTCTAGGGAGGGACCTTCTTTCTTTGGGTATCAACTGGCTGAAGGATCCTCTATAAATGAGTATCAATACTCTGACCCTATTTATGAGTGTCAATACTCTTGGCCTGGGGCTCTATTTACAATTATTTATAATCTGTGTGTGTGTGTGTGGAGGGGGGTCTATTTAAAGATGTCTAATTTAATGATCCTCTATTTTTAACGATCAAGTCTGAGTAAAGAGGGCTTTATTTTTAATGGTCCAGAGTCTACTGGGCCTCTGTGGACGGGTGCCAAGAGTGTAAAGGACCTCTGTGGGCGGGTGCCGAGAATGTAAAGGGCCTCTGTGGGCGGGTGCCGAGAGTCTACTGGGCCTCTGTGGGCGGGTGCCGAGAGTGTAAAGGACCTCTGTGGGCGGGTGCCGAGAGTGTAAAGGGCCTCTGTGGGCGGGTGCCGAGAGTGTAAAGGGCCTCTGTGGGCGGGTGCCGAGAGTGTAAAGGACCTCTGTGGATGAGTATTGATGGTTAATTGAGTTTCAGATTGAGGTAAAAATTTACCAAAAACAAAGCTGAAAAATCTGTCTATTTAATAGTATTTTTAAGGAACTCTAGACAACCTCTTGAGGAACCATGGGGTACCGGGAAACCCTGGACTAAGCTTTTCCATAAAAAGTTCAAATTCCTCCCCACGTTTCCTCTTGAAGTACATACCGCAGACTAACCTGGCAAGCAACACAATGCTACCACTTTAGTGCTGCTTCCGAAAAGCCATTTACTCTAATTGTTTTCTTCCTTGGACTGCGAGACTTTGGAATTTACTTCCTGTTTCCTGCTTCTTCGATTGTACTAACCTGCATGTGTTTTTTTTTTTTTTATTCATTTGACGAGAGAAAACTACATTCAGTCACATAAATATTAGTGATGGGACGATTCCAATATTTTTCTCGATTCTGCACTAAATTCCCGATTCCGATTCTTTATAAATTTCTAAATGACTACAAGGTTGTTGTTTTTACCGATTATCGTAAAAACATACGTTAAATGTGCATATATTTTCTAAAAGGTAAAAACAGACTCGGGGGTGGGGGAGTGACCTATAGATTTTAATTTTACCGGTAGTTAAACATCAATAAATATTCATTGTTTTATCATTACTACGAGCAGTGGAAGATTTTGTTTTAAATGAAATAAAATTTAAAAAAAAAAATTTAAAAAAAAACGATAATTAAAATAATCGTTTTAGGCATCAGAAAATAGGCACAAATTTTCCCCGATTCTGATGCTAATTAATCGTTCCAACACTAATATATATTTGCATAAAAAGTATGAGCAGTCTTCAATAAGTTTCCCGACTTTTCGTTTGAACACTTTTATGGATAGTACACACATAAAACTATAGCCCCCGTAGAAGTAATCTCCTCTGGCTGCAACACACTTATTGTAGCATTCCAGCAACTTCTGAAAGTCTCTATGGTAGTCCTCATGTGAGCGTGTCAGTGGCCCTCGTCACAGCCTCTTTAATCTTAATTGTCTCATAACAACCTTGAAGGTTTTCCTTGAGCTTAGGGAATAACCAAAAGTCAAAGGGAACAAGGTTTGGACAATAGGGAGGATGAGGAACTGTCTTGATGCCCATCTTTTTGTCTTTCTTGTTGATCTTCTCTAAGCACCCTTGGAACAAATTTTGCGCAAATCTTCCGCATCAGGTCCTCGCAAATAAGTGTGCATAGTTCCGACATTGACATCATACTGTGCATTATTGCATCTATAGAAATACAGCGGTCCTTATTCATGAAATTCTTTATTTGGCCAATCAACTCTGGTGTTTAGATATCCTTACTACTCCCAAACCTCTCATCATTCTTCATAAACTCCCCGCCGTCCTTGAATCTCGTATACCATTCTAACACTGATGCTAAATTCATGCAAGATGGTCCAAAAGCAGTCTGAAGCATTCCATACGTTTCTGTCGCATTTGTCCGCAATTTAAAATAGAATTTCTTTCAAGGTGTCCTCATGTCCAGATTGCAATTTTGAAATACACCAGTTATGACAATCAGTCTTTGGTAGGGGGTATTCCAATTCCTGCTGTAGCTGTTCATTTGAACCTGAAATAATAACAAATAGCCTAAGATGAATAGCAATAACATACTGAATTTTCATATTTGTACAAAAAGAAAAAAAATCTTGGAACTTATTTAAGGCACCTCCTGAATATATGTTTATATATACAAAGAAATACACATTGGTCCTTATTATAGAGAAAGGGATTGTTTCTTCTTCTTCTTCTTTACTAGTACTACTGCTGCTACTACTACTACTACTGTTGCTGTTGAACCAACTATTGACCTTACGTATCAGGATATGTTCAAGTAGCAATATTTTCTATAACCACAAAATGTTTAAAAATTGGTCGATCTTCCACATATCCGAGAGCGTTGAAATACTTAAGCTTTAAACATTAGCAGGATTCTTTTAAAGCACGGAAGACCATATGCAATGCATCTTGCAGTATTAGCGTGATCTATAGATATACTATCAGGCCGCCCGGCGTTACCCGGTCGTAAAATACGCATAAATATTATATTTTAATTCATACAGAAACT
This sequence comes from Euprymna scolopes, assembly GCF_053919585.1. Taxonomy (NCBI): domain Eukaryota; kingdom Metazoa; phylum Mollusca; class Cephalopoda; order Sepiida; family Sepiolidae; genus Euprymna; species Euprymna scolopes. The sequence goes on along the minus strand of NC_136521.1, from coordinate 5,397,456 downwards.
GGAATCTTAGAGATTTCAATCATACCAGTTATTATAGGTGCTACAGGGCTTATGAAGAAGAACCTGAAGTCCGACCTAACTAATATTCCTGGTGAACCAAGTGCAAGAGAGATCAAGACAATTGCACTTAAGGGAACAGCAAGGATACTAAAAAGAGCTCTCGGTTGGTTTTAATAAAAAGCAGAGCAATGTTGGCAGCTGGTCTGGCTTCCCCATATCCAGCATTACAATCTTCAAAGAAAAGAACCCCCCCCCCAAAAAAAAAAACTGAGACATGTGCATTCAAGTATCATGTTTTGCTAAACAGTTCTCTTCAAACAAAAATACTCGAGCTGAGATCGAAACCAAAGACAGTAAATCAAGTACGATAACCATTAGGCCAGCTTGTACGATTTTTAAAGTGTTTTTAAACGTACTATTCTTGATATAAACAAACTATCATGTGAAAGAAAGATTCACGCATGCGCATCTGTGAAACAGTTGACAGATAAAAATCTTATGACCCCCTCATGTACCATTTTTATTTTTAATTTTGACCCCCGTAGTAACCCCCCCCCTTTTTTTTTTCGGATAAAAACCGATTAAAGTTGTCGATATTTCTTAATATGAATATACACCAAATTTCAAGTCTGTATATCAAGAAATTGGTTGAGAATTTTGATCTCTCTCTCTCCTTCACTCACTCACACACACACACACACACACACACACACACACACACACACACACACACACACACACACACACACACTCACTAACTTTTATAGATATATAAACAGGCTGCCCGACGTTGCCCGGTCATAAAATATGCACAAATATTATATTTTAATTCATACAAAAACTGAGTGTATGCGAGTATTATGTTTTGTTTTTTTGTTTTGTTTTTTTCCTAAACCGCAAAAACAGAAAATATTCTAAGATCGAAACTAAAACCTAACGACAGTAAATCAAGTACGATAACAATTAGTATATTGTGTGTGTATATATATATATATATATATATATATATATATATATATACGAGCGAACACTTAATAAAACGTTAAAAAAACACCTTGAAATGAGTTAAAACATATTTAATCTGAAAAGGAAACACTAGATAAATGGATAGCCCTTAATCCGCGGAGTTTCGAAGAAATACTTTCCTTCTCATCAGAGGGTAGGAATTAGCAAAATGCGGGATCGGATTTTGCATGCAAAAGTATTTGATGAAACCACAAGTAAGTCAAAGATCTTACTTGAAAACAAAAAAAAAGTGAAGCAGAGGGAATATGGTGAAGAAAAAGGTGATTACACATGAATGGATAGTCTGGTGGAAGATAAATAATCCAGTGACGGTAAAATCCAAATATATAACTTCAAGAAAGTTAATTGAATTTCTATTTGCACAAGTAAAATCCAAAAATCCCGTAATTGGAAGAAGATGGCCCATAATAATCCAAAGGCAGAAATCCATGGAAAATATATAATTTATTAAAATAATTAAATACCTACAGACACTAGTGCTTCATCCTATCGGGAATCTTCAGTGCAAGGTGCCACGATTAACATCAGTCGATAGATTCGAACCCGGCGACAAAAACCATCTCTGGCTCGATCAGCAAAGACCTATCCATTCGGCTACCGTTAACAGCGTAAAATAACGTTGAATTAAACATTTTATTTTAAAATGTTTTTTACGTCAGTCAGAGTAATCCAATCATATGATGATTCATGCAGAATATATATATATATATATGTATGTATATATATATATATATATATATGTATATATGTATATGAAGTAAAAAGAATAAGATCGAATATATATATATATATATATATTCCAGGTAGAAAGATATCCAAAAATTAAGAATAATTGAATTTCAACGAGATCCATTAATAGTGCTCAATCAAATAGAGCAAATTATTTTTTTTATTATTCTTTATGTAAATACAGTCATATCTTGCTACGATGTGCAGACCGTTTCAATCATATTTGATTTCATCAGGCAAGAAAAATTAAAATACAAAAATTGAAAAGATTCCAGACTTTTTCAAATTTTGATTGTTACTATGGTCGTCGTCTGACGCGATGCCAACTGTTTTCACCCCTCCCTTCTTTTTTTCCTCCCCTTGATGTATTCATACCCCCCTCTATATCATTATTTTACCCCTCCTTTCTTATCACTCTCTCTAACTTTTCTGTAAAATTATCGTTTTTACCCCCCCCCGCCCCTTCTTTAACGGAAATTTGATTTTTTGTAATTAATTTAAATCCATAAGAACTTTAATTTTGCTTCACGCCAGTCCTGGCATCATTTATCTCCTCAAAATTTGAAAAGGTCTGGAACCTTTTTTAATTTTTGTATTTCATATATTATAATCTGTAACTGTTGCTGAATGTTAAATAATGTTTCTATTTTTAAATGTTTTTTTTTTTTCATTGCAGGTAAGTACAAAGCGTGAAAAAATTGAACAAGAAAGTACAAAAAGTAAGAACTGCATTAACATTTTCACCCCTGCCTTTTAAGATCGTAAACATTATTCATACATGCACACCTTTATTTTAAAGCAGCCATGTTGCGTGTAATATCCGCCCTTCGAGAAGGACGTCAAAGAATGGGCACGCAGTATCTTAAAAAAAATATATCCTAATGTTTTCAAGGTGTGTTGGTTTCAACTTCCAACGTTCTTTTTTTTTTTTTTTTTGTCGTTTTTATTTTTGTTTTTCTTTGTTTTGCTTTTTAATTATAAAAAAAATGTTAAGATCTAAAAAAAAAAAAAAAAAGTGTATGCTGAAACCAATGCAAATTGTAAACATTACCTTAACGATTTTTAGTACTTATTAAGATCGGTACTTATAATAGAACCCCTGGATACGGTGGCCCTAGGATACGTTTTTTTTTTCTTCAGTTCGCGATGTGGGATACGATGTTTTCACGGCCTCTGGTTACGGTAATTACCCCGACTTACGGTGTAATTTATAATATTATTTGATTATATACATGTGTATTATATACTGTCCTGGTTATTGTCCCTGGTTACGGCATGTACACCGTAAGGCGGGGAACATACTATAACAGGGGCCATATTGTTATTTGATTATATACATGTGTATTATATACTGCCCTGTATTTTGAAAATGATTAATATCCTTGGGCGTGTTCAAACAGAACTTCATTTCAACTCGGGCAATGCCACTACCATGCTAATATATATATATATATATATATATATATATATGTGTGTGTGTGTGTGGTGGTATTTACACCGTCACATAAAAATTCCCAAAAATATTAGGAACGTTTTGACATGCAGTAATTGGAGCTCAACTAAGAGGTTGCGAAAACTAATCCCATTTAAATATTTGCTCGGTTTTTAAATATCTTTTTTTTTGTCATATTCGGTCATGCAATATTTTTTTTTTTTTTTTTTTTTTTTTTTTGAAGAGACACTAATTAATGTTTAGCTTTTCAAACGTCGCAAGAAAAATCAATTAAAAATAAAAGATGAACAAATTTTAAATAAGATAAACAAACTAAAAGCAGTAATTTTCCTCTAATCAAAAAAGTAAATAAATAAAAACATTCAAAAGTAATAAAAAGAATTTTAAAAAAATAAGTAAAAGAAATGAAAAAATAAAAGTATTAAAAATGAAATATTGAAAAAAAAAAACAAGATTAATTTAAAAATAAACAAAATATAAAAATCAGTAATAAAATAATGAAAAATAAAGGATAAACAAATTTTTAAAGAATAACTGAAATCAAAATAAAATAAGATAAGTAAAACAGGGAAAAATAAAAACAAAAAATAGTAAAATTAAGTGAAAAAATAAAATAATAAAATAAAAAAATAAAAATAAAAACAAAAAATGAAAACAAAAAAAAAACCAAAAATCTAGTAAAAATAAAAACTAGTAAAAATAACAAGAAAAACTAGTAAAAATAACAAGAAAAACTAGTAAAAATAACAAGAAAAACTAGTAAAAATAACAAGAAAAACTAGTAAAAATAACAAGAAAAACTAGTAAAAATAACAAGAAAAACTAGTAAAAATAACAAGAAAAACTAGTAAAAATAAAAATAAAAAATAGTAAAATAAAAATAAAAAATAGTAAAATAAAAAGAAAAAACTAGTAAAAATAAAAAAACAGTAAAAATAAAAATAAAAAACTAGTAAAAATAAAAATAAAAAATAGTAAAAATAAAAATAAAAAACTAATAAAAATAAAAAATAGTAAAAATAAAAAATAGTAAAAATAAAAAGATAAAAAATAGTAAAAATAAAAATAAAAAACTAATAAAAATAAAAAATAGTAAAAATAAAAAATAGTAAAAATAAAAAGATAAAAAATAGTAAAAATAAAAAGAAAAAAACTAGTAAAAAAAAAAATAGTAAAAATAAAAAGATAAAAAATAGTAAAAATAAAAAGAAAAAAACTAGTAAAAAAAAAAATAGTAAAAATAAAAAGAAAAAAACTAGTAAAAATAAAAAGAAAAAAACTAGTAAAAATAAAAAGAAAAAAACTAGTAAAAATAAAAAGAAAAAAACTAGTAAAAATAAAAAGAAAAAACTAGTAAAAATAAAAAGAAAAAGCTAATAAAAATAAAAAGAAAAAATAGTAAAAATAAAAAGAAAAACCAGTAAAAATAAAAAAGAAATAAGTAAAAAACACAGAAAAAATATCAAATCATTAAAAAAAGCAAATAAGACAAAACATTCTTGCCATTCATGAACGTTTCTAATTAGCAATTATCTTGTTGATAGCTGAAATACTTGCTCTTAATCGTTTGGCAATACTCTTGCATACAATATCGTAGACAGTTTCAACCTCCAACTCTAAAATGACGTTGATAATTGTACCTATTTACAATGCCTCCCCACGGGACAGTTAGACACCAGGGTCGCTTTTTAACGTGGAGAAAAAGTACAAAAATAAAAATTGTCTCAGTCGTGAAGGATTTCTCCTCCACTGAAAGAGAACGAGAAATGGAAGTGCCGCATCTGAAGAACAGATGGTATTTATTTGCTCCCCCACTGAGCAAATTAGGCACAAGGCCGTTTTTAATGTGAGGTAAAAACCAGCTCCCCTAAAAGTAGGCAAAAAGGGGGCACTCTGGTTACCAAAAATAATAATTGTCCCAGTATAGAGGGTTTCCCCTCCATTGACTGGTACAAATTATCTTAAGTGCAGCATCTGAAGAACAGATGGTGTTTATTTGCTCCCCCACCGAGCAAATTAGGCACAAGGCCGATTTTTAATGTGAGGAGTGAAGGGAGGGGGAAGGGAAAAAGGGGACCAGCTCCCGAGAGGTGGGAAATGGGAGCTGGTTAATGGTCAGGCATGTGGGGTTGCCCCCACATCTGGTCTTTGCTAGTCATAGCTAGTCATAGCTAGTCATAGCTTGCAGTATCTGCCGGAACAGATGGTATTTATTTGCTCCCCCACTGAGCAAATTAGGCACAAGGCCGTTTTTAATGTGAGGTAAAAACCAGCTCCCCTAAAAGGGGTCACTCTGGTTACCAAAAATAATAATTGTCCCAGTATAGAGGGCCTCCCCTCCATTGACTGGCACAAACCATCACAAGTGCAGCATCTGCCGGAACAGATACTACACTTTGATCTTGGCCAAAAGGCCATATTGAGGAGTTCACATTTAAATCCATAAATCTCCAAATAAAAAAATTGAATTTAAAGTACAGCATATCTGTAAACTATGTAATTTGTCTTCAAGTCCAACGTAAACAAGTTCTTAACGAACCGTGCCCCCAAAGTAATCCAATTTACAAAATTCCCACTACGTATGTTTACTACGCTACAATCCCATTGACTAATGTATACCCATTAACCTATATCCTCAAGTGGCCTCCGAGCCTTGATAAGTGGTGATTCCTGGGTTAAAAAAAAAAATCACGTTGACAAACTGAAGTTAAGAAGCGTTCAGCCTGGTCAGTACCGGATAAGGGATTTAGTTCTTGTTCAGTGATTTTCATTTTTTTTCTTAACTTCAAAATGGCGCCCCTTTCTATAAAACTAACCAACATATAATACATGCCTGCCGAACCAACTTGACGCATATTGTGTTTGTTTTACTGAAGCTGTTAAATAAATTTGACAGAATTGTATAAAAGATGTTGGTATTTTTTAATGAAATGCTACATTTTTCGTGACACATTTTCCCATTTACAACCAGCTCAGTCATACACACATATATATATTACTTACGAGTCATCATTTATCAAGGCCCGAAAGCCGCTCAAGGATAAGGGTTAATGAATATAATGTGGTAGTGTAGTTATTGTTAATGGTGTAAATTGGGTAGAATTTGATTATTTATGGGGGTGGCTCAATAAGAACTTGTTTACATTGGACTTGAAGGCTACCATGTTGTATTCAACTTGGAAGCAGGCCAGCGAAACAGTGTTCCACAGACGGGCAGTTCTGGGATAGGATACATGCTACAGTAGTACTTATAGAAAAAAAAACATTGCATTTGTGACAGTGTGGAGAAAAAGAAATGTTGGGATGATGTCTCAGTTCATATTTGATCCACTGCTCTTTCTGCTTCTCATAAATTGGATTCCCTCTTTCGCTTCAAGCACTGCCCCACACTTGAGGCTATTCTCTATCTCTACAAATCTATTATCAGACCAAGTATTGCTGTCATATTTGGGTTTGTCAATCTCCGTCCCATTTGAGGGTTCATGATAAGGTGCAGAAACGTATCTCCAATTTGATTGGCTCCACCATTTTGTTTTCTCCGCACCGTCGACGTTGCTAGTCTCAGTCTTTTCTATAAATACTATTGTAGAATGTGTTCTTCAAGATTGTCGGATGGATTTCCTGCTTCCTTTGTTCCAGCCCGTTTGACTCGGTCTAGTGGTCTCCATCAGTTTGGTCTTTTGATACCCCCGTTATAATACAGCTTTCTATTCCAGTAACTTTTTTCCAAAGAACTGCATCTTGTGGAACTCTCTTCCTGCTGACTGTTTTCCTCCTACTTATAGCCTTTGTCGTTTTAAGATTGGGGTCAATAAAAACCGCCTGTCTTTGCAAGAATCATCTTTCATTCTTTTTTTTTTTACATCAAATTGCTTTACGCTTTGTCTAGATTTTCATACACGGCATAATCAGTGAAGTTAAGCATTGTTGAGCCTGGTCAGCGCTAAAATGGGTGACGCGATGTTGCTAGTCTCAGTCTTTTTTATAAATATTTTTGTAGCATATATTCTTCAATATATTTGAACCAATTCGCTCTTTTGATGATTTTCTAACTTCCTATTTAAATATTTCCAAGAATTGCAACATTATGGAACTCTCTTCCTGTTCATGTTGTATAGGGGTCCATATTGGAGATCATATTAACGGTAACGTTAGTGACAATACTGAGGGGAAACATTTATAATCGGTTGAGATAATAAGAGATACATTTCTTGTAAGAGTTACATAAAGTTCATAATAACGATGGGGGAGACAAAGTTCATAGTAAGGATGTTTCACACATTACCTTTTGCTGTTGAATGATTACACGACACAGTTTTACAAAAACATAACTTTATCATATCGACCGGTCGAATGATGATGACGTCAAGGAATTTAAAGTCGTTCTACATGATTAAACGTTCTCGCTTCTAAAGGTACCCTCCTCTGATCATGTCAGCTCTGTCCGACCGACTCTGCTGATTGTTCGATCCGGACTCGACTGCCTCTGATCTTCGACTCAAACTAGCTCCTATATTGAGAATTCATTTTTACTATGACGTCAGATGTGTGGTTTCAAGACGTGATCAACTCGCGTAGCTTAAACATACGTGGCTCGGCACGTTCTCCAAACACACTTCTGCAACAAAGAATTCTCACTAACCTATTTTTCAACCTAACTTATTTTTCACTATATTTTTAAATTGTATTGTTCATTATTTTTTAGATGAACTTTTTAATTCAATTTCCATAAAAGAATGAACAATTAATTCTTTTTTACAAACAAAAAATATCTAAACTATTTTATATGAAATTTAACAATAGCCAAATTTCAACATTCCAACTCCGAATCTATTCTGAATCTTGCTTACACGGTTCGAATCTCGGTCTATCCTAATCTCATTTCCCACTTATCTAATGCTTTTCTTACTCAGGGGACTCTTTTCTTGTAACACTGTTTTCTTTCTACCTATAGTTTTGGTCTTTTGAAGACGAAGGTCAATGAGCATCTCCTGTCTTTGCGATAACCATTTTGTCTGAATACCCCATATACCAAATTGCAAGTCTGTAGATAAAACATTCATCGAGTATATAGGTTGAGTTATCCTCACACACACACACACACACACACACACACACACACACACACACACACACACTTACTTTTATAGATATATAGACAAGCTGGTTTCCATGACAATGTTCTTCATAGACAAGATGAAAGCAAGGCCGGTCGTACGGTCCAGAGAGTTTTACAATCACAAAGATTATTATATACCAACGAGATCCGTGGAAATTCCCAAGGGGATTCATTCATATGTAATATATTGATGTTGGCATTCTGTAGAGGTTAAGTGTAAACGGAGACGCCCTGATATTATTGCAGCTTTTTTGTTAAAACTGCAAAGTATTTATCTAAGCTAGCACGAATGGCCGGCAAAGTTCGGTCGTAAAGTACGCTTAAATATGATATTTTAATTCTTGCAGATTCCGGATATGTGATTATAGTTAATGTTCTATCGATTTTTATATATTATAAAGTTGTGATTTCAAAAAATAAAAAAAAAGTATATCCATATGACTTGGGTGCATTAGCTTGAATCGAAACTGAAATAAAAACTTATGAAATATATATATATATATAATTTTCTTGGTAGCCATCTTGGTCAAATAATCTCACACAAGAGGACTTCCATGGAGGCTTTCCAGAAGTTGTTGGAAAGGTACAGCAAGTGCATTGCAGCCGGAGGAGATTACTTCGAAGGCGACTAGAGTTAATTTAAAAGTGCCCATACGGAAAAGAGTCTGGAAACTTATTGAAGGTAGAATTTGATTATTTATGGGGATGGCTCAACAAGAACTTGTTTACATTGGACTTGAAGGCTACCATGTTGTATTCAACTTGGAAGCAGGCCAGTGAAACAGTGTTCCACAGACGGGCAGTTCTGGGATAGAATACATGCTACAGTAGTACTTATAGAAAAAAAAAAAACATTGCATTTGCGACAGTGTGGAGAAAAAGAAATGTTGGGATGATGTCTCAGTTCATATTTGATCCACTACTCTTTCTGCTTCTCATAAATTGGATTCTCTCTTTCGCTTCAAGCACCGCCCCACACTTGAGGCTATCTCTATTTTTTTAGCTACCGTCACCACGCGAAATAAACGTGTGAAAGGATTAATTTTACCTATCCTGGAACGGGTATAGCGGCATCGATGCCTCCGTTCAGTATTGAAAGACAAAGGATACACCTTGTAGAGGCAACTGTGTGTGTATTTGTGTGGCAAGGGTTGCGCGATCGACAACCACACCTTTCCTGAATTGACACTGTCTGAGTCCAGTGGCAAGAAGTCCAGGACGACGGGAAACAATTTTACCTATCCTGGGACGAGTATAACAGTGTCGATGCTTCCGATCAGTCTTGAAATTTATTCAAGTCACCTCGTAAATTCGATAACAAGGAGGAGGAGGATAAAATCGATTTCTCTAAGCCCTTAACAAGTGAAGGTTCTTCGTTATTGGAGCGAAATCCGACAGCCGGAAAAAATGAAGTTTCATTAAAAAAAACAAACAAAAAAAACCCCTACTTATTGTGGACATTGATAAAGTAATTGAAATAAGTAATGTTATCTACCTAATTGATATGTCACAATTAATTAGATATTACTGCATTATTACTAGTGTTGGGCCGATTAATCGGAATTGGGAATTGGAAAAATCGAAAGATTTCGGAGTATCGGAAAAATTGATTCCTATTTTCCGATACCAAAACGATTCTTTTAATTGTCTTTTTTTTTAATTTTATTTTGTTTAAAGTAAAATCTTCCATTGCCGGTAATAATGATCAAATAATAAATATTTTTTTTTTTTTTTTTTTTTTTACACGGTGATCACCACTTATCAAGGCCCGGAAGCCACTCAGGAATAAGGGTTATTGCAAGTACATTACGTTAGTGTGGAGATTTGATGAAGTGTTTACTTAAGGGGGCGATGCATTAGGAATTTGTTAACATTGGACTTGAAGACATCCAAGTTGTAGTCCGGTGGGAAGCAGGCAGACGGAACAGTTCCACAGGCGTGCAGTTCTAAGAAAGAAGCTTTGTTCATGGAATCCGCGTTTTGATTTAGGCACAGATATAGTGGGGGAAATTTTTCACAGTGGATTCAGCTAGATGGGTGTTTTATTGATTTTGGAATACCAGTAAAGGTAAAATCGATAGATCATTCTCTAAAAATGTATTTCGACGTTTAGGAAAATATCTGCATATTTAACATTTTTTTTTTTTTTTACGAAAATCGGAGAAAATAACAATCTTATAGTTAAATAATTAAAGATTTATAAAGAATCAGAATTGGGAATTTAGCACGTAATCGGTAATTGTGTCGGAATCGGGAAAAAATATTGGAATCGTCCCATCACTAATTATTACTAGGGCTAGGACAAGAGCATATTATTTTTATTGTTTTGACTCTCGAGTGTGTATCCGTTGATATCTTATATGCTTTTATATAGACTGATATGGTTCTCGGTTGATTAACTGTGTTGTCGGATTCACACTCGAGAGTCCAAACAATGAAAAGAATATGCTGTTGTCATAGCCTTAATTATTACAAACACGTTCTTCGTATAAATAAAGAATTGCATCCGCCATTATTATAACAGGACGGACCGAGTTACTTCCCCTGATCTGACGCTAATTATTTATTTACAGACTTGAAGTTTTTGTTTTTTTTCTATATAACTATTTTCATTAATAATTAAGTTTCTACCTTATCGTTTTTCGTAATTTTTGGATATTTTTACATGACAATTTAGGAGATACCATTTTCAATGTCGTTACAAAAACCCAATTGCTTTCTCCCATTTTTAAAATGGCTTACCTCCTCCCTCTTTTTTTTTTCCAGTTTGAAAACTTCTCGTTTTTTTTTTTTTCCTCAGCTGTTCGAACAGTAAAATGGCTTCAGTTTCGTTGTAAACATTTCAGATTTTTCCAAAAACAGAAAAATGTAATAACAAAACAAGATGGAAAAAAAAAATCTAATGTTGAAAAACCAAAAATGATTTCCAAACTTTCCGACCATTTTTTTCTTTTTGTTGTTCTCTGCGTTGCATATTTCTTCGTCTGCAGTTCGTCGTACATTTTTATTTTTTAACTTTGCAATGTAAATCGTTTTCTTTTTAATTTATAGTAACATTTTTTTTGCCCCCGTTTTTATTTCAACTCCAAATATTGAACAATTTTAGTTTTCTTTTATTGGAATTTTTTGTTTTCTATTTTTTATTTATTTATTTTTTTTTTGAATAATCGTCTTCCTCTGTGTTTGTGTGTATGTCTCTCTCTCTCTGTCTCTCTCTCTCTCTGTCTCTCTCTGTTCCCCCCTCTCCCTCTCTCTATGTTACCCCCCCTCTCTCTCTCTCTCTCTCTCTTTGTGTCCCCCCTCTCTCTCTCTTTGTGTCCCCCTCTCTCTCTCTCTCTGTTCCCCCATCTCTCTCTCTTTGTGTCTCCCCTCTCTCTCTCTTTGTGTCTCCCCTCTCTCTCTCTTTGTGTCTCCCCTCTCTCTCTCTTTGTGTCTCCCCCCTCTCTCTCTTTGTGTCTCCCCTCTCTCTCTCTTTGTGTCTCCCCTCTCTCTCTCTCTCTCTCTCTTTGTGTCTCCCCCTCTCTCTCTCTCTGTCTCCCCTCTCTCTCTCTCTTTGTGTGTCTCCCCTCTCTCTCTCTCTCTCTCTCTCTCTTCGTGTGTCTCTCCTCTCTCTCTCTCTTTGTGTGTCTCTCCTCTCTCTCTCTTTGTGTGTCTCTCCTCTCTCTCTTTGTGTGTCTCTCCTCTCTCTCTTTGTGTGTCTCTCCCCTCTCTCTCTCTCTCTCTCTTTGTGTGTCTCTCCCCTCTCTCTCTCTCTCTCTCTCTCTCTCTCTCTTTGTGTGTCTCTCCCCTCTCTCTCTCTCTCTTTGTGTGTCTCTCCCCTCTCTCTCTCTCTCTTTGTGTGTCTCTCCTCTCTCTCTCTCTCTTTGTGTGTCTCTCCTCTCTCTCTCTCTCTCTCTCTCTCTCTCTCTCTCTCTCTCTCTCTTTGTGTCTCTCCTCTCTCTCTCTTTGTGTGTCTCTCCTCTCTCTCTCTTTGTGTGTCTCTCCTCTCTCTCCTCTCTCTCTTTGTGTCCCTCCCCTCTCTCCTCTCTCTCTCTTTGTGTGTCTCTCCTCGCTCTCTCTTTGTGTGTCTCTCCTTGCTCTCTCTTTGTGTGTCTCTCCTCTCTCTCCTCTCTCTCTTTGTGTCCCTCCCCTCTCTCCTCTCTCTCTTTGTGTCCCTCCCCTCTCTCCCCGTGTCCCTCCCCTCTCTCTTTGTGTCCCTCCCCTCTCTCTTTGTGTCCCTCCCCTCTCTCTTTGTGTCCCTCCCCTCTCTCTTTGTGTCCCTCCCCTCTCTCTTTGTGTCTCTCCCCTCTCTCTTTGTGTCTCTCCCCTCTCTCTTTGTGTCTCTCCCCTCTCTCTTTGTGTCTCTCCCCTCTCTTTGTGTCTCTCCCCTCTCTTTGTGTCTCTCCCCTCTCTTTGTGTCTCTCCCCTCTCTCTTTGTGTCTCTCCCCTCTCTCTTTGTGTCTCTCCCCTCTCTCTTTGTGTCCCACCCCTCTCTTTGTGTCCCTCCCCTCTCTCTTTGTGTCCCTCCCCTCTCTCTTTGTGTCTCTCCCATCTTTCACTCTTGTTCTCTCCCTTCTCTCTCTCTCTATCTCCCCTTCTCTCTCTCTCTGTCTCCCCTTCTCTCTCTCTCTCTCTCTCTCTCTCTCTCTGTCTCTCTCTCTCTCTCTCTGTCCCTTGCTCTGAGTCTCCCTGCATTATCTTTCTCCCCCCCTCTATTTTTCTCCCCTTTCTCTTTTCTCCCCTTTTCTTTCTCTTTTCTCCTCTTCTTGTCTCTCCCTTCACTCTCTCTCTCCCTCTCTTTGACTTCTTCTTCATCATAAATTTCCTCCTACTTCATCTATCCACTTTCATTTCTGTCCTTCTTTTTCCAAAGTAATTTCGCTTAAAAAAAATTTTTTAAACACATTTCAAAATGTCTGTTTAATACATTGACTTTTTTCCTGCCGTTTGTCGACGAACAGCCGACAGTGTAGAGACAGTGCGTCTTTGTTTTTGCTTCATGGATGCGCACCTCCGTCAGACCCGATCTACAATTCCCTCCACCCACACAAAAAAAAAAAAAGAATAAAAATGCCATTGTTCCATCGAGTTATTGTCTTGCTAGCTATTCAAAATATTTTTCTTAGCCAACGGCGTACACACACACACACACACACACACACACACACACACACACACACACACACACACACACACACACATTTATAAACGTTTTCTTTTTCTTCCTATCATCTCTAAACTCGTAGATTATTCTTGTTTGTCAATATGTCGCAAGATAAAAAAAACGTCTTTAGCATCCTAAGTTCTTAAAAACAAGAAACCAACAATCTGATTACACAGACAAATTGAAACAGTTATCGGCGAAAACAAGGTCTTGTATCAAGCAAAATTACTTGTTCTCCTTTATAGGACAGCTGTTTCTACATAGTTTATACAATCGGAGGTAATTTACGGTCTGAATGTTATATTATCGTGTGCCAAAAAGGGTCCTGTTATATTGCGGGGTCCTGTTATATTGCGGAGTCCTGTTATATTGCGGAGTCCTGTTATATTGCGGGGTCCTGTTATATTGCGGGGTCCTGTTATATTGCGGGGTCCTGTTATATTGCGGAGTCCTGTTATATTGCGGAGTCCTGTTATATTGCGGAGTCCTGTTATATTGCGGAGTCCTGTTATATTGCGGAGTCCTGTTATATTGCGGAGTCCTAAAAAGAGGCGCCAAAACGGTGTAGTATAATCGTCTAAATGTTGATATGTGTACTTGAGACAAAGGGTTCATCTTGACGTGTATATTCATGTCACCGTCTGTCGTTGGTGGTTCTTCACTATTTGAACCCGAGAATTATGTTGTTTCTGTCCATTTATGATCCATTCCATGCCTCCGTTCAGTCTCGAAAGACAAAGGACATCCCTTAGGGGCAGTAGCGTATGTAACTGTGAGGCGAGGATTTTTGAGTCCAGTGGCAAGAAGACAAGAACGAATGGAAACAATGCCGAGATAAGCAGAGAGCACATACAGCACCTGAAAGTCCCAAATGGTCACCCATTTAGTACTGACCAGGTTCAACGTTGCTTAACTTCGGTGATCCAACAGAGACGGGTGTGTCAATATGATTATGCCATATATATATATATATATATATATATATATATATAGTAAGTTCTAAAATGTATATGGCGATTACCTACACTGAATATTCCGCGTTTCATCCACTCTAGGACTCTTCAGGCTTATGCGCGAATTCCGTGGTTGTTTGTCGTTTTTATATGCGCATCTTCTATTGAGTTTTAGTGATTGGCTAACTAAAATCTCAATAGAAGATGCGCATATAAAAACGACAAACAACCACGGAATTCGCGCATAAGCCTGAGGAGTCCTAGAGTGGATGAAACACGGAACATTCAGTGTAGCTTAATCGCCATATACATTTTATAACTTAGTAACTAGCTCTACCTACGTATTGAGCACTTTTGAAGTAAATACTTAAAGTTTGTGCATAAATCTATACTTTCGTATATTAATTTTGTGCGAGTAAATTAAGTAGTTATATATATATATATATATATATATTCATATTCATATTTAATTGTTCATATGCGTGTGTGTGATACATGTATTTTGGACATGCCTTAACTTCATGCGTCGTTGATCTTGTCCACCTGGAATTCATCTACCTGTTTGGACGAATATTCTTTCACTTCCAAGAACGTTGATTGGTTTTATAGTTTTTATTCACTTTCCAGGTGTCGGTCACAGAAGAATGGAAAGTGAATATCTTTGCTTGCGTGGTTACTTCTAGGTCTTATTTTCACACACGTCAGCTCCCTCCCCAGTGAAGGGGGGGGCGACCTGCAAATCCGCCCGCTCTGCTCAGCGTCCAAACTCCAACTCTCAATGATCTCCAGCTAATGTAATCTACGTAACATACACGTAGATCCGATCAGCTGACTAGCTCTTCCGGTAAACTTGTCTACAATATGATTTACCATATTTGGCAGTCTTTCAACATTCTTCACTTTCATCTCCCATCCATCTGTCCAGTTAGATAGAAAGATAAATAGATAGATCGACACTGTCTTGCGTTCGTCCTACTACAAATTTATCTTTAGCTGACCTTTTGACAACTCAATATTTACGTTTACTAGCGAAACCCACATGATTTTTAGAACATGACATCTTCGTTTCATGACGAGTATATACATAATAAAGATTTTTCTGTATTTTTTTTTATAAGCGTAATTCTTAATATGCAACAAATTTTATGTTGATACTTAAAGGTTTTTTTTTTTTTTTTTTACGACCTGCCCCAGCTTAGTATAAACACTCCCAACCACCTCATGTTAAGAACGGCTTTCGGAAAACACCCCCTCCCCAACTTCCCCATGTTAAGAACGGCTTTCGAAGTTGGGGGTGTTTATTCCGAAAGCGTTTCTTAAAATGGGGAGGTTCGGGTGTTTATAATACGCTGGTGCACGTCGTAAAAATTTACTCTTGAAGGTATAAACATTCTAATTTCATCAGGTATATTTCTAAACAGCCTTCGTAAAAAAAAGAGTATATCGTTCTATTAAACTTTTATTCTTTAAATAATTTAACTTTGTTCGTTTTATTTTCAAATAAAAAAATAAAAAAAATAAAAAAAAAATGTTGAAAAGATATTTTTCACTCAGTAGTGAGCTTTGGAAGATTGTCAGTGAAAGAAATACAATCGCCAAAAGATAAGCGTTTCATTATTTCTAGTCGCCATTTTGAAAAATCACTTGCAAATGCGACTGTTTCACTCGCAATGTAGAGCCATGTAATAGATGAAATGAATCTTCAGGTTTTCATGGGGAACCAAAAAGAGGTTTACTATTGCGCATTTTTACCAAAAAAAAAAATAATAATAATAAATAAATCGTCTGTTCTACTTAGACTTCCACGATCCACCATATTTTATTTTAGGGAGACAGCTTAGTTTCAAATTGAATTAGCCCACACATTTGGTGCGCTCGATTCTCACATCCCCCTATTACGTAAAGAACACCCGGCGTCTCGAACAGGTTCAGCTCCTGGCGACGAGAATGATGGCTGGTCCCAGAGGTCTATTCTGTGAGCAACGTTTAAGGGCTCTAAATCTTTTTTCCCCTTCAGCACAGGAGGCTTCAAGGTGACCTCATCCTAGCCTACATCTTCCATGAATGGGATCTGTTCTTCACCCCTGCACCGGATTGCAGGCTCCGTGGGCACGCGGAAAGGTCTACCTTCGACGGTTCCCGAGGCTTCGCCGGTAACAAAGGATTTGAGCCGAGCGGCGTTCTCAGTTTAAGTGGAATCTCCGTCGAATCCGTTATTAAAAATGGCGTAATGGAACCATATTAAAGGTATTTTCGAATTTTAAATCATGTCCAAACGCACTTTAAATCCTTTGGACGGATTGATTGTTGCTATTTCTTCTGATGAGTTAAGGGCATAATAGATTCACTGATTGATATATTGATTTTGCGCTACAAAACGGATACTATCAAGAATTGTAAATATACACTGAACTAAAGGAATAAATTGTAAGATGGTCAACATCATGAACTGTGGAATATAGTTTTGTCATTTATTCAATGTATTGCTCTGTAATTATATTGAGCTTAATTAAGGATTTGTATATATTATAAGAAAATATATTTCTATCGTATTTGAATATATGGTTAATTGACAGTTTTATTAATTTCTAATTGCTTTATAACTTCACCTCTCACTCATTTTTTGACCAAATTTAAGACAATTATTATAGTTCATAGGCCAGGCCACCTTCTCAGATATATTGTGAAAAAAAAAAATCTCCATTCTTGTTCAGTAAAACAAGTTATGATGATTTTCTGGTGTTAAAAATCGTAAAAATATGTAAAGAGGTGAGAGACGCTTTTTATGACTGGTTTTCATAGCAACTACGTCGCTTCAGGGACTACTGTTGCTACTAATTCACTGCTGTCGCTAAAAGCGAACTAACAAGTGAAAAAGAGAGAATGAAAGCAGGAAAGGGAGGTAATTGGATTTTATTGAAAGCAGACGAGTGCCGTACGTTGTCTTTACATATGTGTTTTTTTTGGGGGGGGGGAAATAAGACTGAAATTAAACGAAGAACAAGTGAATTTACTGGGAGCCTGGAAAAATCATGAATTACAATAGAAAAATGTGAGAATAAAAAGTAATATGGTTAAGCTTAAACATGGAAAAGTAAAGGATTAGTTGTTAGAACTGAAAAAGAAAAGGACAAGATATTCTAGTAAAAAATATAATAAATTTATAAATTATTAAAATATTGCAGGATTAAGAATTATTTAAAATTTAATTTATAACAATAATATAATTTATAAATTAAGTTATGAATATATTTTATTTTTTACTTAGAAATCTTGTCCTTTTCTTTCCCAGTTTTAACATTTAGTCTTTTACTTTTCCATGTTTAAGCTAAACCATATTACTTTTCATTCTCGCAATTTCCTTTTCTAATATACTAGCATTTTAGCCCGGCTTTGCCCGGGTGTTTTGAGGTGTACGCTTAGCAAAACAAAAAAGTCAATTTTTTTTTAATTTGACCCCTATTATGACCCCTTAAAATTTATAGTTTCGGGCTCAAATCACTTTATTAAGTTAGATCCATGTTCAAGGA
>NC_136521.1:5369503-5372003 GCF_053919585.1 Euprymna scolopes | reverse complement strand
ACGTATGAAAATAGTTTTATAAAAGTAATAGGTTCTCTACAGTGCAATGTAGACTACAGTATACTTATTGCGAAATTAGTCATTGGGAGGTATATGAAGCATCCTCGATGTGCACCACGAAGGGTCACAGATTAGAGTAGGCGATCAATTTAGTTGAAAAATGGGCTATTTTATCAATTTCCATGACAATCAAAATATGGAGGCATGAAATATTTATTAACCATCATTCAATTCCGGACAACGTCGGGTCTCCCTGCTAGCAATATATACATACACGTAGATAGTCATTTAATGATTAGACCACTTTCTGACTGACGTTAAAAGCATTTAATAAGAATGTTTAATTTCAACTGTATCTCTCGCGGTCGACGGTAGCCTAGTGGTTCGGGTCCTTGCTAATGAAGCCAGACATGCTTTCTGTTGGCGAGGTTAGTCTCTCTCGACTGGCGTTAACCGTGACACCCTGCACTGATGATTCCCGAAAGGATGAAACACTAGTGTCTGTATGTATTTAATAATTATTATGGTATATATATATATATATATTTATTATTATTATTATTATTATTATTATTCGGACGATTCATCAGAATAGGAAAAATCGGAGGTCTTTGGGGTATCGCAATCGAAAAAGTTTGAGCCTATTTCCGATGCCAAAAACGATTCCTTAAATTTTTTTTTTTTATTTGATTTTGGTTTAAGAAACATCTTCCACCGCTGATACAAATAATAAAATAAATATTTATTTATTTTAAACTTCCAGTAAGACTAAAATCTCTTGATCACCCCCTCACAAGTGCGTTTTTTTTACGTTTGAGAAAATTTATGCACATTTAAGATGTATTTTTATGCTTATCGAGACAAAATAACGTGCGTATATATATATATATATATATATATATATATATATATATATATATATACACACACGCATAAGCCTGAAGAGTCCTAGAGTGGATGAAACGCGGAATATTCAGTGTAGCTTAATCGCCATATATATTTTATAAATTATTAACTAGCTCTAGTTAGATGTATTGAGCACTTTTGAAGTAAATACTTAAAGTTTACGCATAAATCTATACTTTCGTATATCGATTTTATGTGAGTAAATTAAGTAGTTATATATATATATATATATATATATATATCGGGTGTCCATAAAGTCCGTATGCAATTTTAAAATGAATTGTTCCAAAATCAAATCCTTTTTACATATTATTTCTACTGCAATCACAAATAAAATTATAAATATTTTAAGGCGCACACGGACTTTATGGACCCCATATATATATATATATATATATATATATATATATATATATATATGCAAAATCCGATCCCGCATTTTGCTAATTCCTGCCCTCTGATGAGAAGGAGAGTATTTCTTCGAAACTCCGCGGATTAAGAACTGTCCACTATCCACATATCTTGTGCTTCCGTTTTTAAAATTAAATATGTTTTTAACTCTTTTTCAAGATGTCTTTTAACATGTTTTATTAATCATTTGTTCATATATATATATATATATATATATATATATATATATATATATATATATATATATATATGTTAGCTTTTTCTTTAAAATTTATTTTCTCTTCGGGTTTTCTTTTCGGCTCTTTTTTTTTTTTTTTTTCAACTTCTGTTTCTCTGTTCGTGCTTGTGTAGTTATTATATATATATATATGTAGGTGCATGTGTTTGTGTGTTATTTTGCCCTTTCTTTCCTCCTCTCTTTCTATTTTCTCTCATCTTCTCTTCAATATATTTATCCTCTTTACTGCTCTTCCGTTCCCACATACCATTTTATCGCTTTTTCTTGTCAACCATCCTTCTCTACACCTCGTCCCCCATCCTTCTCTACACCTCGTCCCCCATCCTACTCTACACCTCTTCCCCCATCCTTCTCTACACCTCGTCCCCCATCCTACTCTACACCTCGTCCCCCATCCTACTCTACACCTCGTCCCCCATCCTACTCTACACCTCGTCCCCCATCCTTCTCTACACCTCGTCCCCCATCCTACTCTACACCTCGTCCCCCATCCTTCTCTACACCTCGTCCCCCATCCTTCTCTACACCTCGTCCCCCGTCCTTCTCTACACCTCGTCCCCCGTCCTTCTCTACACCTCATCCCCCATCCTTCTCTACACCTCGTCCCCCGTCCTTCTCTACACCTCGTCCCCCGTCCTACTCTACACCTCGTCCCCCGTCCTTCTCTACACCTCGTCCCCCGTCCTACTCTACACCTCGTCCCCCATCCTTCTCTACACCTCGTCCCCCATCCTTCTCTACACCTCGTCCCCCATCCTTCTCTACACCTCGTCCCCCATCCTTCTCTACACCTCGTCCCCCATCCTTCTCTACACCTCGTCCCCCATCCTACTCTACACCTCGTCCCCCATCCTTCTCTACACCTCGTCCCCCATCCTTCTCTACACCTCGTCCCCCGTCCTTCTCTACACCTCGTCCCGCATCCTTCTCTACACCTCGTCCCCC
>NC_136521.1:5329503-5367003 GCF_053919585.1 Euprymna scolopes | reverse complement strand
CTTTCTTGTCCCCCATTCACAAAATTCATTTATATATACAATCGTCGCTCTGACTAGTAACCCTTCCTCTGGATCATTGTCCTCACCTCTTTCTTCTGCAATTTTCTATCTCAATACATTCTCCATTTCCACTCGTCTAAAATGGCAATGAAGTCCTGCCTGTTTATATCCCGGCGTCCCAAAACCAGTTCAGCAAAATGCCACAAAATATTATAAAAGAAAATAACAATAAAAATACCAACGTCCTTCCTCCCCATCCCCTCCAGACCGGCCTACCCGACAAGCCCACCTTGCCTTCTTCATGAACTACCTGGGCTTAACACCTTCCTAATTAAGTCGTACACGGTAAGATCATAGCGCCATCAAGTGGGAAGGTGCGTATTGCATACTGACACCCCTGTCTGCGTGTTTCAGATTAAAGCTATCGCCCATTGTTCAAGATACGGCAATGTGCGTAATGGCTTGTTGATTTGACCGCATAAACAGGCTGTTTGCATAAACGGGTACCCACCCGTCTTCCTGCTGTGTCACGCCGGTTCAAAGTAGAATTAAAAAAAAAATTTTTTTGTTAGCTTATTTCATGTCTATTCATCCGCTTGAGTGGAGATGAGAAATTGGACTTCATAACCCTTACTTTCCATCTTTTTGTTCTTTAGTTCATGACTGGTTTTCTGACAAAGGGGGAAGAATTACTATTTTATGGATCGGAATGATATAATAGTGATATAGTACAGCATGGCCCACTGAAAAGTACCCCAGAAAATGTAGTAGAGAGGAGGAACATTCTTTTATTGTTTAAACTAGCCTGGTTGCCCGGGTGTTTGTAGGTGTGTGTTGAGCAAAAAAATAAATAAATAAAAATAAAAAAAGTTGTAGTTGGCAGACAGGCTCGAACCCGTACCGCAAAGGAGGAAAAGAACGTAAAAAAGTGACGTATTTGCTGTTGCGTCCATAGCCAAACAGGAAGTGGCAAAGGTTTGACTTAAGGCTAGACAATCGGAAAAAGGGGATGACTTTTGAAAATATCGGCGAAAAAAAAAAAAGCGACCCCTCCTTGTAGAAAAGTGCCCAATTGAGGGTGAAGAAATATTTGTCGTCCGAAGGGTCGACCTTCAAAACGATACCGATCTCATGAAAGTTTTAGGCTGACATACACACATGCATGCATGCATGCACGCATTAAAACAGACAGGCGAGATTTATATTATAGATTACCTGTAGTGTTATAAAAGATGATGGAAGTGTGCCCCGTTTACATCTATGCGTTTGCAGGTAGTGTCTGTACATCTTCTCTGATCATTCTCCTGATAGCGTTGATAATTGTCTCCTTCAGTTGGTCCAGGTTGTGAGGATTATTATTTTTTTTTTATTACATTTTCACCCCATACAAGGCACATTGCCACTTTGGTGTAGGGGGCTACTAACAGGGGCAACAACTACTGGGGTACTATGTAGGGATTTGGGCAGCAAGATGTTGGTTCACGTTGCACTTGCACTTCTGCACGTCAGTACAGTTGAGGAAGCAGGGACCTGGAATGGAATTCCAAAGTTTAGCGGTTCTGGGGAAGAAACTACTGGAGTAGAAAGATCTTTTACATCTAGGGATCTCTACAGTGTGGGGGTGGGATTTTGCAGCTTGGTGGGTCTGTCGAGGGTGTTCACGTCGTGGGGGCATAAGTGCTTGCAGTTCGTCAGAGCATTCACCATTATAATACTTGTAGAACAGGCAGAGGGATGCAACGTTTCGTCGATGGGACAGAGGCTGAAGCTTAGATGCCAGTTCAGGGCCTATCAGATTTGCGACTCTCTTTTGAACCTTGTCAAGGAGCGAGAGACTAGTAGCCGATGCACCAGCCCAGATGTGACAGCAATACTCCATACATGGGCGAATGGTGGCCTTATAGATGTACAGGATACTTTCGGGTGTTAGTGGTTTTATAAACGTTTTGTTTTCAAGTCTCCCAACGATAAAAATCACATGACAAGTCCGGGGAACGTGGTGGCCATAAACCTTTGCTTATTATTCTCCTTTCTGTAAACATGTCCTGAACTCGTGTCGGCTATCTGGTTTCGATTCTAGCTGATGGCATCCAGGTTATATATTTATATAGTTTTTATCTCATTAATATATATTAGATTCAATATATTAATCAATAGAGAATTGTCTGTAAAATAATAAATACGAGCGGGGGTACCCGGCGTTGCCCGAGTGTTTGTTTCCGGGACGGGGGGGGGGGTTTTAAAAAATGTTATGGTAGGTAAGTAGGAAGGATCAAACCCGGAGTCATGAGTAAAAGTAGGAAAATAAAGTGTGAAAAAAAAGAAAAAAAAAAAAAAAATCTGCAACGTTAACAGTTCGGCCACCAAGAAAAGTCCATTCCAGTTGTTTAGGAAAAAAAAAAAAAAAACGACTACGGTAGGTCGGCGCGAACGTGAAAATATAATGTGAATTGTCCAGCACGCTAACCACTACGCCACAGAGCACTGCAGCTTAGTTTAGTGATTTTAAATAACTTCACATGAAAGAACTACGAAGCCAAACCGGTGTTCTCTTCTCAACTGTTCCTTGTGAACGATCCCCAAACGGTGTTAAGTGGTGGCAGGGGGAGGAGGAATTTATTAGAGAGAAAATATTTTACCACTTCCATTGATCTTAACCGATTTTGGCCGTGACTTCTCAGCAGAAAAAGTATAGAAATCTAAGATTATCGAGGAATTTGAGAAATAATAAGCCTATAACACACCTCAGATATTGTTCTGCCGTTTGTGCATATTATATTTGCATGAAATATCTTGATTTTTAATCCTATTAATGTCAAAATCAGATGGGAAAAAATGAGTTCATTTTATTTATATAGATAGAAGATAGAAGATAGAAGAAGAAGATGTAATCTGCGTAGATTAAATATCATATTTAAGCCTCAGGGGTTCATCCTGGGCCCAACTCTCTTCCTGATCTACATTAATGATCTTGCAAATCACATCCTTACATTATTCGTAGACATTTATGCTGATGACACTACCATCTATGGTAGCACATCAGAGACCGTAAACGACCAAGTTGTCTGTCTGATTCTCTCTCCTCTAATCTTGAGCACGTGGTACAATGGGGAAAGAGGTGGCTGGTTACTTTAAATGCATCTAAAACCAAGCTTCTATCTTTATATCATCAACGCCTTGATGCCCATCTGGCATCAATTGATATGAATGGCTCTCGTCTTGAGGAGGAGTCATGTTTTGGCAAGCTTCTGGGCTTGACTTTTACTCCCGATCTGAAATGGAACAAGTATATCAAATCCGTTGCCAAGGTCGCTGGGGAAATGGTAAGATCCTTCTACCGCTCCAGTAGATATCTCACTCCTGATGCAATTCTCTACCTATATAAAAGCCAGGTACGACCAATTATTGAGTACTGTTGCCATATCTGGGCTGGTGCTGCTTGAGTTCAAAATAGACTTCGTAGCTTAGTGGGGGGTGCCTTTTTCTCTTCCTTGTAACATTTTTCCCACAGAAGATGTTGCGAGCCTGTCTCTGCTTTATCGTTATTTCCATGGCAGCTGTTCGTCTGAGCTCCAATCCATGCCCCCCCCCGCCAAACTTTCACGAAAAACAATCGTCTAGCCAAAACCAATAGTTTCCCACACTCTTTATTTGTGCTTAAACCTAAATGTAGATTCCATGAGCGGAGTTTCTTTCTTAGAACTGCACGCCAGCTGACAATAATCTGAATGTCTTCAAGACCAATGTAAACAAGTTCTTGATGAACTGTCCCCCTATGTAATCCAATTTACAAAATGTCCACTACTTATGTTTACTACGTTATAATCACATTAACTAATGTTTGCCCATTAACCCTTATCCTCGAGTGGCATCCAGGTGTTGATAAGTGGTGATTCCTGTGAAAAAAAAAAAAAAAAAAAAAAAAATTAAAGCCTAACTTACAACCGGGCAACGCCGGGTGTCCTGCTAGTATTTTCTAAATTCCAGAAGAGTATGTTCAGTAGTTTAGCAGATAAACGCAAATTGGTACTTAACATTTACATAAATAGATTAGTAATTATTATTGTTCTTAACTTCTACTTATTTCCCCCGCACTTATAGCATTGATAATGATAAAAAATCTCGACGTCCTATTTTCGAGTCAAGACGAGAAGTCGGTAAGATTGGCCACACTATGAAAGAAAAAAAAAAGAAAGAAAAGAGAAGGAAAATACCCATCGACAAGATGGCTGTCGCGCCAAAACAGGTCGAAAAAAAAAAAAAATGGCGTCGCAGACGACCAACCGGAACTCGACGAGCAGAGGAGTTCCTCGGCGTTTCATTAATCAACCTCCCACCCGGCCTCCTCGCGTCTGTAAAATGAGCAGGGAAATTGGACAAGCGCCAACGTAATCAATGAAAGAAGAACACGAACGGGAAGACTATGACGGTGACAAAAGTAGGAGTGGAAAAATGAACGCGATGCGATTGGTCAAATTAAATTGTCACCATTTTGAAAAAAAAAAAAAAAAAAAAAAAAAAAACCACAAGACGAAATCAATGAATAAAATCGCAACCATTTTGTTATTGTGTGATTGTTCTTTTTTTTTTTTTTTGATAATTTGCTATGTTTGTTTTTCTCTCTACTTTCCCCCAATCTGTTTCTCTTCTTCCTCCAACATTTGTCTCTGTTTCCCCCCCCCCCTTATCCATTTGTCTCTCTTCATCTCTTCCTTATTCATTTGTCTTTCTGTTTTTCTACTCTAACCATGTGTATCTCTTCTTTCCCCCTCTTATTCATGTCTCTTTCCTCCAATCCATTTTTCTACCCAATTTATTTGTCTCTTCCCCCCCCTTCCATCCATTTGTCCCTCCCCCCCCCTTCCATCCATTTGTCCCTTCCCCCCACCTTCCATCCATTTGTCCCTTTCCCCACCTTCCATCCATTTGTCTCTTTCCCCACCTTCCATCCATTTGTCTCTTTCCCCACCTTCCATCCATTTGTCTCTTTCCCCACCTTCCATCCATTTGTCTCTTTCCCCACCTTCCATCCATTTGTCTCATAAGTTTTGATTTCGGTTTCGATTATAGCTAAAAGAACTAAACTTTATATATATATATATATATATATATATATATATATATATATATTGCAATAGAAAACTGAAAACATGTGTTTATGGGGGGCCAAAAAATGAAACTGAAATTAAACAAAGAACAAGGGAATTTATTAAAAGCCTGGAAAAGCCATGGATTACAATAGAAAAATGCGAGCATGAAAAGTAATATGGTTAAGCTTAAACATGGAAAAGTAAAAGACTAGCTGTTAAAACTGAAAAAGAAAACAAGATATTCTAGTAAAAAATATAATAAATTTATAACTTAAAATATTGCAGTATAAGGAATTGATTATATAATGTTATAAATTGAAATTTTAAAAACATTCTTAATGCTGCAATATTTTAAGCTTAACCATATTACTTTTCAAGCTCGCATTTTTCTATTGTAATCCATGTTTTTTCCAGGCTTTTAATAAATTCACTTGTTCTTTGTTTAATTTGAGTTTTATTCTTTTGCCTCCATAAACACATGTGTAATAACATTGTACGGTACTCGTCTGCTTTCAATACCCCCCTAAATCATCTCCATTTCATGCTTTTATTCTCTCTGTTTAATTTGTTCTCTTTTCGTGAGTGTGGCGAATTAGTAGCAACAGTAGTCGCTGAAGCGACGTGGTTGCTATGGAAACCAGTCATAAAAAAAACGTCGCTAAGCTCCTTAGGTTTTTTTTTTTTTTACGATTTTTAACACCAGTAAATTTATCACAACTTTTGTTTTACTGAACGAAAATTGAACAAAAAAATATATAATGTATATATAGCAGTATTTTGTATAGTTTTTTTTAATTTTGAATTCATTTTCCCAAACTTACCGTGTTCAACAGAGAGTTCGGAGCCATTTGTAATTTTCAAATACATCGGTAAACACTGTATGTTTTTCGAGCTGAATAAACATATTACATTAAATAAAAACACTAAAAAAATTGTCCAGTTATGTAGAAGACTGACTTCTCTTGCCTTTGGTAACATTTATTTGTTATATATTTGTTTTGTTTTTTTTGACAACTTTTTCGAATCTGTGTGTACAGTAATGCTAAAGCAATTCCAGCATGTGAAAATCATTCTGCTTAACATGCATGCCACGAAAAAGTCCGAAAAATATCAGCGAAAAAAGCGACCCCTCCCTGTAGAAAAGTGCCCAGTTGAGGGTGAATGAATTAATGTGGTTGGCCAATTTTTCGATATTTGTCGTCCGAAGGATGGAGCTTCAAAATGCTACCGATCTTATGAAAATCTGTCGTTTATGTCGAAAGTTTTAGGCAGACACACACACACACTAACAGAAGGTGAGATTTATATTATAGACTAGCGGTGGGTACCCGGAGTTGCCCGGGTGTTTGAGGTAAATCAAAATCCCGGGGGGGGGGGGGGTAAAATAAAAAAGGTGAGTATGAGGATCGAACCCGAACCCTTGAGGCGAAGTTGGAAATTAAAGTATGAAAACAAAAAAAAAGTGCGACGTTAACCATTGGGTCACTGCGCGATACTAAAGGAAACGCGTTTAAATTTATTTAATTACTTAGATTTGGCAGGTGCACGTTTTAATGACTTAATGAGGTCAACTTTGACTGCAGGATAGTATTTCATTTACTGCGGGAATGCTTTTTTATTTTCCCAAGATGTTGGTGGGGGGGGGGGACCAGCTCCCCTGTCCAAATTGAATAGAAATTGTTTGATATAAGGAAAATATTTCCACATTGATCAAAGCTGATTGATTGCTTTCGGACATTTCAAACTGTTGAATATTTATCTTCCCGAAGTCGAGCAAATTAAATAGACAGGCGACCTCCGTTGTTAACTCGGAGATATTATTATTTATATGTGATATAAAAAGTTTTAAGAAGTTGTGAAGCGACTGACCGCTTCTCTGAAAAAAGCCTTTCTTGGACATACACAAAAAGCGAACATACATACACACATTTTCGCTTTTATATATATAGATGTTTACGAGTTAAAAATATTCTGTTATTCTGAAAAACATGTAAACTTCGACCTTCTTCAATTGTAAAAGTAATCTGCTCCTGAAGGTTGAACGTTGAATTCATGGCTGACGGAACGAGAGCATTCTACCCCCGTAAAATAAATAAACGCTTCTGGGTGGCAGTGATTACTGAGAATGCAGTTTGGAGATTCGAAGTTCCTATCCGTCGCGGTTACCATCTGATGAAGGCCAGAGGAATAGTTGGCCGAAACTTTGTGAAACAACAACTAATAAAGATGAGAATAATGGTCCGCAAAAAATAAATTAATATAAATAATAATCATCTCGATAATGAATTCCAATTAAAATAATATATTAGCTCTTTTACTGTTGTTCCACATTCTTCTTTTATCCAGCCTATTCCTCTCTCTTATTTTAATGTATCAAACATAATAATTTAAGTCATTCGCCTCTCATTTGTATAAGAGATACCATTCGAAATAGCTGAAAAATTAACCACGCCTGATAAAACCTGGCTCAGTTGACCCCCACCTCCAAAGAATTTATGTAATTCTAAATTTTAGATAATTTTCATCCGGGGCAATGCTGATCAAAAGCATACCAACTTTGTGGGTATTTTTGTAGATTTTTTTTAGCTTTTAACTCAACATATAAATACACTGATAACAGATTACACGCATCTCTTTGCAGTACAAAGGGCTTTACGGAAAAATTCATCTTTAGTTGACCTTGGACAACTAAATAGTTTCGTTTACTCGCCAAATAGAAAAGTTCCTAGGCAAACGTGACGAGTACGTATATCATAAGGATTTTTCTGTGTTTTTTTTTTTTAACCAAGTGTAATTTTAAGTATGCAACGAATTATATGTCGAGATGTGAAGATTCGACTTTCATTAAATTTTTGGGGTTTGTATTACTGTACACATAGATTCGAAAAAGTTGTCAAAAAAACAAATATATAACAAATAAATATTATCAAAGGCAAGATAAGTTACTTTTCTACCAAACTGGATATATTTTTTGTGTTTTTATTCAATGTAACACGTTTATTCAGCTCGAAAAACATAGTGTTTACCGATGTATTGGAAAATTCAAATTGGCGCCCGACTCTCTCTTTAACACGGTAAGTTTGGGAAAAAGTGTTAAAAACAATAAACTATACAAAATACTGTTAGAAATTCGCTCAATATATGTTACCATGACATTAGTTGACACATATTCGGAGGTTTTTTTAATAGTATTTTGTCTAGTTTATTATTTATAACACCTTTTCCCAAACTTACCGTGTTAAAGAGAGAGTCGGGCGCCATTTTGAATTTTCCAATACATCGGTAAACACTGTATGTTTTTCGAGCTGAATAAATATGTTACATTGAATAAAAACACAAAAAGATATATCCAGTTTGGTAGAAAAGTAACTTATCTTGCCTTTGATAATATTTACTTGTTATATATTTGTTTTTTGACAGCTTTTTCGAATCCATGTGTACAGTAATACAAACCCGATTTTTTTTTAACGGACTTTGGTTATATATATATATATATATATATATATATATATATATATATATATATATATATATATATATATATAAGGAATTCAAGGTCATGAGGGGGTTTTGAAGCATTAAAACGATGTTATTTTTTTGCATTTAACATTTTATTTTTTATATTTCAAGTGGTCCTCCATTTTTTATCACAAAAAAGTATCGAAATTATTTTATTTTCATGTCTTTGTTATTCTATTCTTATTTAAACCATTTTGTGTCCTGCTCTTTCGAGCGAGGACTAATTGTTCTAGTTAAACCTTTTATTGTTTAAATCTTTCTCCTTTGTTTTATCAAAAATAAAAAAGATTATACAGGCGTTTTTCACTTTGCAATGAGTTTTGGAAGATTGTCGGCGAAAAAAAAAATAATAAAATAAAAAACACACACACAAAAAAAATAATAAAATAAAAAACACACACACAAAAAAAAAATAATAAGATAAAAAACACACACAAAAAAAAAATAATAAAATAAAAAACACACACACAAAAAAAAAATAATAAAATAAAACACACACACACAAAAAAAAAATAATAAAATAAAAAACACACACACAAAAAAAATAATAAAATAAAAAACACACACACAAAAAAAATAATAAAATAAAAAACACACACACAAAAAAAATAATAAAATAAAAAAACACACACACAAAAAAAATAATAAAATAAAAAACACACACACAATCTCCAAAAGATAAGAATTTTATTACTTCTAATTATTTCTTGTTGCCACTTCGAAAAATCACTCGCAAATACGACTGTTTCACTCGCAACGTAAGGCCCTGTGTACGTTAGCTTTTAAATCCCCACCTTCAAATGTCTTAATTGGAGAAGGGGGCATCCCTTTCTCTCCGTCTGTCCGCCCTTTTTTAAACGCAGTTTTTCCTTGTTGATATATTCCCGCAAACTTCGACATCTTCTGTTGCGTCTGCTTATCTGCCAAAGATCCGACATTACCGCAGACGATGTAATTTGATACGCTTGCCATTTCGTGAAGCTGTGACCTCTTCAATCCGTAAAGCTGCCGCCTATCTACATCTAGACGAGATATAAAAAAAGTGTGTGTGTATGTGTGTGTGTATATATATATATATATATATATATATATATATATATATATATATATATATATTCCAAAAATAAAGGGTATTCTCAAGAAACGTTCTTTCAGTCTGTCTGATTAGTGATAAAATTCTATTTAAAATTTAAGCGCGACAGATTAGCGAAAATATTATTTCAGTCTTAATGTACAGAAACGCTATTTCAAACTTAAGTTCGACAGACTGACGAAAACTAATTTTCAACTTAAGCTTGACAGACTGGCAAAAAAAAAAGTGATAATTCAACTTTAATCGTGACAGACGAAATTTCAAATTTAACTGTGACAGACCAACGAACATCGCACTAAAAGGACGTAACTAACCAGCGCAGTTGTTGTACTTTTGAAATCTTAAGTAGAGAAGCAGTCTCGCAAGAAAAGGAGTGTATTCGAGGGGGTGGGAGGGCGTATTCGAGGGGTGGGGGATCATTTGAACAGAAGCGAAAAGCAAGAGACAAGGGGCGGGGGCCTGGGTAGTTGGAATGGTAAACGGGGAGAGGGAGGGCGTTGGAGAAAATCTTTTTCTGTCTCTGAAGCAGTATAAAAGAAGCCGGGTTTGTTCACGCTTCGCTTTTTTTCTATCGTTTTTCTTTTATTCCTTTTTATAAGTAACGGGCAGGGTTACCTGGCGTTGCCCGAGAACAAACCTATAGCATATCTACTTATAAAAAAAAACGCACTGTGTGTATCTGTCTGAGAGTTCCCTATGCATTTCGAAACGGCTCGACCATTAGTTATGAAATTTCACACAAACATATTGTGTCTGAGAGGGTCCTTAGAGAGGTTATGTATCGAAAGGCTTCTGATAAATATTGACAATCGAAAAATCCGATTAAGGAAGAAATATTACGATTTTGAAAAAGTTAACACCTAATAAAGTCTATTGAGAAGTTTTATTACCGTACAAGCAGAAGTATCCGGTGTATAAAACAACGGCAAGTTCTTTGATATGACAGGGGCGAGTTCGGATTGAATACTTCTGTTTAAAGCACGATTGAAACATGGCACTCGACTTGTAAATTTTTTTTATCTTAAATTCAATAGAAAAAAAGGATTGCTTTTTTATTTCTTAGCCTTCAGCCCAAGACCAATGTGTAGTATCTGTTCTAATGCTGCAGTACACTTTTTAGTCTCTATTAATGGAAGAGAAATCCTTCATGACGGATACATTGTTATTTTTATTTTTGTTACTAACCACAGTGCCCCTTTTGGAGGAGCTGGTCCCCCCACATTAAAAACAGACCTCGTGTCTAACTTTGCCCTCGTGGGTAGTCAAGTAAGCAAAAAGAAAAATTCAAGCTATTATATAAAATAATTTTATAAAAACAATAAGTTCTCTATAGTGCAATGTAGACTGCTATGCATTATGGACCAAGTCAGTGCGAGAAGACATTTGTAGTTTCCACCCGGTGCACCACAGTGGGTCCCCAATCAGAGCAATTAATCAATCGATTTGATTGAAAAATATGGGTATATTAACAGATTTTGATGATAATAAAAATATTGCATGGAACATTCGCGGGTTCGCATTCAATCTCGGGCAACGTCGGGTCTCACTGCTAGTTTTTATTAACTACCATTTTCTCTTTTTCTTTCTCTCTCTCCGCCGTTTCCCTCTATTTTCTTCAGTTTGGACATACAGACAACTTTTCAGATATAGATTTCTCGAAGAATAAGTCGGCATAAGGGAAGTAAGTACTTTTTTCTTTTTCTTTTTTTACAAAGGAATCACCATTTACCAAGGCCCAGAGGCCACTCAAGGACAAGGGTTAAAGAGTGTACATTGGTCAAAGTGACAATATCATATCGTTAGAAGTGTAAGTTTGTTAAATTGAATTACTTAAGGTTGGTTGTTTTTGTTCTACGGCATATCAACCCTTTTCAGGTCATTTAATGCCAAATCCAGTGATTTTTGAAGAATTTTTTTTTTTAATAGAATACATTTGTTTTTTTCTCAAGTCGGTTTCTATTTAATCCATAGTTGGCACCCTAACAGGTACTACCACTCCGGGTCAGAGTGGACTTGGAAGCGATGGCAATTAAGCGGTGGTTCCACACTCCCCAAAGCCCGCAAGCTGGGACTCGCCATCGGATATAGTTTAAGGTCATATCCAGAACCGATTACTTAAGGGGAACGGCTCATCAAGAACTTGTTTACATTGGACTTGAAGACGGCCATATTGTAGTCAGCTGGAAAGCAAGCAAACGGAACAGTTCCACAGGCATGCAGTTCTAAGAAAGAAACTTTGTTCATGGAACCCACGTTTAGTTTTAGGCACAGATAAAGAGTGTGGGAAATTATTGATAGTGGTTGCAGCTAGACGAGTGTTTCTCGTAAATGTTTGGCAAGGGAGAGGGACATAGATTGGAGCTCAGATAGACTTGATAGAAATAAATCAGTTACTTCCATTTCACGCATAGAATGGGTTGAAAACCGACCTCTAAACCGAATCTCTATCCAATAAATGTCACGGTTACATTTCTTGGGTGGGTTTCTAACAGTATTTTGTTTTATTTTTAAGTCATTATCGAAACTTCAAATGTGTAGGTGTCAATTCGCGGTCATTTTTCTTGTTTTCGCTACTGTTGTTAATATCCTCGCAAACCAGCTATATTACAGCTCGTGCTGATTTTGTCTCACGTGCTCAGTGACAGATGCAACCACCGACCTTCTTCAGGTGTATCTTGTAGAACTTGGAAATCTTTCTGTTGAACTCGCGAACTTGCACGGAATTTCGTACCCTTTATTTAATTCACGGAGGTATCTTGTTTGCGTTCCGTCAGCCATGACTGGATACAAATCCTAAATTTGCAAGGACCCGTGGCGTAGTGGTTAAAATACTTGGAAAAAATTCAGTTTTCAAAGGAACCTTATTTTGAAAGTTGAATGTTCAAGCCTTAGTACGGGCGGCTAAAAATACAATTGTGAATTACTTAGGACCTTTATCCAGTCATGGCTGACAGAATAAGAGCAAGCTACCTCCGTGAATTAAATGAAGGGTTTCGTTTGAAATTCTCTGCAGATTCCCGAATTTGACTGAACGATTTCAGAGTTCGATAAAATACACCTGAGGAAGGTCGGAGGTTACATCGACAGAAACGCTGTGAAAATGACACTCAAGATGAGAACACTAGTCCGACGAATCCAAATAATACGAATTAAAATAGTTGCCTAGCAAACAAGGGCCGCCTTTTTTTTCGAATTTCGGAACTTGATTCAGCGTCCTTCGTTCGTAGTCAGAACTGCTTACGTCACAATTATCTATGGATACCTATCACGAAAAAGCATCGGAAAAGGCCTTAAATAAACTAATGTTGATAGACAGATTTAATATAAAAAATGGGTTTGTTTTACTAAATGCTACAGTGACATTTATTGGGTGCGTTTTTACCACCATTTTGGTTTATTTCTTATTTTGAAGTGATTATCAAGTCTTCATAGATATCGCGGCCATCTTTTCTTGTTCGCCGGCAGCTTCCAACATTACTCGTTTTTCGAATCAAATAAACATGTTACATTAAATAAAAACACTCCAAAATTATCCAGTTAGGTAAAAAAAAAAAATAACTCATCTTTCCTTTGATAACATTTATTTGTTCTATACACATTTTTTTTTTTTTTTTTTTTTTTTTGACAACTTTTTCGAATCTGTGTACAGTAAAACAAACCCTAAAAAATATATGTAATCACTTGTTTCATTATATTTAAAAGGCGGCGAGGTTTCTAAACTACTGCCCACGAGCCAGATCCGGCCAACCAAAGTCTTTAATCCGGACAATAGAGCTCTTACAGAAAATGTGAAAATATTCAATAGAAATGTAAAAAATATAAATGTGAAATAGTGTACGTGGTTTTTTTCTTTTTGTTCAGAAAATGATTTAAAAAAAAAAAAAAGAGGTTTGGGAGAACCAGTTTCACTAAAAAAAGCAAAGCTAATCAGCAAAACAGTCGGTGCTTATGCAGAGAGTGATCCGCGATATTTTTTAAATCGTATTTCTACGTTTAATTAAAGTTTTTTTTTTTTTTTTTTTTTTTTTTTTTTTTTATTCAATTGTAAGGTTAAAGTACAGAATAGGTACAAAACACCCTTCCCTCCCCATGTTAAGAATGGCTTTTTAAATAATAACGTTATTATTTTAGCACGGATCACTCTCTGCATGAGTAGTAAACAGTCTAAAATACGTCTAGATCTTACATATATTAGTGGTCTGGTAAGGCCGTGGGGGGGGGACAACCAAGAAAAAAAAAAAAAACTAAGCTCAATTCATCCCAAAGCAGCAAAACTGAAGCTGGCCTGCCAGGACACTATATATATATATATACAAATGTAGGCAAATTTGGCCATATTTTATTGGTTTAAAAATCAAATTTTTTTTTTCTTTTTTTTTTTTTTGCCAAATTTCATAAAATTTTAACCGTAGAATACTATTAGAATCTTCAAAAAGAGAGCAAATTTTCATGTAGTTTGGTCTGATTAAAACCAAAGATATGAGCATTTCGATATTCAATTTGGCTACTAGTATGTGTAATATATATATATATATATATATATATATAACCTGTTTTGGAAATTTTATAAGTTCCAAATCTCACCGGCTATTGATCAAAATTTAAAGGAAGGCTCGTTAGAAAAATAATGTGTAGTGGGCTATGTGACATTTGCCCTTAAAGTAGCACATTAAAGGGATCATTTGGCACTTTTTTACGGCCATAAATTATTTAAATCATAGTCATTTGTTTTCCTAGATTTGCATATGAATTACAAAATATCTGATATTTTCCCCCAAAATCTCTGGCCTTGATGAAGGGGAGACTAAAACTTGCTATGATTTCAAATGGTATGAAATAACAGCAAGGGGAGGCTTGATTCCAAATATTTCTCATATGTTATATCTCTCCTCTTTGGTTTTCATATATTTCAGTGTATAAGGATTATTTGATAATGGAGATATTCATAATCGTACCCTATTTCCAAAAGAGGGGAAATATAACGTATGAGAAATATTTGGAATCAAGTCTCCCTTGCTGTTATTTCAGATCATTTTAAATTATAGCAGCAAGTTTTAGTCTCCCCCTCCATGAAGGCCAGAAATTTGGGGGGGGGTATATATTGGCCCACGTAGCTCTAAAAAGTCAACAATATGCCCCCCCCCTACTGTTTGTTCGAGAACTTTGGAGACCCCTGTTTTGATGTGTGTGCTATTGCGCTTCTGTCATTGCCCCCCTCCTCATAAAAGAGGTGGAAAAGAAGTTCTCCAGAAACGGCATTTTCTTTAACCCCCCCTTTTTTTTTTTTGTTCAAGAAGTTTTAGCGTCGTCTCATCCCTCGAAGGTTTCTTCCCTAGTGGCACTCCAAATTTCGAGGTTAGAACCACAAAGAGAGAGGGAGAGAGAGAGATGTCGGCTCTGTCAGCAGGGGCAGCTTCTTTTTTTTTTTTCTTTTCCTTTAGCGAAAACCAACGCACCGCCTCCTACCCTTCCGCAAGACTCCGACTCTGTTTTTTCCGTTTTTTTTTTCTAAGCGCTAGCATTTAGTACTTGCTTACCAAACAGAAGGACGCAAAACATTCTCTCCACTTTTCGCAATAATCCTCTTCAACTTTTTCTGTTTTACATTTGCATATATATATATATATATATATATATATATATATATATATATATATATATATATATATATATATATATAATTGGAGACGAATATATACAACGACGAAAACTTACCAAGGAAGCTAAAAAAAAAAAAAAATACAAACTGTACGGGATTAAAAAAACAACAAACAAAAAAAAAGAAACGGAATTTCGCTACATTTTTGTTGCGGTTAAAACAATTAAAACGTCCACCAATTTTGGGAATGTTTTCGTAAAATATTTATATATATATATATAAAAAAAATATATATGTATATCTGTAGCTTGGATTTTATTTCTAGTGCCATACTTACATTTGGATTTTCAAAGACTTCAGGTTTGTTTTGTTTTTTTTTTTCTTTTGTTTTAAAGAATTTCCTTTTCGTGTCTAACTAATTTCTTCGCAATATTCGTTAACTCGGTGTCTTTGATTCCATTGTTTTTGACGAAATTCTGGTCCTGTGTTTTTTTTTTCTAACCCCCCCCCCCCGCCCCCTCTAAAAAAAAAAAAAAAAAAAAAGCGATACGTTTACCCTCAACTACCTTCCTCCAAAACTATGGGTTGCTTCCCCACCAAAGCAAATTAGGCGCAAAGGCCAAGGCCGATTTTAATGTGGGGTAAAAACCAGACCAGCTCCCCTAAAAGTAGGCAAAAAGGGACCACTCTCTGGTTACCAAAAATAATTGTCCCAGTATAGAGGATTTCCCCATCCATTATTGACTAGTACAAATTATCTTTAGTGCGGCATCTGCAGGCAGAACAGATACTACACTTTGATCCCGGCTCGAAGGCCAAGAACAACAGAAAAAAGGCAAGCCTCTTTTCTATTTATTTATTTATTTTTCAATAGTATTTTTTAATTTAAATTCTTAATGTAAAAAAATTAAGGTAAATTTTGGTTTTGTATTACTGTCCACATAGATTCGAAAAAGTTGTCAAAAAACAAATATATAACAAATAAATGTTATCAAAGGCAAGATAAATTACTTTTCTACCAAACTGGATATATTTTTCGTGTTTTTATTCAATTTAACATGTTTATTCAGCTCGAAAACCATACAGTGTTTACCGATGTATTGAAAAATTCAAGATGGCGTCTGATTCTCTCTTTAGCACGGTAAGTTTGGGAAAAGGTGTTATAAATAAAAACCCAGATAAAATACTGTTAGAAACACGCTCAATATATATTACCGTGACATAGGTTGACATATATTCGGCGGGTTTTTAATAGTATTTTGTATAGTTTTTTTTATTTATAACACCTTTTCCCAAACTTACCGTGTTAAAGAGAGAATCAGACGCCATCTTGAATTTTCGAATACATCGGTAAACACTGTATGTTTTTCGAGCTGAATAAATGTTACATTGAATAAAAACACGAAAAATATATCCAGTTTGGCAGAAAAGTAACTTATCTTGCCTTTGATAACATTTATTTGTTATATATTTGTTTTTTGACAACTTTTTCGAATCTGTGTGTACAGTAATACAAACCCGGGACCACTCTCTGGTTAACCAAAAATAATTGTCCCAGTATAGAGGATTTCCCCATCCATTGACTAGTACAAATTATCTTTAGTGCAGTGTGCAGTGCAGTGTGCAGCACTACTGACTGCACTAGTGCACTACTGCAACAATCAGCATCTGCAGAACAGATACTACACTTTGATCCCGGCTCGAAGGCCAAGAACAGAAAAAAGGCAAGCCTCTTTTCTATTTATTTTTTAATTTTTTTTCAATAGTATTTAAGTTAAATTCTTAATGTAAAAAAATTAAGGTAAATTTTTACGACGTGCCCCAACGTATTTTAAACACTCTAACCTCCCCATGTTGAGAACGGCTTTCGGAATAAACATACCCCCCCAACCCCGAAAGCCATTCTTAACATTGGTAGGTTAGGGTTTATTCCGAAAGCCGTTCTTAATATGGACCGGTTATGGTGTTTAAAATACGCTGGCTGGGGCATGTCGTAAAAAGTTACCAAAATTAATTTGTTAGGTGAAAGTACAGAATAGTTTTTTTTCTTTAAGGTGCTTGTTAAGATATAGTCAACAGATTGATTTTTTTTTTTTTTTTTTTTTACATATATCGCTTTACGTACTTAATTGTCATGTCGAAAATAGTAATATATCCAAAAATTACGAAAATTCACCGAGTAGAGTACCTGCTATTGTTTTTAATAAAATAAAGTCTATTAATATAGACAACAAATATTGCAGCCACGACACGACACAATCTGAAATATTCATTTGAATTATGTCCCCTGCGTGTAGACTCGTGTCTACTTTATAAGGTGTAAAAAAATAAATAAATAAATAAATAAAAAAAAAATGCAATTTTACCAGATTTTCGTGCAAATTACTTTAACTATAAATAACTTTTTATTCGTTGATTTTGGCGATCCGGCATATTTCTCGAGGCAAGATTAGCAAAATACTCTCGAACCCTATATCGCATAAAACGAACTAAATTTCCCTAATTGCTATTTACAGCTACCTACAGGAATTTCTTTGGCGTCGAAGAATTAGAGATAATTTCTTTGGCAATATAATTTACTGGGTTCGTCATTATTATGCAGTTTAAATTTAATTTTGATATTTTTTACATTTTTTTTTAATACAATTTTTGGACATTTTTATTTGTGAACAAAACATTGTTTTTCAAAGTAATAAATACATAATTCTTTACACAGATTCGAAAAAGTTGTCAAAAAACAAAAAAAAAACCCAAATATATAACAAATGTTATCAAAGGCCAGATAAGTTACTTTTCTACCAAACTGGATATATTTTTCGTGTTTTTATTCAATGTAACATGTTTATTCAGCTCGAAAAACATGCAGTGTTTACCGATGTATTGGAAAATTCAAGATGGCGTCTGACTCCCTCTTTAACACGGTAAGTTCAGGAAAAGGTGTTATAAATAACTAACTAGACAAAATACTGTTAGAAATTCGCTCAATATGTTACCGTGACATACGTTGATATATATTCGGTGTTTTTTAAATAGTATTTTGTCTAGTTTATTATTTATAACACCTTTTTCCAAACTTACAATGTTAAAGAGAGTCGGGCGCCATTTTGAATTTTCCAATACATCGGTAAACACTGCATGTTTTTCGAGCTGAATAAAAATGTTACATTGAATAAAAACACAAAAAATGTATCCAGTTTGGTAGAAAAGTAACTTCTTGCCTTTGATAAAATTTGTTATATATTTGTTTTTTGACAACTTTTTCGAATCTGTGTGTACAGTAGGCACCGCCAAAAATGGCCGCAAAATCAAGTTGTTGTTGTTTTTTAAAACTAAATTACATTTATTAAAATCCATTATTTCTGAGTAACTTTTTTTTTCCAGAAAGATAAAACCCTGAATTTTATCATATAGAAAACAGAATAATGTAAAACTTTTTCTACTATTTTTAATTCAATTTTAAATGTTAAATTTTCCCAAAAAGTTAACAATTGTTATTTTTTGTCTTGCACAAAAAACGTACTTAAATATTTAAAAAAAAGGGTTTTTGAAATAATTTATTTATTCATTTATTGTCTAACTAAGATTTAGGATGATTTTCTAAGAGAATATGCAAAAATATTATAATATAAGTACCTGAATTTCAAATAATTCCACTTATTCATATATGTAACCAGATATTTCGCGTCGCCGAAGAGTTCAGATCGACTCTGTTTACGTTTTCTTTCGATGAGACGAAAACTATGGAAGACTAAACAGGCCAAAAAAACTTATTTTTCAGTGACGAAAATTTCAATGTATTATTAAGCTGAGGCTGGCCAGTACCAGATGGGTGACCATTTGTATGAGTTTGGTTTTTAATGTGTATGTGTGTGGGGGCCAGGCTCCCCAAAATGGGGGGAGGGGGCAATTTAAAGCAGAATAAAAAAAAATTATTTCAGCGCGTTTGGTCCACCGTAGTCGAAAGGCGGCAAACGTTTTCAAACGAGATCGAAAAAAATGATGCTATTTTTAACACAAAGGGCACAATATTTATCGATTTTTTTTTTTTTGTATCGATTATTCAAAGCATGCTCTGTTTAATAATGGTCATGCATTATTCGGCTCGCTAAAAAAAAATTGTTAATTTATTTATCAAAAATTTTAAAATGGCTTTTTTCGTATAAATATTAAAAAATTTTTTTTTTTGTTTTGCTTAACTTAAATTAATTATTTTACTTAACATATTCACCGAATTTCACACTTCAAAACTCAAAAGCGGGATAATTAAACACAATCGAAGTTCTGATATTCAGACGTCAAAATAAGGTATGCAAACAAGTTTTTTTTTTTTTTTTTTTTTTAATCTATAATTCTGTCCCTTACAACAACACAATATGTTTTGTTCAGTTTCAGATGATTATTTTAAGCATATTTGTTCCCACTTCAAAACAAGGGGGGGGTTTGTAAGCAAAAATATATATATATATATAGATATCGTTTATGAAAAATAAGTACACTGTTATAAAGTTCATTCTTCTCCTAATAATCGCTGAAAATTTCGTATTGATCGGATAATTACCTGATTTTTGGTAGATTTTTAAAAAGACGGTCCGTCAAAAAGTACTGACCTGCCCCCCCCCAGTTTTGGCGGTGCCTAGTGTACAGTAATACAAACCCGGTTTTCGACTATGCTGATTAAGAAAATGTGCATCGGCTCTAATGTTGTACGCAGTTCGACTTAGGGAGCGCCTAGTTTTCCTTATTTATCTTTTGTGTGTGTGTGTGTGTGTGTGTGTGCTAGTGCAGAGAGTGATCCGCGCTATGTTTTAAATTGTATTTCCAAGTGTAATTAAAGTTTTATGTTTTTTTTTATTATTCAATTGTACCTATTTACTATGCCTCCCCACGGGACAGAGTTAGACACCAGGGTCGTTTTTTAACGTGGAGAAAAGGTACAAAAATAAAAATTGTCTCAGTCGTGAAGGATTTCTCCTCCACCGAAAGAGAACAAGAAAATGAAGTGCAGCATCTGAAGAACAGATGGTATTTATTTGCTCCGCCACCGAGCAAATTAGGCACAAGGCCGATTTTTAATGTGAGGAGTGAAGGGAGGGGGAAGGGAAAAAGGGGACCAGCTCCCGAGAGTTGGGAAATGGGAGCTGGTTAAAGGTCCAGCATGTGGGGTTGCCCCCACATCTGGTCTTTGCTAGTCATAGCTAGTCCTAGCTAGTCATAGCTTGCAGTATCTGCCGGAACAGATGGTATTTATTTGCTCCCCCACCGAGCAAATTAGGCACAAGGCCAATTTTTAATGTGAGGAGTGAAGGGAGGGGGAAGGGAAAAAGGTGACCAGCTCCCGAGAGGTGAGAAATGGGAGCTGGTTAAAGGTCAGGCATGTGGGGTCGCCCCCACATCTGGTCTTTGCTAGTCATAGCTAGTCATAGCTTGCAGTATCTGCCGGAACAGATACTACACTTTGATCTTGACCAAAAGGCCAAGCGCAAATTGTAAGGTTGAAGTAAAGAATAGGTAAGAAACACCCTCCCCTCCCCATGTTAAGAATTGCTTTTTAAATGTTATTTCAGCACGGATCACTCCCTGCAGTGCAGAGAGACTCTGCAGTCTCTGCACTAGTACCTTCCTTTTTTGTACCTATTCTGTACTTTAACCTTACAATTGAATAAAAAAAAATTAAAACTTTAAATTAAACTTGGAAATACGATTTAAAAAGATAGCGCGGATCACTCTCTGCATTAGCACCAAACTTGAAAATGCTTTTTAAAAATAGCGCGGATCAGTAAGTACACCACCAGCAGTGCTTCTTCGTCGATCGAAACAGTGAAATGGTATTTGGTGCTGGTCACCAGCACCAAATAACATTTCACTGTTTCGATCGACGACATTCCATGAGTAGGTGTATCAGAATTTTTGTAGGAATTTTTGACACCCCTAACGCGAAACTGCGAATAAAATATAAAAATCTCGTAATTTCTCTGTTAAAAGTGGGTTATTTATTTTCTTTATGGATTATACTTCCAAAATAAACTATTAAAGTTGTTTTAAAAGTAATAGAATTTTTTTTTTAAACAGTAATGAATTTTCCGAACTCAATATTTTTCAATTTTTAAACTTTAAAAATCTATCAATTTTTCTATTGATTCTATTTTTACGATATTTTCAGGGTCAATGTGAAATTTTATGTTCTTTCCAATAAACCGAATATAATTTAGACAAACGTTTTTTTTTTTTAAATTCACGCTCCCCCCATTTTCAAGTATCTATTAAAAAGTAAATTAATTTACTCACAAATTGAAGAGAAAAGGTCAATAAATATATTCAAATTTAAAACAAAAAAAGTAGTGTTTTTTAGAATTTTACCTGTAAAGTCCGAAATTTAAAACCTTTTTTTTTTAAACAACGTTTTTTTTTTTTTTTTTTTAATGGAACCTTGGTCCTTGCTCCTTTAATTGGAAAAAAATAGGGCTTGAATTACATTTTTCGAGGAGTTATAAGCTTGGAAAGACAGGGGGTCGAATAATTCACGCCTCCCATTTTGAAATGTCTATTAAACAGCAAATAATTAATTTATGTACCAAAGTCTTATATATCACAAATTGAAGAGAAAAGGTCAATAAATAATATTCAAATTGA
Source organism: Euprymna scolopes (assembly GCF_053919585.1). Classification (NCBI taxonomy): domain Eukaryota; kingdom Metazoa; phylum Mollusca; class Cephalopoda; order Sepiida; family Sepiolidae; genus Euprymna; species Euprymna scolopes. Next base: position 5,345,072 of record NC_136521.1, on the reverse strand, counting down.
AAACAAAAAAAAACTGGTTTTTAGAAATTTACCTGTAAAGTCCGAAGTTTAAAACCTTAAAAAAAACCAAAAAAAAAACCGTTGTTTTTTGTTTGTTTGTTTATTTTAATGAAGCCTTGGTCCTTGCTCCTTTAATTGATAAAAAAAAAAAATTAGGGCTTGAATTACATTTTTCGAGGAGTTATAAGCTTGGAAAGACGGGGTGGAATTATTCACTATTTTTCACGAAATTTCTGACACGCCTATTCTATGAGAGGTAGAGGTACAATACATGGTAAAAAAATTTTTTTGTCGCCACAAATGATTTGTACCTGCACCAATTTTCCTGTTAATAATTACCTATAATCTCCGACCAAAAAAAAAAAAAATATATATATATATATATATCCCCCCCCAAAAAAAAATAAACAAAAAAATCATAATAACCAAATAAAGTGCAGTTCAAGCCTAAATAAATAAATAAACTCGGCCACACACGCAAAAATTCTTTCCTTGTAAAAAATAATTGCGAACTGCGTACAACATCGTAGCCGATGCGTATTTCGCTGGAGGGGTAGCACGTAGCACTCGTATACGCCAGCCCAATCAATATAATAAACAAGATACTGTAAAACTTGAACTAAAATGCATATACTACCAAAGTTTGGTAACCAAACAAATAACAAAGAACTTTCTCACATAATTACCCAAAACTCTAGTGCCGTTTTCGATTATTTTTCAGTAAAACGGCAAAAACGGATCCGCTTGAATCTGTCGTGTTTTCAACCGTATTTTGGCTTTATTTCGCCATTTCTTTTCTAGAATCGTGAGACCCTCCACCCCCGAGATAATAATTTTATATTTAGTTCAGCATCTCAAACGAGCCAGAATTGTTTCTGCTTTAAAAAGTTTTGTAAAATTGAATTTTCGCACCTAAGATGGCGGCAGAACTTGACGTCATAGTGTCGTCTGCACTTTTCCCCGCCGGTGTAAAAAAAAAAGTCGGCTTTGAAATTTGTTTTCTGTGTTCCTTGTGAAAAGAAAACGGCATTAGTAGTTCCTATTTACAATGCCTCCCCACGGGACAGAGTTAGACACCAGGGTCGTTTTTTAATGTGGAGAAAAGGAACAAAAATAAAAATTGTCTCAGTCGTGAAGGATTTCTCCTCCACTGACAGAACAAGAAATTGAAGTGCAGCATCTGAAGAACAGATACTACACTTTAGTTTGACATCCACGAACAATTTTTCATTTTAGGAGAGTTCCGTCCACGAAACGCTACTTGTTCAATGAAGATATTGAAAATTGAAAATATTGAGAAAAAATATATTGTATCGTACCCGTTATTAAATTATGTTCTTATAAAAATAAATTTCATTTAATTTGATCAAGTGACGCTTCTACGCTATTAGGACAATTTCTGCAATCGTAATACTGAATTTCACCTGAAAACAATGGTATCTACGTATTCCTCGTATTTTTGAGATGATTATGTCCAAAAATTATGAAAATCGATAAAGGTAGAAAAAAATTATTTATTAAAGAAAATAAAAAATAGAATTTGATGAAAACAATCGTAAGAAGACACAGAAGTTAAAGGGGGGGGGAGGGAATTTCCGTTGTGTTTTAAACAAAATGCCGGCAATTTTTCACCTAACACGATTAAAGTTTTGTTTAATAATTCGGTAACATTCGGTTAATTTTGACTGCATACTTTGGAAGTTACGATTGTTATTTTTTAGAATTAACGAGTTTGTATTACTGTACACATAGATTCGAAAAAGTTGTCAAAAAAAACAAAAACAAATATATAACAAACAAATGTTATCAAAGGAAAGATAAGTTTCTTTTCTACCTAACTGGATAATTTTGTAGTGTTTTTATTTAATGTAACATGTTTATTCAGCTCGAAAAACATTGTATTTACCGTGAAAAATTAAAAATGGCGGCCGACTCTCTTTAGCACGGTAAGTTTTGGAAAGGAGTTAAAAATAAAAAATAGACAAAATACTGTTAGAAACTTGCTCAGTATATGCTACTACGAAATAAACTGATATATTCGGTGAGTTTTTAACAGTATTTTGTATGTTTTTATTTTAAACTCCTTTTCCCAAACTTACCGTGTGAAAGAGAGTCGGGCTCCATTTTTAATTTTCCAATACATCGGTAAGCACAAGGTTTTTCGAGCTGAATAAACATGTTACATAAAATAAAAACACTAGAAAATTATCCAGTTAGATTGTAAAGTAACTTATCTTGCCTTTGATAACATTTATTTGTTATAATTTTTTTGACAACTTTTTCGAATCTGTGTACAGTAATCTAAATCCGAGTTGACAAAAAAAATCAGTTAAAACCATTGTTTTGTTATCTGAAAACTCCATTTATCGACTAAAGAATTTCTCCCAATTCTGTAGAAGCGCCGATCAAGTAGTTTTAGATCTCTTATCCTCCCCACCCCCATGTTAAGAATAGCTTTGTAAATTTGGGGAAATTTGTCGAAAGTGCTCTGTTTTGGGGTTTGTTTTTAAAAAAAAAAAAGAAAAAAAAGCGAATGGAAATTTTAATTTCACTCTGTTTTGGTGCCTTGGTTAGAAGATACAGTTGACAGATCGATTTTTATAAAAATGTCGTTTTAAGCAAAAATAATATTACGTACTTACTTATGCCGAAAATAGTAATATATCCAAAAATAACGAAAAATCGAGTAGTTACTTTTTTATGGAAAATTGGGTAAAATCGCATTTTTTTTTCATTATAAATAGGGCTATGGCAACAGAATATTGTTGTTTTGACTCTCTAGTATATACCCGACACAGTTAATCAACCGAGAACCACATTACTCTATATAAAAGAATATAAGATATCAACGGATACACACTTGAGTCAAAACGATGAAAATAATGTTGCCCTAGCCCTAGTTATAAAGAAGGCAGAAATAGGCTATACGCAAGGGACATAACTCCGAAACGAATATTTTTGATTACTTGTCATTCCAGCAATAGTTGTCTACATCGATAGACTTTATTTGACTAAAAACTAGTATTTTAGTGGTGAATGCTCTGACGAACTGCAATCACTTGTGCCCCCACGACGTGAGCACCCTCGACAAACCCGACAGGCTGCTAAATCCCACCCCCACCCCACACTGTAGAGATCCCTAGATGTAAGAGAGCTTTTTACTCCAATAGTTTCTTCCCCAGAACCGCTAGACTCTGGAATTCCATTCCAGGTCTCTGCTTCCCCAACAGTACTGACGTGCAGAAGTTCAAGTGTAACGTGAAACGACATCTTGCTGCCCAAATCCCTACATAGTACCCCAGTAGTTGCTGCCCCTGATAGCAGCCCCCTACACCAAAGTGGCAATTTGCCTTGTTTGGGGTAAAAAAAAAAAAAAAAAAAAAAGGAGTTATTCTACTTGATGAGTTGGTAAATGTTACGCTACAACAGAATGCAAGGTAACATTTACCAAACGATATTTTCAAGTTAAATTCGGGTTTTACGATATCTTTTCTCAAATTGTTAGGTAATTTTTTTATTCTATTTTTTATATAAAAAAATAGGTACTACTACACTTTATCGCCGAAACTGGAGACGCTATTTTACTTCGCGCACCTGCCGGTAAAATCCATGGGAGAAATCAGGGTACTTCTACACTTTATCGCCGAAACTGGAGACGCCATTTTATCTCGCGCACCTGCAGGTTAAATTCAAGAGAAATCATTATTTTAAACTATGGCCGAAGCATGAAATTAAAAATAAATAAAGAAATTAAACTGGAGACCGATTGCTTCCGGAAAGAATAAATTACAATTAAATGAAAGACTTTCCCGTTTTCATTAATTAAATCGAAACATTTCCAATTAAACAATTATGGCTATATGTCCTCTTTCACTTTCTTTCTTTACCTTTTTTTTCATAGTTCTTTCCGGAAGTTTATCTAGTTTAATTTTTTTTTTTTTTGTTATTTATTTCTAACTTCGGCCATAGTTTAAAATACTGATTTCTCGCTTGGAATTTTAACGAGTGCACGAAATAAAATGGCGTCTCCAGTTTCGGCGATAAAGTGTACAAGCACCAAAAATATTCAACCTAAAATTATTTAGTGCGAAACTTTGATACTTGTACAGTTTAATCAAGACAAAAATAAAAATATCGAAAAAAAAGGTATATTGTACGTATTTGTTATGGAATTAAGTTCTCCGAAAAAATAATTTCACTTAATTTTTATCAAGTAGTTTTAACATTGTTTTTTGGTGTAAAAAAAAAAATAAATAAATGAATAAATATCTATCAAAGGGTAGCCATGTTTCGATTTTTAGGAAGAAAAGCTTGCATTTAAGATGGGAGAGGGGTATGTCGGCGCTTTAGATTGAGTTATCTCTCCATGGTGTGTTCTAAAAATCCAAACATGGCTGATTCCAACGCGCTGGCATAAAAACATGTTGGCAAATGTGTATTTCACCGGCGTAAATTAATTTGACATTCAAAAATTTATAAAAATTATTTTTTTTATATAAAACACATTAGACCCTAAGGCTGAGATAAAACCCGAAAAAAACATGTAATTTTTATTATTTTAATATTTTTTATTAGACTAAGTGTACAACAATCGAGCCCGCCATATTGTTTTTAAAATTTGGCCTTTCTAAGGATTGCCAGATTGGCTTTTTTTTTTTTTTTTTTTACGCTCTTGCATGGATCGTGGTGCAACACAAGAGCGTAAAAAAAGGTCAAATTTGTCCTCAAAAAGGCCAACCTGGCAAGCCAAATTTTCAAAACAAGATGGCGGCCTCGATTATTGAACATTTAGTCTAATAAAAAAAATGTTGAAAAAAATAAAAATTAAATCTTTTCTGGTTTTATTTCAACCTTAGGGCCTAATGTGTTTTATATAAAATAATTTTTATAAATTTGTCTGTCAAATAATTTACGCCGCTGAAAAATACACATTTGCCAACACGTTTTTCCGCTGTGTAAAAAAAAAGAAAAATAAATAAAAATACATACTCTATCAAATTAAGTGATTATTTACTTTTTTCGGAGGACTTCATTCCATAACGAATACGTACAATATAACTTTTCTCTCGATATTTTCATTTTTTAATGTCTTCATTAAATTATACAAGTACCGAAACTTTAATTCGAGTCACTTCTTATTAGCTCCTTACATTCAATGGCTCCGTGCCTTGTCTCGAGCGATTTTTATTAAAAAAAAAAAAGAATCACTTTCTAAACAAAATTTCCAAATCACATTCCACAACGTCGTTGTCGGGCTCATTTGTTTTCTTTTCTGTATTTAGTCAAATTCTTACATTCAATGGCTCCGTGCCTTGTCTCGAGCGATTTTTATTAAAAAAAAAAATCACTTTCTAAACAAAATTTCCAAATCACATTCCACAACGTCGTTGTCGGGCTCATTTGTTTTCTTTTATGTATTTAGTCAAATTCTATTTCAGTCACGTAAAATTAGAGGGACATGGATATTACCGCTGTAAAATTACTTAAAAAAAAAAAATTAGTATTAGTGCACTTATTGATCCGTGCTGAAATGTTATTTAGAAAGGCAGGTACTTGTACAGTTTAGTCAAGACATTCAAAAATGAAAATATCGAAAAAGTTATATTGTACGTATCCGTTTTGGACTGAAGATCTCCGAAAAAAAAATTCGGTAAAGTTTTCAGATTAGGTTCACTTCAACAATTTTCTTTTAAATGATGACTTTTATATGTTTTCGACTATGCTGAATACGAAAATCGCATTGAAATTTTGCAGAAATAAGTAGTTACCGAGATATAAAAAGTTGTATTATGCATTGTATTCTTTGGCGGCCATTTTTACACGCGTGCGCGCGCCATAAACAAATCTACTCATCTATGACTGGACATTGCACGCGCATAAAAAAGATGGCCGCCAAAGAATACAATGCATAATACAACTTTTTATATCTCGATAACTAATTATTTCTGCAAAATTTCAATGCAATTTTCGTAGTCAGCATAGTTGAAAACATAAAAGTTGTCATTTAAAAGAAAATTGTGGAGGTGGGCCTGATCTAAAAAAAAAAAAAAAATTTCAGTTAATTTGATCGAGTATATATATATATAATTTTTTTTTTTTTTTTTTTTTTTTTTTTACAGCGAAAAACACGTTTTTTTATGAGAGCGCGTTGAAGTCGGCCATTATGAAATTTGCTGAACACGCCACGGGGAGATAACTCCATGTAAAGCGCCGATACTTCCTCCCCATCTTTAATTCTAGCTTTTCTTCCTAAAAATCGAACCTTTTACTCGGTATCATAACAATTTTATTTTTTTTTCCGCTAAAAAAAAAAACAAACAAAAAAAACAAACAAAAAAAAACTTGATGAAATTAAGTGAATTTTTTTTTTTTCCGGAGAACTTCATTCCAGAACGGATACGTACAATTTAAACATTTTTCGATATTTTCATTGTTTTTTTTAATGTCTTGACTAAACTGTACAAGTACCGAAAGCCATTCTTAACATGGGAGGAGGGTGTTTTGTACTTACTGTACTTTAACCTTACAATTTAATAAAAACCTAAAAACTTTAATTAAACTTGAAAATACTATTTAAAAAATAGTGCGGATAAGTGCACAAGCACCAAAAAAATTTAAGCAAATGACCTCATCTTTATTAGTTTCCCCTTCATTTCCGGTTGCTCCTTCATTTTAATTAATTTGCACGGTATGTTTTTTGTCTGTTAAATTAGTCCACCGGGCAAATTATTCCTCGTAATATCTAATATTCAGTAGAGGATTAATTCTATGATAATTAGGGCTATGACAAGGGAATATTCTTTTCATTGTTTTGACTCTAGAGTACATATCCGACACAGTTAATCAACCGAGAACCATATCTCTCAACATAAAAACATATCAATTGATATATACCTGAGAATCAAAATAAGGAAAAGAATATACTGTTGTCATAGCCCTAATGATAATATATACGCGATCTGCATAAATTAAAATATAATGTACTGGGCAACGTCGGGCGGCCAGCTAGTAATATATATATATATATATATATAATCAAATGAACAAATGATTAATAAAACATGTTAAAAGACATCTTGAAAAAGAGTTAAAAACATATTTAATTTTAAAAAAGTAAACACAAGATAAGTGGATAGTCCTTAATCCGCGGAGTTTCGAAGAAATACTCTCCTTCTCATCAGAGGGCAGGAATTAGCAAAATGCAGGATCGGATTTTGCATATAAAAGTATTTAATGAAGCTACAAGTAAGCTACAGATCTTACTTGGTTAAAAAAAAAAAAAAGAGGGGTGAGGTAAGGGGAACAGGAGGCAAAATAAAAATAAAAAGATTTCACATGAATGGACAGTCCGGTGAAGGGTAAAAATCCCAAAATGGTAAAATCCAAAACGGTAGAATTTAAAACTTCAATTTTTATATATATATATATATATATATATATATTCGTAGCCTGGAAAGGCCACAAGGGAAACAACCAAAGAAGCAAAATTGAAGCTGGCCTACCAGGACACTATATTTACACAAATGTATGCACATTTTGGCATATTTTATCGGTTTTAAAATATAGGTTCTTTTTTACCAATTGTGATAAAATTTTAACCATAGAATAGTATTATAATCTTTAAAAAGCCTGCAGATATTCATGTAGTTTCGAACCAAAGATATGAACATTTCAATATTCCACTTGGCTACCAGTATATTAATATATGTATATAAATAATATATATATATGTATGTGTGTGTGTGTATATATATATATATATATATATATGAAATTGCCAAGAAAGGTTTTATAAGTTCGAAACCTAAACGACTATTAATCATAATTTAACAAATGAAGGCTCGTTAGAAAGGTAATGACCTGAATTGTGTAGTGGGCTATGTGGCATTGGCCCTTAAGATCACACATTAAAGGGATAATCCAGAGCCTATTTTTGGCACTTTTTACAGTTATAAAATGTTTCACTCATGGTCATTTGTTTTCCTAGTTTTGCACATGAATTACAAAATATCTATTTCCCCAAAACCTCTGGCCTTGATAGAGGGGTGACTAAAACTTGCTGCTGTCGTTTCAAATGGTCTGAAATAACAGCGAGGGGAGACTTGATTCCAAATATTTCTCATATGTTATATCTCCCCTCTTTTGGTTTTCATACATAAAGTAAATTCCACAATGTATAAGGCTTATTTGATAATGGAGATATTCATAATCGTACCCTATTTCCTAAAAAAGGGGAGACATAACATCTGAGAAATATTTGAAATCGAGTTTCCTCTTGTTATTTCAGATCATTTGAAACCATAGCAGTAAGTTTTAGTTTCTTCTCCATCAAAGTCTAAGTTTTTGGGGAAATATATATATATATATATATATAGAGAGAGAGAGAGAGAGATGAATATTGGCTGAAGAGAGCTTGATAAGGATACCTTAAACGGGCCTTATTATCGGGCTTGAAACCGACGGTACCAATGATCTGTCTCAACTAACAAATTTCTGTACACAAAATATAAATACGCTCTTACAATTTGGATTTTCCTTTTAATTGAGCACTCTGCTGGAATTCGTTTTCCAAAAAAAAACTAATATATATATATGTAATATATATTATTTGGAGGTAAACAGTTATATATGGTCGCTACAAATAAACATGTTTCAGTCAAAGAGACTTGATCAGGCGATCTGGAACCTCTCGACGGCAAAAAGAAAAACCTAAGATGAAGTCTCTTTGACTGAAACAGATGGCTATTTGTAGCGACCATATGTAACTGTTTACCTACAAATAATAAATATTTTACTCTTTTTATTGAGCACTATTTAACAACCTCATTGTCTTCATTAGTACTGACTTTTGAACGCCTCAAACCTGAATATATATATATATATATATATATATATATATATATATATATATATATATATATGCCAGGTCACTAAACTGGTTCCCCCACCAGACTTGTTTGGTGAGGAGGGCGGCTAGTCTTCCTGAAGGATTAAAAACAAGACCTTCCAAAGGGCGAATGAACTCTTTTTTCTGGGTCAACGGCCAACTAGCACCGTGTATATTTGTGTGTGTATATGTGTATTGGGGCGGAGAAGGCTCCCGTAAGCCGTGGTGAAGGCAACCTTTCTAGAAGCAAATCTCTGATTTAAAAAACCACAAAGCGGAAGACCATTACCCGCATTAAGCTTGTCTGCAGTTTAATTTGTTGCTGGCTATCTTGCTCTTGCTTCTTGCTGGATCTCAACATTTTGAACCGAGAGAGAGACTTAGCTGTCGTACAAAGCTAAGACTCTGTAACATCATATTTGTATAGATACTCCCTCAGGCATTTGGGCTCATTGATTTTAAATATCTGAGGGAGTGGCACTCGTCTGACAAGACGTTGCAATCATCATATATATATATATATATATATATATATATATATATATATGAGCTAAAATGATATCAAATATTTTTTTAGCATTTAGTAGGCTGAAGACTCCAATATTTTCGACCATAAACTACCCGCCCCCATCATTAGAGGTAATGCTTGGGATTGGTGTACTCTAAGGTCCAAGGTGAACCATACTTTCCGACAAGGCAAAGAAGCGTGGTGACTTGGATAGAGGCGTTGAATCTTTTGGTTCCAGTCGGCAAAATGTCGCCAGGCCATTATCAAGTTAGTAGTGACTGGCACGCTTTTGTCTTTCTATTCGTGACATCCGGTTCCAATTATGACGAACGGAAGTCATTTTTTGTTGTCGTTTTTAAGATTTGTGCTATTTTTAGCATCTGTCTACTTCGGCGGCCATTTTGCTCCAAATAAATTATTTGGGGTTAATATAAGCGGTTCTTGTTCGTTAGTAGAGAAATCAGACAACAACAAAAAAAATTAGTTTTCATTTAAAAAAAAAAGAAAAAAAGAAGTTTTTTCTCAAATTTAACAATAAGCAATGGTGTTTGTATTACTGTACACATAGTCGAAAAAGTTGTCAAAAAACAAATATATAACAAATGTTATCAAATGCAAGATAAGTTATTTTTCTACCTAACTGAATATTGTTTTTGTGTTTTTATTTGATGTAATATATTTATTCAGCTCAAAAAAACAAACAGTATTTACTGTTTTGGAAAATTTTAAATGGCACCGAACTCTCTGCTGAAGACGGTAAGTTTAGGAAAATGAGTTAAAAATAAAAAATATACAGAATACTGTTACAAACCCACCGAATATATGTCAGCTTATATATCGAGCGAGTTTCTAACAGTATTTTGTACAATTTTTTATATTTAGCTCATTTTCCCAAACTTACTGTGTTCATCAGAGTTTGGCGCCATTTTGAATTTTCCAATACATCGGTAAACACTGTTTTTCGAGCTGAATAAACATGTAACATTAAATAAAAACACTAAAACTTTATGCAGTTAGGTAGAAAAAAAGTAACTTGTTTTTGATAACCTTTATTTATCTTCTCTATATAAATAAAATGAACTCATTTTTTCCCGTCTGATTTTGACATTAATAGGATTAAAAATCAAGATATTTCATGCAGATATAATATGCACAAACGGCAGAACAATATCTGAGGTGTGTTATAGGCTTATTATTTCTCAAATTCCTCGATAATCTTAGATTTCTATACTTTTTCTGCTGAGAAGTCACGGCCAAAATCGGTTAAGATCAATGGAAGTGGTAAAATATTTTCTCTCTAATAAATTCCTCCTCCCCCTGCCACCACTTAACACCGTTTGGGGATCGTTCACAAGGAACAGTTGAGAAGAGAACACCGGTTTGGCTTCGTAGTTCTTTCATGTGAAGTTATTTAAAATCACTAAACTAAGCTGCAGTGCTCTGTGGCGTAGTGGTTAGCGTGCTGGACAATTCACATTATATTTTCACGTTCGCGCCGACCTACCGTAGTCGTTTTTTTTTTTTTTTTTTTTTTTTTCCTAAACAACTGGAATGGACTTTTCTTGGTGGCCGAACTGTTAACGTTGCAGATGTTTTTTTTTGTTTTTTTTTCACACTTTATTTTCCTACTTTTACTCATGACTCCGGGTTTGATCCTTCCTACTTACCTACCATAACATTTTTTAAAACTCCCCCCCCCCCCTCCGTCCCGGAAACAAACACTCGGGCAACGCCGGGTAACCCCGCTAGTATATATATATATATATTTTTTTTTTAACAACTTTTTCGAATGTTTACAGTAAATACAAACCCACGCAATGTTATCTAAATGTCAGTTAAATATTACTGCGTTTTTACATTTATTTATTTGAAGACTGTTATCCTCCTCTTTATAGTCGTTTGACCACGTGTTGACCAACTCATCCTTTGGCCTTCTTTGGGTGGTTAACCGCGAGGGGATAGGAATACTGAGTCATGTACCTGTACTTCAGGCCAATATCAAAGTGTAGTATCTGTTCTTCAGATGCTATACTTTCATTTCTTGTTCTCTCTCTCGTGGTCCTGGATATGACCTTAAACTATATCCAGTGGTGAGGTCCCAGCTTGCGGGCTTTGGGGAGTGTGAAGCCACCTTTTAATTACCATTGCTCCCAGGTCAACTCTGACCCGGAGTGGTATAGTACCTGTTAGGGTCCCAACTATGGGTTAAACAGAAACCTACTTGAAAACAACAAATATATTCTATTAAAACAATTTTCTAAAAAAATCTTTGGATTCAGCATTAAATAGCCCAAAAAGGGTTGATATGCCGTAAAACAAAAACAACCAACCAACCTCTCTCTCATAGGAGAAATCCTTCACGAGTGGGACAATTTTTATTTTTGTTCCTTCTCTCCACTTTAAAAAAAGACCCTGGTGTCTAACTCTGTCCAGGGTACTGTAAATCGAAACTGTATCCCCCAGTAATTACTGCCTTCGGTAGTTATTATTGTCTCGCCACGTTTTTTGCCAACTAATCTTCTAGTCTGCTCTGGGTAGGATTGAAACCGTTATCTTCAGACAAGTCTCATCTGGAACCGTAGAGACTCAATGTCTCTATACACTGCGCCACGTAATAAAAATGAGGAAAAGTTCACAAATAAAGGCACAAAACAGTGATATAAACGCGGGAGTGCCTCAGGGGTCTATCCTTGGACCGCTATTGTTCCTAATATTTATTAATGACCTCCCCGACAAAACTGCCTCTGAGATGAGTATATATGCTGATGACACCACGCTCTATAACAGGCATGACAGGAAAACAAATGAACACATAACTAAAGAAATGGCAAAAACACTAGAGGATGACCTCCAATCTGTAGTGGAATGGGAACATAAATGGATGGTCACATTCAATGCTGCCAAGACTAAACTGGTTTCCTTCAATAATTACAAGAAACCTTCTCTGCCACCAATAGCAATGGCCAGCGACTCCCTGTCTGAGAGTACATCTTTCAAACTGCTTGGCCTAACGTTGACAGGAAACAGGAGTTGGAACAATTATATTGAAAACATTGCCAGGGCCGCTGCGAAAAATGTAGTCTCTCTCTACAGTGCTAGAAAACTGACACCTGAAAGTATCCTGTACCTCTATAAGGCCACCATTCGCCCATGTATGGAGTATTGTCGTCACATTTGGGCTGGTGCATCTGCTACTAGTCTCTCGCTCCTAGACAAGGTTCAAAAGAGAGTCGCCAATTTGATAGGCCCTGAACTGGCATCTAAGCTTCAGCCCCTGTCCCATCGATGAAACGTTGCATCTCTCTGCCTGTTCTACAAGTATTTTGATGGTGAATGCTCTGACGAACTGCACTGCAGACACTTGTGCCCCCACAACGTAGACACCCTCGACAAACCCGACAGGCAGCTAAATCCGTAGAGATCCCTGGATGTAAAAGAGCTTTCTACTCCAGTAGTTTCTTCCCAAGAACCGCTAGACTTTGGAAGTCCATTCCAGGTCCCTGCTTTCCTAACTGTACTAACATGCAGAAGTTCAAGTGTAACGTGAACCGACATATTGCTGCACAAATCCCAACATAGTGCCCCAGTAGTTGTTGCCCCTGATAGTAGCCCCCTACACCAAAGTGGCAATGTGCCTTGTTTGGGGTGAAAATGTAATAAAAAAAAAAAAAAAAAAAAAAAAAATTACCCCCCTCAAAGAATTCCAATAAAACAAGTGATGCATGAGTGCGCAGTGAACGAGGCATGAAAAAATTGACAGTCCATCATTTGCCCCTTCCCTTCACCTCCCCACTTTGCCCCAAAAGTCCCCCAGGCTTTAACATATTTAAATTTGAGTTCAGCACCATGCAAAACTGCTAAATAGACATACACACAAAATTTTGGACAAATATAGTAAAATAGTTCCAAAAATGGAGTGTTTTTATTAGCTCTAAAAGAGCCCCTGGCGGACTACCTAAAGTTATCGCAAAGTATAGACAAACAAAATTATATAGAAATCGGTCAGTTACAATTTTTCAGAAAGTTTTATAAAAATCCAAGGCATCAATTTTTTTTTTTTTTTAAGTGTCAATTTTAGCTATTTTAACCCGAAAGGCACCCCTATGAAGGCAACCAGAGTTTTCCCGGAAAATCCGTTCTGTTACTTTTTTACTCATATCATGTTTAATGTTTGTGCAAATTTTTCAAAAATTCCAAAGCGTAGCTATTAAGAAAAGTACGAATGGAAAAGGGTGAATTTACAGATCAACCGTCCTTTTTGTCAGGGGACCAAAAATACATATAAAACATGTACTTTGTACAAATACATGATTTCGTGACATCCACCATTTAATTGTAACGCATAAAGTTAATTCTCTTAATTTCCTGTTATTTTATATGCACAAACGAAATTTTTTTTTTATTTTTTTTTTTTTATAAGAATACTATTTTCATTAATTTTCTATCTGATCGTTTATCGTAATTTTTTGGATATTTTCATTACTGCGACATGACATTGATCTGACTTGAAATTCAATATTTCAATTTTCGAGTTTCCCTACAATCACGAAGAACCACATAATTATTAAGGAAATCATTTCTAAAATAATTACTATTGACGCTATTGCAAAACGCCTCATCTTCCAATATTAATGGTCCTGGATTTGACCTTAAACTATATCCGATGGTGAGGCCCCACCTTGTGGGCCTTGGGAAGTGTGGAGCCACCCTTTAATTGCCATTGCTCCCAGGTCCACTCTTAGGGTACAACTATGGGTTAAATAGAATCTGATTTAAAAAAAAATATATATATTTACTCCATTAAAATCGTTCCTCAAAATAACTAGATTTGGCATTGAATAACCTGAAAAAGGTTGATATGCCGTAAAACAAAAACAACCAACCAACCAATATTAAAGAATAGTGTACAGTTATTTGTAAATATATATCCGTTCTGTCACATGTCCTCCCCCACCAGATGTCTAAGAGAGGGGGAAAACGTAAATTCTTTTGAACTTTGACCCCTTGGCAGCCAAATTTTAGGCTAAAAATCTTTTAAAAAGCTTGTCCTATGTCTGAATACACTTTATGTAAAATTTCAAATGTTTAGACCCAAAACTGCGTAATTTGGTAGATCCAAGAAGTCAATTTAAAAAAAAAAAAATTTAAGTTTGACGCCAATTTTGATCCCCCCCTCCCTAACATTTATTGTTTTGGAATCAAATTAACTTTGATCCATGTCAAGTAACCTATATCTAAAATTTCAAGTGTTTAGACCCAAAATTTGCAGAGGAGTTTGGTAGAGTCTGCAATGGTCAAATCGTTGAACTTTGACGCCTTGACAACCAAATTTCTGGCCGAAAACTGATTAAACAGATTTTCCCAAGTCTCAATATCCCTTATATGAAATCTCGAGTCTGTAGACTGAAAATTGACAGAGTAGTTTGGTAGGGAACTGTACACACACACACACACACACACACACACACACACACACACACACACACACATTTTCACTTTTATAAATATAGATTTGTCCATCCACAAACTGCTGTTCCGTAGTGTCACGACTCTTGAGCATATATCCATAAAACGCAGCCAGTCTGACGGCAAATATTTCAAAGCGTTGGGTTGGCCAAGCAAAAACTATACTGCATAATGCATTCTTGAATCTATTATTTTTTATTTTGTGCTAAAAGTAAGAAATGAAATACTTATGTTTCTGAAATATTTTTTTAAATGTATAAAACTACTTAAGATTTTTTAGATTAAAAAACACACACACACACACAAAAACAACAAAAAAAAATATTGTTTTCAGGAAATAGGTTCCTGGAATACGATCTTGGAGCATTTCGAAAAACAAATGTGCAGAAGAAAATTATTTTCAACAAAAGTTTCAGCCATTTCTACCCCGCTTTTAATACATATAAAATTGACTTTTTTTTTTTATTTATTTTTTTTTTTATTATAACTCTCCACCACTAGCAAGGAGACCCGACGTTGCCCGGAATTAAATGATCAACGAAATGTTTCACACTCCCATATTTTTATTGCCATCAAAATCTGAAATCTTTATTTTTTTTTCTTTCTATCAAATCGATTGCTTGCTCTAGTTGGGGGCCCATCGCGGTGCACCTGGTTGAGGCTTCACATGCCTCCGTACAGTTACTTAATCCACATTGCACGGTAGAG
>NC_136521.1:5182003-5324503 GCF_053919585.1 Euprymna scolopes | reverse complement strand
TAAAGTCCATGAGCCCAAAAATGACTTCTATCACCACAGGACCATTTTAATAGACAAATGCCTGAGGGAGTATCTATACACAGATGTTACAGTCTTAACTTTGTACGACAGCTAAGTCTCTCTCCCTGTCTCTGTCTCTGTCTCGGTTCAAATTGTTGAGATCCAGCAACAGGCAAGAGCAAGATAGCCAGCAACAAGTTAACCTGCAGACCAGCTTAATGCGGGTACTGGCCTCCCGCTTTATGGTTTTTCCAATCAGATTTGCTTTTCCTAGAAAAGTTACCTTCACCACGGCTTACGGCAGCCCTTTCTACCCCAACACACACATACATACACACACTAACACACGGTGCTAGTTGGCCGTCGACCTCGAAAAAGGGTTCATTTGCCCTTTTGGAAAGTCTTGTTTTTAATCCTTCAGGGAGACTAGCCACCCTCTTCACCAAACAAGTCTGGTGGGGGAACCAGTTTAGTCGCCGGTGACCCGACCATGAGGCAGGTAGTACTGGGTTACATGGTACCAGTAGCATATGACATGACCTGACATACATACGTTTAAACAGACTGGTGAGATTTATATATGTAGATGGTGTGTGACTGCTTCAAAGCACCAAACTTTTTTAAACAGTGCATCAAACGCCTGACAGAATCAATCATTGATTTTCATTGCTGACATAAATAATTCATTATTGTTGAACCGCTGTTTAGATTTACTCCAAAGTTAACCATCAAATAAAACCCTGAATTAATTTAATATTTACTAGGTTTTTGTTTGCTTCTTTTTCGTTGCATTTCTCTTGTTGATAATGCAGAATACTACCCATCAAAAATGTGGATAGCATTTGTAAGGCCTTTCTCTGTAAAATTCACAGCCTCTCGGTCAATTTATTGCATTAAAGTGTGAAATATCATTTTCGTTCGTAGGTGTTGAACATTTTGAAATATATATAGATATATATATCTATCTATATATATATATATATATATATATATATATATATATATATATATATGATTGTTGAGCTGGATTAAATCCGACGATATGAAATAAAATGGAGGTGGAAGGACCTGGATACTCAACGTTTCGCCCGATTTATGCGGGCTTCTTCAAGAGGGATGGTCATTGTTGAGTATCCAGGTCCTTCCACCTCCAATTTATTTCATATATATATATATATATATATATATATATATATATGGCACTGTGTAAGAGTATCCTATAAACTCCAAAACGGTTCGGCCGATTTTTAGTAAATTTCACTCAAATCTACTTCATGTGTCTGGAAAGGTTCGTAGATAGGTTTAGTATTGGAATACATAAATATAGAGCCAGCACAAAGTTGGATAACATTTAGAAATATATAGTAAGTTATAAAATATATATGGCGATTAAGCTACACTGTATAATCCGCGGAATATTCAGGATAGGTTAATCACCATATATATTTATAACTTACTAACTTGCTCTACCTACGTATTGAGCGCTGTTGAAGTAAAAACTTAAAGTTTACGCATAGATTTATACTTTCGTATATTCATTTCATGAGTAAATGTAGTTATATATATATATATATATATATATATATATATATATATATATATATATATATGATGAAAATACTAGAAATAGTATTCCGACAAAATAGAGAAATAAAAAAAGAACAAACCGTATTATGTGTTCAACGTTTCGTCTTTATTTCGAAATAAAGACGAAACGTTGATGAACACATAATACGGTTTGTTCCTTTTTTATTTATATATATAATAAATATATATATATGTGTGTGTGTGTGTATATATATATATGTGTGACTTTTTTGTGTATTGATATTCATATTAAAACCCCCGTTTTTCTATTTATTTAAAAAGAAAATACAACTTTGTTATAAATGGGTCGTTGAATTGCATTAATCTGCAAAAGATCTTACTACTTTGCATATTTTTTTTAAACATTCATTTCAATTTCCTATTAGTTTTTTTTTTGGGGGGGGTCATCTTTAGTTAACTATTACCTGTAATTATATTCATGCAGATATTCTACATGATTTATACTTGCGTAATATTTGCATAAAAAGTTTATAGTAAACACAAACCTCTTTCTATATATATTTATTTTTGTATGCGTATATATTTTTGTATAAAAAATCTTGCCTACCAAACTCCTCCGTCAGTTTTTGTGTACAGACATGAAACTTAATATATGGGGTATTCGAACCCATGCGAAACTTTATATTTGGGTTTTAGCCGGTGAAAATCGGTGCAAAAAAAAAAAAATAATGAAATTTGCCAGGTGAAGGTCGAACGACGACATTATGAATATGCTTGCGTAATGTAATAGATATTGATTCATGTTTTAATGTTTAGCCTGGCAGTAAACATGTCTTCATAGCTCAGGTATTAATGTCAAAGGAAAAAGTAAATTGTAAGCTAAACGCTTTGGTTTCAATTATCGGTAGTGGCGCAAGAGACATTTTTTTGATTACTTTTTAAAATCATTCTTGAGTGTAATATAATAAATACGAAATCTGCATTAGTCAAAACATCATATTTAAGTGCATTTTAGGACCGGGCCATGCCGGGCGACCTGCTAGTGTATGTATATATATATATATATATATACATACATACATACATACATACATATATATATATATATATATATATATATATATATATATATGTTTTATTTTGTATTACCGTATCTTTCTGTATAGTTACATTATTGTTTCGGCAACACCGCCGTTTTTTTGTTTTTTTTTGGCCGTCTGTAGCGTCCTCAGACTTTTACAGAAACCTTTTGTTGTTTCGGCTACACCGCCGTTTTTTTTTTTTTTTTTTTTTTTTTTTTTTTTGGCCGTCTGTAGCGTCCTCAGAATTTTACAGAAACCTTTTTGTTGTTTCGGCTACACCGCCGTTTTTTTTTTTTTTTTGCCGTCTGTAGCGTCCTCAGACTTTTACAGAAACCTTTTGTTGTTTCGGCTACACCGCCGTTTTTTTTTTTTTTTTTTTTTTTTGGCCGTCTGTAGCGTCCTCAGACTTTTATAGAAACCTTTCTGTAAATGTCTGAGGAAGCTACAGACGGCCAAAAAAAAAAAACGGCGGTGTTGCCGAAACAATAATGTAACTTAACAGAACGATACGGTAATAAAAAATAAAACGCATATTTGCTCTACAACAGTATTGAGCACTTTCTTCAGTTTTTATTAATTACCATCTCCACTAATATATATATATATATATATAATGTGTGTGTATAAAATAAGATGGCAAAACTAAAATATATTATAAATATTGAAGAGTTGATATATATAAAGTAATTTCAATCGGATGAAAAAGCTCGATAAAACCAAATATGAAATAGAGCTTATAATTAGCACAAGTAGTTAATAAAACATGTTAAAAACACTTTGAAAAAGAATTAAAAACATTTAATTTTAAAAAGCAAGTACAAAGTAAGTGTGTGTGTGTATGTATATATATATATATATATATATATATATATATATATATATATATATATATATATATATATACACACACACACACACATTGTTTTTAAATCCCCGAAACAGTGTTTCATGGTAAACAACTGATGATCCCTTAAAAAATATATATATATATATATATATATATATATATATAAAAAAATTGGTATTATAGTAAATTTGAGAGTTGATGCAGTGATTGCAGGTGATTAAATGACTTACTGACTAGATGTTTTTTTTTTTTTTAATGAATGATAAAAAATAATTTTTTGTGTGGTTTCAAATGTTAAAAACTTCAAAGACTATATATATATATATATATATATATATATATAAATATATATATATATATAAATAAATAAATTCCTACATGTATATAAATAAATAAACACTTTGCTCGGAATGTATTGATAACCTTTCTCCGTCCTCGTGAGTCAACAGAACCCGGGGGTGAACCGTTAAAAACTGGATGAGTCACGTTTTTGGTTGTTAAGCAAGTTGAATGATTGGGTGAGGAGGGTCGGCGTGAACAATTTAGAAAGACGTTACTGTAATACTGTCTCGGATCTACGCGATTTTGCACCAGTAGGACGCGCCACCCTCCTACCCACCCACTCCTAATCCACTGTTCGCAGCGCAACAAGTGTCCCGGCACTATTATTATTATTTATAAGTAGTAGTATCTATTTATTTGTTAAAATGGTAGGTCGTTTGTGATGAAGGGAGGGGGCTTGGATGGATGGAGAGGGAGACGGGATTTAGAATGGATGTGCTGTGCTAAGCTGCACCTCTGTTTAGGTTCCTTTGTAGGGTTTTAAATTCCCATTGATAAAAAAAAAAGGGAGGAAACCCTGAATTTGCCGGCGGGCTGGGTATTGTTCCCTATCTATGTGCTTTCTTTTCACGAGCACCATATAATCGTTTGATCTCCTTTACTGAACGGCGCCCCCCCCTCCCCAACACTAACCCTTCCTCATCAATGCAACACTGCCACTATCACATACACTATTCTCTCTCCTTGTCAGAACCGTAAAAGCATTCCTATGTACAAACTTCCTCTCTCACACACACACACACACACACATACACACACACACACATACACACACACACACACATATATATATATATATATATGTGTGTGTGTTTTATCTGTTTAGTTCCGTATGTTTCGGATGTTGAACCATGTTTAGGATCAAACAAGAAGTGTTTTAGGAGAAATACCGGGTATTTTCTCTAAAACATTTCTTCCAAATACGAACAACCATTTCTGTAAGGTCTGACGAGACTGTTGGATCGTATACATGGTCCAACATCCGAAACATATGTAACCAAACAGATAAAACGGTAATAAAAATATAAAACACATATTTGCTCTGCAATAGTATTGAGCACTCTATTCAGGTTTTTACTAATTACGTTTTACCAAATATATATATATATATATATATATATATATAGTAAGTTATCAAATATATATGGCGATTAAGCTACACTGAATATTCCGCGTTCCATCCACGCTAGGATTCATCAGGCTTATGCGAGAATTTTGTGGTTGTCTCGCTTTTTCATATACGCACCTTCTATTGAGTTTTTAGTTAGCCAATCAGCTTTCTAGTTTCCACCGAAACCTTCCTAATCCGCCAATGAGCAGGCACTTACAGGACAAAGGCCCAGTTGACCGGAGGTTGACCCGTTCCTTTATTGAGCACTGTTGAAGTAAATACTTAAAGTTTAAGCATAAATTTATACTTTTGTATATTTATGTGATTAAATGAAGTAGATATATAGCGTAATGGAAAAATAGAAAGGTATTTGCAGTCTCTTCCAATTTTCGAATTTTAATCATGTCAAATCGCACTTCATTTCTTTTTGACGGATTGATTGTTGCTATTTCTTCTGATGAGTTAAGGGCATAATAGATTCACTGATTGATATAATAATGAAGTTATTGATTTTGCGCTACGAAACAGATACTGTCAAGAATTGTAAATGTCAACTGAATTAAAGGAATAAATTATAAGATGGTCAATATCATGAATTTTGGAATATAGCTTTTTGTCATTTATTCTATATATATATATATATATACACTGCCTACTGGAAAGAACTTGACACTACCCTCGAGTGTCTAAGTTTTGTCTCTACAAGGGTTTGCCAGAAAAACCTGGCATGAGGATATTTTCCCTAAAAGTAAACCCTGACCAAATATTCAAAATCACATAGTATTCGCTGCCCAAATAAGATCTAACTGTATTTTACGACTTCCCCCCCCCCCACCCCGGTCTGTTAAAAGTAAAATTGTTTCTTTCTATTCTAATCTTATTGACAATATGAACATCCATCTATTTTAACACATTTTAACACATACGCACATACAAATTTTAACATACACATATACACACATACACCATATACACACATACACCATATACACACATACACCATATACACACATACACCATATACACACATACACCATATACACACATACACCATATACACACATACACCATATACACACATACACCATATACACACATACACCATATACACACATACACCATATACACACATACACCATATACACACATACACCATATACACACATACACCATATACACACATACACCATATACACACATACACCATATACACACATACACCATATACACACATACACCATATACACACATACACCATATACACACATACACCATATACACACATACACCATATACACACATACACCATATACACACATACACCATATACACACATACACCATATACACACATACACCATATACATATACACACATATACATATACACACATATACATATACACACATATACATATACACACATATACACACATACACATATACACACATACACATATATACACACATACACATATATACACACATACACATATATACACACATACACATATATACACACATACACATATATACACACATACACATATATACACACATACACATATATACACACATACACATATATACACACATACACATATATACACACATACACATATATACACACATACACATATATACACACATACACATATATACACACATACACATATACACACATACATATACACACGCATACACACACAAATTCTACACCATCTACCATAACTATGCAATTTTTACAGCTACCTAGAAAATGGTGTTATTAAACCTGACAGTGATATGGGGCAAGGAGAAAGTAGTAACCTTAGTAGAAGTTTAGTGTTCACAATGTTGCTGGATTAAACAGAGCCGAGAGGGGAAATGATTAACTACCAAAGTCTTATGTACAACATGAAAAGAAACTGGAATCTTAGGAAGATCTTCATCATTCTAGTGGTTATAAGATCTCTATCATTCTAGTGGTTATAAGAGCAACTGGATTCATGAAAAAGAATTTCAAAAACTGTGAGGCATGCCAGTCTGTTGATCCTGCACCAGAGCAATGGCAGAAAGGCCGATTGAAAGTTAAGGACGTAAGGCAATGGGTAGCGACGGATATCGCCAATTACAGTGGGAATCCCTTTTTAACTCTTATTGATTGTGAACCTACGCGTTTTGCGGTGTGGCAACAAATGACCCGACCAGATTCGGCAAATGTTGTTTGCCAGTTTTTCCTGAGCGAGGTGCACTGGAAGAAGTCTTGATGGACAACGATCCCACTTTTTGCAGCCAACAAGTCAGCAAGCCATCTTTTCTGAACCAGGTGTACCGGAAGAGGTCTTGATGGACAACGATCCCACTTTTTGCAGCCAGCAAGCCATCTTTTCTGAACGAGGTGTACCGGAAGAGGTCTTGATGGACAACGATCCCACTTTTTGCAGCCAGCAAGCCATCTTTTCTGAACGAGGTGTACCGGAAGAGGTCTTGATGGACAACAATCCCACTTTTTGCAGCCAGCAAGCCATCTTTTCTGAACGAGGTGTACCGGAAGAGGTCTTGATGGACAACGATCCCACTTTTTGCAGCCAGCAAGCCATCTTTTCTGTATGTTTTTAAAAAGCTTCAAATTGAAAGGAAATATACTGGGTGTCCGGCGTTGCCCGGGTGTTTAAAGGTATGTTTTGAGCAAACCAAAAAAAAAAAAAATGCTCGAACCCGTGACGCGAAGGTGGAAGAGAAAGTGAAAAAAAAAAAACTGAAGTTATACTGCTACTCCGTGACGCGACCGGAAATTTGGAATGTTGAAATCATTCCAACCGATACAATGATTTGCAAAAAAAAGCGACCCCCTCCCTGTGGAAAAGTACCGAGATAAGGCTGAAGGAATGAATGCTTTTAGCCAATTTTTTTATATTTGTTGTCCGAAAGGTTGAGCTTCAAAGTGATACCAATCTCGTAAAAATCCGTCGCCTCTGTCGAAAGTTTTAGGCAGACATACATAGATACATACATACATTTAAACAGACAGGTGAGATTTATATTATAGAAGATGGAGAAACTAGGAAAATTAAACTGTCTGCTTTGATGGGTTGGCCCTTCTCCTTAAAAGGGAAGGATGGGGATTGGCATCCAGGTATTTTCCTGGCAAGAGCCCAAACACAATTTGTTCGTTTTTATTTTTCCCCTCTTGAAGATGAGGATGTTTGGTGAAGGGGTGGGGGTCGTTGCTTTGGATCCAATGGGAAGAATTGTGATATGTGATGTAGGAATTATTCGTGTATGTTTGCATTGTGGAAATCTTTGACTTTTCTTTTTTTTTCTTTTTTAAGAGAGCGAGGGGGAATTTTTTTTTTTTTTCATATTCACCCCTAATAAACCATATCACCCGAACGTAAAGTGCTACTATTTGGGACCATGCCTAGAAAAGATTAACAAGATGTTGGTTTACGTTGCATTTAAACTTCTGCATATCAGTACAGTCAGGGATGCAGGTAGCAGGAAGGGAATTCCAATGTCTAGCTGTTCGAGGGAAGAAATTAATAGAGTAGAAAGTTTTCTGGTATTTGGGACCTTGACATTGAGGGGGTGTTATTTTGTTGCTAAGCATGTTTGTCGGGCATATGTACGTCAAGGGGGCACAAGTGCGATGAGTTCATCAGAGCACATTCCATTAAAATATTTGTAAAACGGGCACAAGGATGCAACATTGTGGCACTGAGACAGGGGTTGGAGTGGGACTTATTAGATGGAAGTTCTTTTTTTGGACCATATCCCAGAGGGAGAGACTAGCGATATATGCACCAGCCCAGATGTGGCAACAATACTCCATGCATGGGCGAATAGTGGCCTTGTAGAGGTACAGGATACCTGCAAGTGTAAGTAGGCTTCTAGCACGATAGAGGAAACCCACCTTCTTTGCCGCAGGAATGGCTCAGAGCATCCTATTCAGCCTTTCGTAGTTCAAAACCAACTCTGAAATCTAGTAGGTGATGCCCTTTTCTCTTCGTTGCAATTTCTTTTCCACAGAAGAGACATTGTGAGCCTGTCTCTGATCTATCATTATTTTCATGGCAAGTGGTCGACTGAACTCCAATCTATTGTTCCCCCTTGCCAAATTTTCACAAAAAACACTCAACTTGCTTCAATCTTTATATACGATTTTCCCAACACCCTATCTATACCTAAACCTAAATGCAGATTCTGCAAACAAAGCTTTTTTTCTCAGGACTAGCTGCCTGTGGAACACTGTTCTGTTGGCATACTTCCCTTTTGAATACAACATGATACCCTTCAAGTCTAATGTAAACAAGTTCTACCTAATTTACACCATTAATGATTACTACATGACCATGTTATGTTCGTTGACGATTGTCCTCGAGTGACCTTCAGGCCTTGATAAATGATGAATCCCAAGAAAAAAAAAAAAAGCATCCTGATTGTTGCTCTTCCTTCGATTCTTTTTTAAAAAAATTCCTATTTTCCCACTACCTGCCTGTTGGGGTTGGTTTTGAAGGTTTTGGTATTTCGACGAGTGAGGTAGGGGTATATATTTCTATCCCACCATGAGAAATGTGACACTAGCGTCGGAAAGTGATATAGAAAAGTCTGCAACCCCAAAGGAGAAGTACTCTAACCATGCAAAAGATACACATACAGTCCCATCTGCATTTGACAAAAGTTAACATCTTTATACAGCCTAACATAAAACATGCATTTTAGAAGTTTCATCATTGCATAAACAGAACGGCCCAACGTATAAAATCAGCAATAAGTCTTTTTGATAATATGACAGGGGCGCATTCAAAGCGAATACTTCTGAAGCGCAATTGAACCATGATACTTGACTTTTGCATTTTAAACTTTAATTCAAACCATTACATAAAAATAATTTCATAAAATCAACCACAGATTCGCAATGTAGACTAGTGTCACGTGGACTGTCACTGCGGAGAGACCTGTGCAGCAATCAATCGATTTCACTGATTTTGATGACAAAAGTTTTATAAAAGGGGAACATTTGGTTCTCCTAATTCAATCCTGGACAATATCGTGTCTTCCTGCTCGTATGTATGTATAATCAGTTGTTTTATGGTAAGCTTCTTCTTGGCAAAAGCCCAAAAAACGTTTTTGTGATAGCATCAAGGAGTTAGGTGAGCTTTCATGTTCCTATTGTTAGTTCGGAGTCCCTAGCGTATGATCGCAAGCAGTGGAGGACACTGATATACAGGAACGCAGAACACTTTGAAGCAAGCAAAGATTGACCGAGCGAAGCTCAAGAGAGTATATAGAAAATGCCAAACTTTGCCGCCCAATCATGGAGATCTTTGGATCTGTGAGGTGTGTGACCGAACTCTATTGTCCAAGGCAGGTCTTGTTAATCACATGAAAGCTCACGATGATACGGGTTCCGTTGCTGTTAATTTCATCCAAACCAATGAACGTCTTCAGTGTCATGTTTGCTTGAGGGTGTGCAAGTCGCTCGCAGGATTGAAAGTAATCTTCGGACGTGTGGACTTTCAGTGACTGAGGGAGTGGCACTCGACTGATAAGACGTTGCAATCATCATGTTAAATCACATTGATACACCGGTTATCATCAGATCACAAAAGTTAAGCAATGTTGAGCCTGGCTAGTACCAGATGGGTGACCATCTGCGATTTGTAGGTGGTGTATGTGGTTTCCGCTTATAACGGCATTGTTCCTAGTCGTCCTGAACCTCCACTTGCCACGGGTAATTAACAACGCCGACTTGAGAGAGGTGCTGTTGGAGATTGTACAACACTTCCCACAAAAAATGCCATGCGAAGGCACCCTTACAGTGGGTATCCATAGTCTGTCAAGATTGCAGAAAACTACCATATATATATATATATATATATATATATATATATATATCTCATGATGAAAATTATGGAAAATAATTATTCCAACTTGCTGGGAAAACTGAAAGTATTGAGATTTATCAAGTTAACCCTTGTCGTTTGAGAAAAAAAATTGTTCATTCCATGTCATAGACGCACTACACATTTTGAATTCTAGCATATATGGTTTATTAAAAAAAAAAAAATTTTTTTTCGCATCACAAATGTGCTAAACATTTGCAAACATTACATCTACAGGGACACTATGTAGGGAGTTCAGCAGCGAGATGTCTGTCCACATTACAATTCAACTTGTACATGTCAGGAAACAGGGAGGGAGTTCCGAAGTTTCTCAGTTTGCTGAGAAGAAAGGATTAGAGTAGAAGGCTTTCCAGCATCTAAGTATATCTACAATTCAGGGGTGAGATTTTGCTGTTTGTCTGGAGTATTTATGTCAAGGGTGCTATAAGTCCATCAGAGCACATTTTATTAAAATACTTGTGAAACAGGCACAGGGATGCAATATTGTAGCGTTGTTCACATTACATTTAAATTTCTGCATGTTGATACAGTCGGAAAAAACGGGGATAATGAAGGAATTCCAAAGGTACGTGGTTTGAGGAAAGAATCTATTACAGTAGGTTGTTTTCCTGTATGCAGGAACCTTTACGGTAAAGAGGTGAAATTTTGCTGCCTGTTGATTTGTTTTCAGTATGTAATTTGTGCAAGTTGGTATATCATTCTAAAGGCAAACAGTAAAGAAACTATTAGAGCACAGAGCTTTCTGATATCTGGGTACAGTGAAGTTTTCAATAGTAAAAGGGGCAAGATTTTGCTGATGGTTAAGTTTTTTTTTTTTTATTTTTTTTTTTTTTTTTTATAAATTACATTTTCACCCCCAAACAAGGCACAGTGCCACTTTTATGTAGGGAGCTACTATCAGGGACATAAGTTGCAGGGATATGTAGGGAGTTGAGCAGCAAGATTGTTCACATTACACTTGAACTTCTGCATGCAGTACAGTTGAGGAAACAGGAACCTGGCAGGGGATTCCAAAATCTGGCTGTTCTGGGGAAAGAAACTATTAGAGTAGAAGGCTTTCTTACATCTAGGGGTCTCGAATGTGAAGGGGTGGGATTTTGCTGCTTATCATAGGTATTTACGTCGAGGGGTTATAAGAGCTTGTAGTTCGTCGGAGCATCCACCATTTAAAATACTTGTAGAACAGGCAGAGGGATGCAACATTTTGTCAATGGGACAGAAGTTGAATTTAAGGTGGATGCAACTGCAGTAAATTTGTCAAAGCGGGTTTGTATTACTGTACACATAGATTCGAAAAAGTTATCAAAAAACAAATATATAACAAATAAATGTTATCAAAGGCAAGATAAGTTACTTTTCTACCAAACTGGATATATTTTTTGTGTTTTTATTCAATTTAACATGTTTATTCAGCTCGAAAAACATGCAGTGTTTACCGATGTATTCGAAAATTCAAAATGGCGGCCGACTCTCTCTTAAACACGGTAAGTTCGGGAAAAGGTGTTATAAATAATAAATTAGACAAAATACTGTTAGAAATTCGCTCAATATATATTACCGTGACATAGATTGACATATATTCGGTGTTTTTTAAAATAGTATTTTGTCTAGTTTATTATTTATAACACCTTTTCTCGAACTTACCGTGTTTAAAGAGAGAGTCGGCCGCCATTTTGAATTGTCCAATACATCGGTAAACACTGCATGTTTTCGAGCTGAATAAACATGTTACATTGAATAAAAACACGAAAAATATATCCAGTTACGTAGAAAAGTAAGTTATATTGCCTTTGATAACATTT
The DNA here is from genome assembly GCF_053919585.1 of Euprymna scolopes. Taxonomy (NCBI): domain Eukaryota; kingdom Metazoa; phylum Mollusca; class Cephalopoda; order Sepiida; family Sepiolidae; genus Euprymna; species Euprymna scolopes. The sequence goes on along the minus strand of NC_136521.1, from coordinate 5,311,885 downwards.
ATTTGTTATATATTTGTTTTTTGACAACTTTTTCGAATCTATGTGTACAGTAATACAAACCCGTCAAAGCACATTCAATTGTTCTAATTATCAAACAGGCACAGGGATGCAACAATGTGGCGATGGAACAGAGGATTGAGTATAGCAGACAGTGCAATACTTATTAGGTCAGAAGCTCTTTTTTATTAAATCCTTTCTAAGAGTGCGAGGCTAATGGTTGGAGCATCAGCACTGGTGTGGCGACAATACTCCGTGCATGTGGGAAAGGTGGCTTTGTAGAGTTATGGGATTCTATAATGTTTATTTTGGGCCAGATCTTATACCTATTTAAAAAAAAATGTTATTTCGTTTTGTGCATTCGTCCGGGCAACGCCGGGTGAATACAGAAACCTGTTGGATAATATTTTTATCTTTTCGCTTTGTCGTCGCATAAGGCGCAAATAGAACGCATTTAACTCACTCAGAGCTAACAAGTACTCAGTGATGATCAATCGTCGTACCCAACGCAACCCTAATCCACCCCTTAACCCATTAATGACCTCACCCACCCCGACAAGAAAGGATACCTCCTAAAATAGGAAGAAGTAACCCGTGGCTGACAGAACCCAAGATAAAAGCGCTCTCCTCATGCAAAACTATTTCGATTTGCAATTATTTTAAAAACCAGAAAGAACTCTTTGAAGAGAAGCAATACGTGACCTCAATCAATACATGACCTCAATTAAATCGCAATTAACAAGACTTGACCTTTGACACCTAATCAATTTCATAATTAGAAACGAAATCGATATCTCCAGTGATTATTTTCGTTTAAAAGAATAAAAATAAACATTTCAGCGCTTGATTCTTTTCAAAGGTACAAGGTCATTGAATCTGGGAGAGGTGGTGTTGGTGTGTGTGTGTGTGTGTGTGTGTGTGTTGGTGGATGGGTGGGTGGGGTGCTCGGTGAATGTGTTGAAGTATTGTGAGTAAACACTAGTGTTGGGACGATGAATTAGATAAAAAAAAAACTTTTGTAGTATCACAAAAAAAAAAAAAAATTGAGCCTTTGCAACTAACCTAAATGCCTTTGCAACTAAACTTACAATTTGCAACTAACCTAAATGCCTTTGCAACTAAACTTACAATTTGCAACTAACCTAAATGCCTTTGCAACTAAACTTACAATTTGCAACTAACCTAAATGGCTTTGCAACTAAACTAACAATTTGCAACTAACCTAAATGCCTTTGCAACTAAACAATTTGCAACTAACCTAAATGCCTTTGCAACTAAACTAACAATTTGCAACTAACCTAAATTCCCGATGTTGCCTGGGTGTTTGGAGGTGTGCGTTGAGCTAAAATAAAAATTTAAAAAAAAAACATGGTAGTAGACAGGCAGGCTCAAAGCCGTAATGCGAAGGAGGAAAAGAACGTGGAAAAAAAAAAATGTGACATCTTTGCCGTTGCATCCATCGCCAAACCAAAACTGGCGAAGTTTTAAATTAAGGCTAGTCAATCGAAAAGACGGGATGACTTTCGAAAATATCGGCGAAAAAAGCGACCCGTCCTTGTAGAAAAGTGCCCAGTTGAGGGTGAAGGAAGTAATGTTTTCAGCTAATTTTTTTCATATTTGTTGTCCGAGGGGTTGACCTTCAAAATAATATCAATCTCGTGAAAATTCGTCACCTGGAAAAAGTTTTAGGCCGATATACATACATACATACATACATTTAAACAAACAGGTGAGATTTACATAATAGATTAAATTATGTATCTTTTACCTTAATTTTTCATTGCTGGAGGGAAACTTAAGTAGCTATTAGACACTATCGCCAGGAGTGTATGACGTCTTTCTATTCAGTTTTTCAGGACAACCTGGTATGAGGATTTGTTTCCATATAAGTAAATCTTGACTAAATATTCAAAATCACATGATATTCATAGCCCAAGTAAGATCGCCACGGTAAAAAAAAGACTAAAAAAAAAAAAAAAAAACTCCAAAAATACGAAACCATCTACGGAGCTAGTAACTTTTCTCTTTTCTTTCCTAAGATAACGTCCAACTTGCCTGACGATGGTCGAAGGCTACATCGACCGAAACATTGCACAAATAACACTTAAGCTGAGAATAATAGTCCAATGAAAGAAAGCAATATAAACAACTAGCCCTCATGTAAAAAAATTTAGAACTGTAAAAAGAAAAAATTTTATAATTTAAAAAAATTTGAATTTATTTAAAAAAAAATTAATTACTATTTTCTTTTTTATAAATATTGTTTATTGAAAAAAAAAAAAAAAAAAAAAATTACATGAAAATGCATCTGCCAAGACAATGCTTCGTCTGTAAAAGTGAGTCAGGTTTTCTAAAATGTAGTCTAAGTTCTTCATAATTTTTTAAATTTTTTTATTTTTTTTAACTTAAAGAGCAATAATGTCTGCGAGGCCCGACTATATTGGGCGTCTATCAGCTGCTTCGAATAAGAAAGGCCCAACCAGTGATGATCCTAAGGACGTTTTACGCATTCTTCAAATTTAAAAAGGGGTCACCAAATGGAATTTAAGGATTTGCTGTTATGCATGTCTGCGAGACATTTTAGAGGACCATTGTCTTGGACAAAGGATGAGCCGGGATAGATGAGGATTCCGACAGCGGAGGATGCTATTTTAAGGGTTCTTCTTATTGTTTCTTAACAATGGCAGATTGGAATTTATTTCTTTTGAAAATATTTAATTCTCCTCCCTTTTTCACAGACACCTCATTTTTTTTTTCTGAATTCTTTTGAATTTTGTTTCTGGTTTTGGATTCAAGTATTCTTTGAACCATGTCTTAAGAAATTCTTCAAAACAAGAAACAGCGATAAAAGTCTGGCATGAATCAGTTTCTGCGTTCATTCTTTTTTCGGACTGTCATCCTCATCTTCATAGTTGTTGTCTCATTACGTTTTGGCCAACTCTTCCTCGGAAGATGTCTGAATATAACGGCTTCAATCCAAAGCAGGCCAGAGGATTAGTTGGCCAGAAATGTGGAGACAACAACTATGGAAGGCAGTAATTATTGGGGATGCAGTTAAATGAATCAGTATTCCTATCTTGTCGCAGTTAATCACCTGAAGAAGGCCAGAGGATTAGTTGGTCGAAACAACAATTATCAAGATGAGGTTAAGTCCACAAATAAATAAATAAATACACAAATTACTAATCTCAAAGGATTCCAATAAAAAACTATATTATATACGGAATTGTTTAGACTTCAAATCCCTAATTTCAATCAATTCTTAGGGTTGGTTGGTTAGTTAGTTTTGGATTTTGTTTGTTTGTTTTTGTATGTGTGTTTGTTTTTTGTATGTTTTTTGTATGTTTGTTTTTTGTATGTTTTTTGTATGTTTGTTTTTTGTATGTTTTTTGTATGTTTGTTTTTTGTATGTTTTTTGTATGTTTGTTTTTTGTATGTTTTTTGTATGTTTGTTTTTTGTATGTTTTTTTGTATGTTTTTGTTTTTTGTATGTTTTAAAAGTTTTTATGTTTGTTTGGGTTCTTTGTTTTTGTATGTTTTGAGTTTTTTTTTTGTATTTTCGGTTTGTATGTTTGGGGTTTTGTTTGTTTGTATGTTTGGGGTTTTGTTTGTTTGTATGTTTGGGGTTTTGTTTGTATGTATGTTTGGGGTTTTGTTTGTATGTATGTTTGGGGTTTTGTATGTATGTATGTTTGGGGTTTTGTATGTATGTATGTTTGGGGTTTTGTATGTATGTATGTTTGGGGTTTTGTATGTATGTATGTTTGGGGTTTTGTATGTATGTATGTTTGGGGTTTTGTATGTATGTATGTTTGGGGTTTTGTATGTATGTATGTTTGGGGTTTTGTATGTATGTATGTTTGGGGTTTTGTTTGTTTCCTTGACGTAATAAGTAGATCACATATTGGATTCGAAGCCTCTGGTTAAATCACAACTCCAACTAATTAACCTCATCCATAACAACATTGTAGATTGCATCAGTAACTGTTCAGTTGGTTACGTATTGGAAGATTTCCTAATTTCTTATGAGATATTTTTGTTGTGATATAAATGAAGCATATTTATGTTAACTCTTCTCATTTTTATCCATGTACCCAGCAACGCCGAGTGACCCTGCTATCATCATACGGTACGGCTTGATTAGAAGAGCCATAGTTCATTCATTAGAGTAAACTCTTGAAGTTAAGCATTTGACAAAAAAAAAACAACAAAAAAAAAACATAACCTTGAAACAAGCGAGAAGAAAATAGAGAAAACGCGCTAAGAATCGACCGAGTTATTCGCTCTTGACGTGGTTTTACTTCAGGAATTAAAAAAAACAAAAAAAAACAAAAAAAATACAAGTATACAAAAAAACAAACAAAAAAACGTGTCTTCAACGTTTAGTTCTAGCAAATGTCTTAATTTGAAGAAAGAAAAAAAAAACTATCAATTTGTCAACCTTGAATGTCACGACTTTTCTGACCTGTGTTTTTTTGTTTTCCCCCCCCCCCCCCCATTCGTCGTCGACTTCTGAACTTAGCAGTCCTGACAAGTTTCCAGCAGAACGCAGAGGGTGTCGCGTAGAAAATCATATTGCAATCTCAGATTTTCCTATCGACACAACTAGCTTACAAAACATTGTCTCTCTCTCTCTTATATATATATATATATATATATATATATATATATATAATCGTTATACAAGTTAATTGTATGTTTTATTAGCCATAGTAGCAGCGTGGGAACGCTTCCGTTGCATGCATTCAAATAGATTTATCTAAATGGTAGTTTTCCTCCCTTACATGTAAATAACTGCGTTAAGTCTCCCCTTTTGATAGATGCATTTTTATTAATATAGATTTTAAATGTTTTTTGTTTTTTTTAATATTTTACACACAAAAGTTTATGTACGTAAAACGATCTAATATATATATATATATATATAGTTGGGACGATTAATTGGGAATCGGTTGGTTGGTTGTTTTTGTTTTACGACATATCAAACTTTTCGGGTTATTTAATGCCGAATCCAGAGATTTTGAAGAAAAAATTTTTTTAATAGAATATATTTGTTGTTTTCACGTCGGTTTCTATTCAACCCATAGGTACGACCACTCCGGGTCAGAGTGGACCTGGGAGCAATGGTAATTAAAAGGTGGCTCCACACTCCCCAAAGCCCACAAGCTGGGGCCTCACCACTGGATATAGTTTAAGGTCATATCCAGGACGCCCATTGAGGGACTTTTACCCTCTGCAGGGGGGCAGTCAGCATATTCTCATGCCCCACCGACAGGGCCTGGGAATCGGAAAAATCAAAGGTTTTTTTGGGTATCAGAATCGGAAAACTGTGAGCCTATTTCCCAATGCCAGAATCGATTCCTTAAATTATCTTTTTTATTTGATTTTGGTTTAAGAAACATCTTCCACTGCTTGTAGTAAGAATAAAATAAATATTTATTGATTTTAAGCTTCCAGTGAGATTAAGATCTCTTGATCACTCCCTCACAAATGTGTTTTTACGGTTGAGAAAATATAGGCATATTAAATGTTTTTACAATAATTGGGACAAAATAACACTTTTATAGTTAAATATTTAGAAATTTATAAATGATCGGAATCTGGAATTTCGTACGGAATCGGTAAATACTTTGGAATCCCTTATCCCTGAGTGGCTTCCGGGCCTTGATAAGTGGTGATAACTGTGTAAAAAAAAAAAAAAAAAAAAAAAAAAAAGAATCGTCCCATCACTAATATATATATACACACACACACACACTACTAGGGAGACGTGATGTTGCCCGGGATTGAATGAAAACCAACAAATGTTTCACCTTCCCATATATTTATTGTCATTGACATCTGTAAAATCGGCCATTTTTCAATCAAATCGATTGATTGCTTGCTTTAATTGGGGATCCATCGTGATCCACCGGAAGGAAGCTTCACATACCTTCCTTAGTGACTAAGTTCACAATATATTGTAGTCTACGTTGCACTGTAGAGAACCTACTATTGATTAAAAAAAAAAAATAAAGTTTAAAATGTAAAAGTCAAGTATCATGCTTTAATTTTGCATTAAACAAAAACATTCATTCCAAACGCGCCTTTGTCATATCAAAGACTCTGTTAATTCTTTTATTTATTTGTTTGACAGTGTTCTTAGATGGGTTTTGTGTCGGAACGTCTTCGATAAGTATCAGTAATTGAAAACATCCGATGCAAGAAGGAACAGGCGATTTTGACATAAATTAACATCTTCTACAGCCTAACATCACAAGTGCATTTGAGAATTTTATTACCACAGGTTCTTTAATATGACAGGGGCGCGTTCCAAATGAATGTTTCTGTTCAAAGCACAATTTCCCACCTTTTTCATTTTAAACTTTAATGCAAGCCATTACATATAAAAAATAATTGTATAAAATCGACAGATTCTCTACAGTACAATGTAAACTACAATATATTGTGCACTTAGTCACTGCGAGAGACATGTGAAGCTTCCTCCAGGTGATGGTCCTGGATATGACCTTAAACTATATCCAGTGGTGAGGCCCCAGCTTGCGGGCTTTGGGGAGTGTGGAGCCACCCTTTAATTACCATTGCTCCCAGGTCCACTCTGACCCGGAGTGGTAGTACCTGTTAGGATCCCAACTATGGGTTAAATAGAAACAGACTTGAAAACAACAAATATATTCTATTAAAAGAATTTTCTTCAAAATCTTTGGATTTGACATTAAATAACCCGAAAAGGGTTGATATGCCGTAAAACAACCAACCAATCCTCCAGGTGAATCGTGATCGGTCCCCAATTAGAGCAGGCAATCAATCAATTTGATTGAAAAATGGGCGATCGATTTCAGTTAAAATAAAAATATGAATATGGGAATGTGAAACCTTCGTTGATCATCATTAAATCCCGGGCAACGTAGGGACACCTTGCTAGTGTATATGCGAGTGTGTGTGGCTGGTGGTTTGATTTCCGTTACATTATTTCGTTTTCTGGCATTTATATGTTTTCTGACATTTATATGTTTTCTGACATTTATATGTTTTCTGACATTTATATGTTTTCTGACTTTATATGTTTTCTGACTTTATATGTTTTCTGACTTTATATGTTTTCTGACTTTATATGTTTTCTGACTTTATATGTTTTCTGACTTTATATGTTTTCTGACTTTATATGTTTTCTGACTTTATATGTTTTCTGACTTTATATGTTTTCTGACTTTATATGTTTTCTGACTTTATATGTTTTCTGACTTTATATGTTTTCCTTTTGTTTCTTGCAGGTCTTGCCCGATGACACCAGCTATGTCTACCTCTCCTAGAATGTGGCGAGGTTGTACAATCTTACTATTCCTCATCCTCTTTGCAGCATCCGGCTATAGTCGTGATGCCATCATAAGTACTTTTTCCGGCAAGGTGAATGGTTCTATGAACCATTTTGTCGTCAACAAAAACACCGGCAAGATATATGTTGGTGCGGTCAACCAGCTGTATCAGTTATCGGCAGACTTAAAACAGGAGAATGTTGTCAAGACGGGTCCGGAAAAAAGTAGTCCCAACTGCCCTCCACAAAAATACTCGTGCGGGGAGGGCAAAATGACGGATATTTACAATAAAGTTCTAGTGATTAACTACGAGGCTGAGGAACTGATCTCCTGTTCCACGCTGTTTCACGGGATGTGCAAGAAACGCAGTCTGGCCAATATCAGCACTATAGTTGATAGCGGCGCAGGGGACCCAGTTGTGGCAAACAGCCCAAATGCTACAACGTATGCGTTCATTGCACCAGGACCTAGTTTAGACGGCGGGTTGCAGCCGAACGTGCTGTACGTTGGTGCGACCCGGACCAACATCGGGCTCAGTCTGTATCGGGATCTCGTACCTGCTTTCTGCAGCCGCAACCTTAAGAACTTCGACATCGCTTACAAGAGCCAGGTAGAGCACAGCTCCAAGAAGGAAATCGAAACTCAACATCGAGAAACATTCAAGGTCAACTACATGTTCGGATTTAGCTCCGAGAACTTCAGTTATATGCTCACTTTACAAAAGGCGAGTACCCAGGTCGACACGTATGCCTCCAAGATCTTCCGCGTTTGTCAGAATGATAAAAATTTCTACTCGTATGCCGAGGTGTTCTTCAAATGCAAGCGCGGTACGGACGATTTCAACCTGGTCCAAGCCGCTTACCTAGCAAAGGCTGGCAACTCTTTGGCCCAAAACATTCGGATTCCTACCACTGAGGACGTCTTGTACGCCGTTTTTGCCAAGGGGAACCCTGGTACCCCAGAACCTACGGATTACTCGGCACTTTGCATTTATCCCCTCCGGAACGTTCGCAAAATATTTACGCAAAATATCAAAGAATGTTTCCGTGGGGTTGGAAATATTGGACCAGAACATTTGACTAAATCTACGCTTTGCCAAAAAACTGTAAGTATTTCTTTTTATATCTTTTTTGTTGTCTCAGTTTCTTTTGTTTTTTTTTTAATTTTAAATATATAAAAGTCCCTGCTTATCAAGGTTAAAGACCACTTGAGGATAAGAGTTAATGAAATTGTTAATAGTTACCAACTGTACCATAAGAGGTCAGGAAGTTGGAAGGTGTATATTGAAAAGCCAGCATCCAAAAGGAAGAGGACTCTTATCTACGAAAATGCTTGAGCAACTCTGTCGGTATTTACCAGTAGAGGGACCATAAGCAATTACCAAAATTCTGCTGACTGTTTTCCTCCTCTTTTTTATGACTAAGTTCAATAAACATCTTATGTTCTTGCTAGCTTTTTACATCAAAAGCTTCATGCCTTATCTGGAACAATTTCTATAAAAATAAATCCAGATAAATTCATATTTATGAATAACTAGCGTAGAGGGGGGGGGGGGGTCTTGCCCGGTCGTAAAATATGCTTTAATATTTAATTTGTCCAGATTTTGTGTATATTATTATAGTCGTGATTTCAAAAGTAAAAAAAAAAAAAAATAAAGTATTTGAGTACCATTAGCTAGAATCGAAACCAGAAGCAAAACTGTAGCATTCAAAGCTGGTGACGTTACCACTGTACCAACGTGACACGTAACTAAGATGAATGTACAAAATGTATGACTTTTTCAATTTTTCCCCTTTTAAAAGCTATTTTGACCCCTTAAAGCTATTTTGATCCCTTAAAGCTATTTTAATCAGCTGAAGACCAATAAAAGATCCAATCGTTTGAGGCCCCTCGCGCCGTTTTGCAACTTTTAGTTTTGAAGATGGGTTGAAAACATGGAGACAGACAGACATATAGTATTTTATATATTAGATTCATAAAAATTAATGAAATGCACGAAACATTGCAAAACTTAATTAGTTTAATTCTTTATCTACAAAATATGTGCCAAAATCCAAACGCAGATTCCATGAACAAAGCTTCTTTCTTAGAAATGCACGACTGTGGAACTCTCTTCCGTTTGCCCGTTTCCCACCTGACTACAACTTGGATGTCTTCAAGTCCAACATAAACAAATTCCTGATAAACCGCCCCCTTACGTAAGACACTTTATCAAATCTCCAATACTAACGATTACTATAATACTATCCCATTGATTACTGTACACGCAATAAGCCTTATCCCCGGATGGCTTCCGGGCCTTGATAAGTGGCGACTACCATGAAAAACAAAAAAAAAATATATGGCGATTGTATATTGGGCCTTGACAAGTGGTGACCCCCATGTAAAAAAAAAAAAAAAAAATTCTATTTTAATAATTTTTTCGATTTTCGATACTTATCGGATGAATTTCTGTACATAACATATCTAAGAACACTGCCAGACATATAAATTAGCTTTGTGTGAAATTTGCAAAAGATAGGCTCAGCCGTTTTGGAACTTATGAGAAAGGAAGTCACGCACACAAAGTAACTTTTCTATAATAGTAGAGATATGCTCAGGTCGTCCTACGTGCAGTTTCGTCTTTTTATGTTGATCATGGTACGTCTTCTGATTTGCTTATTTCTAATAAAATCGTGTCCCGGTGCTACCAGATCGGGCTGTCTGAAGATATTGGCTTCTCGAGACGAAAATGCATCATTTGATGCCTTTTGTTTTTCTACCTCCTTTTTGCAAAACTTAATTATTTTCTGCAAAACCAAAACCAAAAACAACCCACCTTTTCCCCCTTTTTCTATCTTCCCATTTCCCCCCTTCTCTTTCTATCACCACCCCTCCCTTTTCTGACTGGTTTCCGAACTTAAAATGTACTAAACATTAATACTGTAACCCTTTTTCCTCTCCCATTGCAAAACTCATTCATGTTCTGCAGGGCAGGGAACAAAAATGATAAAATCCACTATTAAAAACAAAAAACAAAACAAACAAGAAAAAGACACTAAAAATTAGCGATTGAAGATACAGAGCTTGCAGAAAAAAAAAAAAAACTTCTACAAAATAACTGGATGCAACATGAATACTATTTCCAAAATAACTGGATTCGGCATTAAATAACCTGGAAAGGGTTGATATGCCGTAAAACAGAACTAAACCTAAAAATTAATTCCTTAGAGGATAGAGCCATTGCTGTTGGTATTTGGAAAAATGGTTTAGCATTTAGTTTATAAATACTAATGTCATGTGATCTTCAGAATTATCTCATCTGCCTAAAAATGCTAATTTTGCCTGTTACAAGGGAGCATTTCTATAAAATGATAAAAATAAAATCAATAAAACCGTTTAAAATGTGTGCTATCGTATTCTAGGCACCCCTAATGATCAAACTTCCAAAGTTTTAATTCACGAGATAGTTTAAAGGCCGGAGTATAGTAATAGAAAGATTAGAAGGTTTTTAGAAGTATCTGGAAAGTCTCAGAGGGTTCGGCAATAATCTTTTTTTTTTTTTTTTTCATTTTTCTTCCTTTGAAGATTGTAATGCTGGGTACGGGACAGCCAAACCAGCTGCCAACATTGCCCCGCTTTTTATTGAAACCAACCGAGAGCTCTTTTTAGTATCCTCGCTGTTCCCTTAAGTGCAATTGTCTGGATCTCTTTTGCACTTGGTTCACCAGGAATATTAGTTACGTAGGACTTCAGGTTCTTCTTCATAAGCCCTGTGACACCTATAATAACTGGTATGATTGATATCTCCTTAAGATTCCAGTTTCTTTTCATATCATACATGAGACCTTGATATTCTTCATAAGTCCTGTAGCACCTTAGAATGGGTTAAGATGTCCTATAAATAAGTGGAGAGGGAAACAACTAAGTTATCAACTTGGTCCCGTCAAGATAACTCCGGTCTATGATCCACGGATACGTCCAGCCGAAAGAATCCAAACCCAAAAGAAAAAAAATTACATCCCTCCAACCCAGGGAAAGGTGCAGAAAAAAAGCCCTCTGGACTAGTGGTAAATACAATTTTGAAATATTTTTTTATTTTTTTTTTTTTATTCAATTTTCACCCCAAACAAGGCACAGTGCCACTTTGAAGACGGAACTACTATCAGGGACTTAATTAGCGGGGTCATTATGAAGGGAGAGGAGTAGAAAGATGTTTGTTAACATTACACTTGAACTTCTGCATATCATTGCAGTTGGGAAAGCAGAATCCCGGAAGGGAGTTCCAAAGACCCGCAGTTCTGGGGAAGAAAACTATTGGAGTAAAAGGCTTTCTTGCACCTAGGGATCTCTACTGTAAAGGGATGAGACTTAGTAGCTTGTCGGGTTTGTCGGGGAGTAAATATTCTCATTGACCAAACTTTTAAAAGAAAAACCAAAAGAAATTTTTTATAGTCATTGAATTTCGTTGTTAATAGAGTGAATAATCACTAGAAGACTGGTCTGTAGCCGTTCTTGATTTGGATTACCTCCCTTACCCTCGTAACTCTCCAACCTCCTCGTTCTATTTGTCGACCTCTAGTTTCAACAAGCCGTATTTTAATTTGAGATAGATAGTCGTAATCCAAAATAACGGTATTTTTGTTAACTGACTTTTTTTTTTTTTTCGTTTGTTTTGTTATTGTTGTAAATATTTGTGAACAACCTTATTTGTTTATTTTGTTATTGTCGAAAATAAATAAAAAATATCATTTTCTGAAAACCATATTTCATATCGTCCATATTTTAAATTGTTACACAATTTAAACGGAACATGCCTTGTAGCTTGAGACCTGATAAAGGTAGTGTTAGATGAACTTTCTTCATGATAAAGGTAAGCTGATAAATTCTTTCAGTAAAGAATGACTTCCTGTTCCTTTACACCAAAATACGCACTTGATGCTTTTCTCTTCACTTTTTAGTTTATCATGCACTGGTTTCCCCGATATTTTTCTAGTCAGAATTCTTTCTAGAAAGACATTGGCTGCTTATGGATTGGACAATATGGAGGTTGCCAGCATCCTAAGTAAAAGTGATTTTTTTATGGAATTCGAACTTGGAACACAGGTCGTCAATCAGTGTCGTTAACTACTTGATCATCCTCACAACTTTCTTAGGTTAATCTCGAGTGGTCCTTTGAGCTGCCCTTTCTCCACATATGCATTGAGAAGTCTATCGCAACTCGGTGACGTGAAGAGAACTTTTCAGGGCAGATGCTCAAGTGAAAACAAACAGCAAAAATATAGTAATGAACACCGTGTCCGTGCGGCACAGGCTTATCATGCATTCCTCTGAAAAGGGCACTTTTAAAACGGGTAAAAAGGGCAGGTGCTTGGGGCACCGTTAGCACCCTACCCCCTACTGTGCGTCCCTGTTGCAACTTTTTCTTTTTTTTTTTTTTTTTTTTTTTTTTTTTTTGTAAAACCTGTAAATTCACCCTTGTCTGTTCGTCTGTCTCACTTTTCTCAATAACCATGCCTTGAAATTTTTGTAAATTTTGCACAAACATTAAACATGATATGAGTAAAAAAAGTAACAGAACGGATTTTCCGGGAAAACTCTGGTTGCCCCTATAGGGTGCCTTTCGGGTTAAAATGTCTAAATTTGACACTTGTATGCTTATTAAAAAAATTGATGCTTTGGATTTTTATAAAACTTTCTGAAAAGTTGTAACTAACTGATTTCTATATAATTTTGTTTGTCTATACTTCGCGATAACTCTTGGGTGTGCCCCAGGGGCTCTTTTAGGGCTAATAAAAACACTCCATTTTTGGAACTATTTTACCATATTTGTCCAACATTTTCTGTGTATGTATATTTAGAAGTTTTGCATGGTGCTGAATTTAAATTTAAATATGTTATGGCCTTGGGGACTTTTGGGGTAAAAGGGGGGGGGGACAAATAATGGACTTAGCCATTTTTTTTTTTTTTTTTGTGCATGGTGCAGAACTCAAATTTACATATGTTAAGGCCTAAAACTGCACTGTTTGTTCATTTTCACCAGGATTTAACATCCCTTGGGGACTTTTGGGACTAAATGAGCGGGCGGGGGGGGGGGGCAAATGCCGAACTTAGTCATTTATTTTTTTATGCCTCATTCACTGTGCACTCACGGGGTACCATGCATGCTTCACTTGTTTTTCTGTGAGTGGGGATTACCATCGGTAAGTGATTAATAACATGGAGTATTCCAGGTTCAAATCCAGTTCATTCCACAAAAAAAATCCCTTATCTAATCCACACTTTGTGTCCAACATCCAAGAGATAAAATCTTCCACCATGCTTTGATATTTTGGTGCTTGTGCACTTTTGCCATTGCACTATTTTTAAATAGTTTTGGGAAGTTAAATTCAAGCTTCACAATATCTTTATTATCTATGTATTAATACGATAGCGTGTGTTATTTTGTGTGTCACGCTGGATTATGGATGGCCCAACGTGCGAAAGCAGGTAGGATGCATAACGACTTTAATCTATTTTAAACGGTCAAGCTTCCCATTTATCTTGGACTTTTGAGAAAATAGCGGCACATTTAAGATGCGTTTTTACAGTAATCGGGACAAAATAACAATTCCATAGTAAAATATTTAGAGATTTATAAAGAATCGGAATCGGTAATTGTATTGGAATCGTCCCATCACTAATAATATATATATATATATATATATATATATATATATATATATAATCTTTTGGTTTATTGAATCTATGAGCTTTCAATTCTAATTTATGTTCACCGATAGAGCAACAAATGTCTTATTTCCAAGTTTTCTTTGTGACTAATTGCTCTATAAAAGCTTTGGAGTGTAGTTTATCCTACTAGTTTATCGACAGCGGCGTAAAATGGATAGAATTCATTCAACTTGCGTAACGACTTTAATCTATTTTAAACGGTCAAGCTTTCCCATTTATCTCGGACTTTACCATGGCACTGGTCAGCATTATCTGGCCGCGTTTAAGATAACAACGAAATCAATAGAAACGCTTGCAGAATGTTTGTTCCGCAGATGCGGAGAAACAAGATCCATGGGAAAACGGGAAGAATACATCGGCCAGTTTTATGGTCCCGCAATCTGAAGACGGAATCTCGGCAGGAATCAATATGGCCCGGCTCAAAGACAAACGGCAGAAGTGAAGAATTCGGCTGCACCCAAGATAACGAATCCAATCCGTGCGAAAGGGGAGAAAAAGATAAATTGCATAGGAGTGAGAGGGGGGTAGGGGGAGGTGATTGGACCCTGGACACATCAGAGTGCCGGCGAACGGCCCCTCCCCTGTGGCCCTGCTGGATCATGGATGGGCCAACGTGAGAGAGTGGTAGGATGATAACAAGTGCAACTGGTTTTTGCTGCGAGCTCGGATAAAAAGGGCATAAAAATAGGCACAGCTTGGAATGGTAAATCGGTTCCAGTTAGAAATTTGTTGCGCAGAACTGTTCTGTTATTGGAATTAATTTTACCCGTCCTGGGACAGGTATTCGAGTTTAGCACACGATTATTGGATGTGGCTTCTTTGATGAATCTAACGTCCACCATGTAATTTCCCGCGGATATCCAGCGTTGTAGAGTGTTTATTGCTTTTAGTATTTGTTGTTCTTTCAGATTCTTCTTCGTGCAGACTTCCTCTCAGGTTTTCTATTCCCGCAATGCCTGCCACGAGCGAATTGCAAGGCAGCGGTCCTACTTGTTAATTCTTGTCCCGTGTCTAGTTGGCTCCCGGGGCCAGTTGAATAAAACAAAAAGGAAGAAAAAAAGCAGCATCCAGTGTCTGCCATGCATTCTTCTCCTCTTTCTGCAGGAGAGTTCCAAAATAATTTATAAAGGTTAATAGAATTCCAGTCTCTTTTCATTATATCCCTGTTAGCCACTGACATGCATGTCTGTATTTTTTGTGTTATATATATATATATGAACGAAGTCGGATTTACTTTTTCATGCTCTTCATACAGTTCTCATTTTTCGCTTCAGTTTTCTTTACAAACGCAAATTTCTTTTAAATTCTTTATCGTTTTTGCCATCTTAGATATTTTTTTTTTTTTTAGTTACTCTTCATACATTTATTCTTTATACTGTTTGCGTTCGCCTCGATTTCTCTCTCTCTCTCTCTCTCTCTCTCTCTCTCTATCTATCTATCTATCTATCTATCTATCTCTTTCTCTCTCCCGCCTTTCTCGCTTTCTCTCTGTTTCTCACGGGAGAAACGCCCTCCTCTCTCTCTCTCTCTCGCCCTCCTCTCTCTCTCTCTCGCCCTCCTCTCTCTCTCTCTCTCGCCCTCCTCTCTCTCTCTCTCTCTCGCCCTCCTCTCTCTCTCTCTCTCGCCCTCCTCTCTCTCTCTCTCGCCCTCCTCTCTCTCTCGCCCTCCTCTCTCTCTCTCGCCCTCCTCTCTCTCTCTCCATCTCGCCCTCCTCTCTCTCTCTCCATCTCGCCCTCCTCTCTCTCTCTCCATCTCGCCCTCCTCTCTCTCTCTCCATCTCGCCCTCCTCTCTCTCTCTCCATCTCGCCCTCCTCTCTCTCTCTCCATCTCGCCCTCCTCTCTCTCTCTCCATCTCGCCCTCCTCTCTCTCTCTCCATCTCGCCCTCCTCTCTCTCTCTCCATCTCGCCCTCCTCTCTCTCTCTCCATCTCGCCCTCCTCTCTCTCTCTCCATCTCGCCCTCCTCTCTCTCTCTCCATCTCGCCCTCCTCTCTCTCTCTCTCCATCTCGCCCTCCTCTCTCTCTCTCTCTCCATCTCGCCCTCCTCTCTCTCTCTCTCTCCATCTCGCCCTCCTCTCTCTCTCTCTCTCCATCTCGCCCTCCTCTCTCTCTCTCTCTCCATCTCGCCCTCCTCTCTCTCTCTCTCTCCATCTCGCCCTCCTCTCTCTCTCTCCATCTCGCCCTCCTCTCTCTCTCTCCATCTCGCCCTCCTCTCTCTCTCTCCATCTCGCCCTCCTCTCTCTCTCTCCATCTCGCCCTCCTCTCTCTCTCTCTCCATCTCGCCCTCCTCTCTCTCTCTCTCCATCTCGCCCTCCTCTCTCTCTCTCCATCTCGCCCTCCTCTCTCTCTCTCCATCTCGCCCTCCTCTCTCTCTCTCGCCCTCCTCTCTCTCTCTCGCCCTCCTCTCTCTCTCTCGCCCTCCTCTCTCTCTCTCGCCCTCCTCTCTCTCTCTCGCCCTCCTCTCTCTCTCTCGCCCTCCTCTCTCTCTCTCGCCCTCCTCTCTCTCTCTCGCCCTCCTCTCTCTCTCTCGCCCTCCTCTCTCTCTCTCGCCCTCCTCTCTCTCTCTCGCCCTCCTCTCTCTCTCTCGCCCTCCTCTCTCTCTCTCGCCCTCCTCTCTCTCTCTCGCCCTCCTCTCTCTCTCTCGCCCTCCTCTCTCTCTCTCTCTCCCTTCCTTTTCTCTCTCTCTCGACCCCCCTCTCTCTCGGCCCCCTCTCTCTCTCTCTGTCCAAACCGGGTAGCCTGTTCTCGTTCCGTCAACTGGTAAGTCTCAATTCACAATTATATTTTTCAATCACCTGCACTAAGGATTGAACCTTCAATCTCCAGAATAGCGCAACATTTGCAATCGAATTTCACCAAGTAGTCTATCCACTGCACCACGAGTCGATATCTCCGTTTTATAATAAATCTATTTTAGAAGAAAGGATTTGCAGAGATTTTATTATCTAACTTGGTCGGTGTAACGTAAAATATTCCCCTGTGAAAATTATACTTTTTTTTATCTATAAGATAGAAAAGGTACTTTTAAGATCGGATTTTTTTTTTCGATACTTATCAGATGAGTTTCTGTACTAAACATATCTAAGAACACTGCCAGACATAAATTAGCTTTGTGTGAAATTTGCAAAAGATAGGCTCAGTCGTTTCAGAACCTATGAGCAAGAAACGTTCTCTTTCTCTCTCTCTCTCACACTCTCTCTCTCACACTCTCTCTCTCACACTCTCTCTCTCACACTCTCTCTCTCACACTCTCTCTCTCACACTCTCTCTCTCACACTCTCTCTCTCTCTCTCTCTCTCTCACACTTCAGAATTGTCTGTTTTCTTTTGTGTTAGCTCGTTTGACTCGTTGGTCTAGTGGTCGCCATCAGTTCACTGTTCGGAAACCTCATTGAGTAACATTCAGGGCTGGGTGTCGAGACTGTGAACATCCGACTCCCGACAATTTTTTTTTTTAGAACCGACCTTGGCTCCTATTTTTTTTTTTTTTTTTTTTAAATAAGAGTTAAATATTTTTTTTTTTATATAATTTTCTTATTTAATGTCACGACGTAAAACTAGCGTCAATTTGGATTGATCCTTCATTTCCTTATTCTTGAAATATGACATTATTTTCAGAGGATCATCTTTTAGTCACTTCACACACATTAGAAAAATGTATTTTCCTCAAAAGTGACGTCACAATTGTTTGAGTCAGAAATGAGGGATCGATCCATATAGCCGCTACATTTACGCCGTTTCTTAATGCGTTCTGCGTACTCGTAAAATGTTTAAAAGATACCATAGAAGCTTCTTAGACACTATAATAAAAATGCACTTTTAGACCTGTAAGAGTAGACTCTATCCTTAAATTAGACTTGTGCGAGGAGTGAACAGCTGATTTCATGTAAGATGTTAATGCTTTGGTTTGGCTTACGGACGAAGGATGACAGGAGCTATGCGTTTTCCGGTGATTGCCTTTATTCGAGACGGCGAGAAAGACAACAGCGGGTAATAAACTTTTTTTGAATGACCTACCTTGAAAAAATGTGGCATAGGACACAATACGAAGATATTTCCCTGATTTTCTCCACCACGAAAAATGCTATTTTTGTGAATTTTACCGACTCCGACTCCTCTGGGTCCTGGATATGACCTTAAACTATATCCGATGGTGAGGCCCCAGTTTGTGAGCTTTGAGGGGGGGGCGTGAACCCGCTCCTTAATTGCTATTGCTCCCAGGTCCACTCTGACCCGGAGTGGTAGTACCTGTTAGTCCCAACTATGGGTTAAATAGAAACCTACTTGAAAAAAAAACAAAATAAATATACTCTATTAAAAAAAAAAAAATTGTTCTTCAAAATAACTAGATTCGGCATTAAATAACCTGAAAAGGGTTGATATACCGTAGAACAAAAACAACCAACCGACTCCTCTGGTCCATAAATTGCCTCGACTCCGACTCTAACTCTCCAGCCTTGGAAACATCTTCCTATTCCAATCGCTTGTTCCAAAAACTGCAATCTTGTGGAATTCCCTTCCTTCTGACTGTCTTCCTCTACCTACACCCTTGACATTTACTAGACCAAGATCAATAAACATCTTCTGTCTTTGTGCTAATCATTGTTCATACTCATTAGCTCCTTATATATTAAGTGGCTTCACGTCTTGTCTGTCGCGATTTTCTGATAAAAGCAGACAAGCAAAACGTACTCCCGACCTAACAAATCACCATGAAGGAACTTCAAGTTAACGAAACCTAAAAATGTCCGTTGAAGGAAGACAATCCCACCCACCGATCCACCCCAAAGGCGGCACTACCGTGCCAACCATTGCGTGATTGTCTGTCTGCCAGTCTTTTATGGATATCTTGGAAGCCAACCCAGAAAGCCTTTTGGTTTCAATCCAAACATTTCACCAAGAAAGTGTCTTGCCAAAGTTATGGAGCGGGAAAATGACATCTATGGGTTCGATCGAAGCAAAAAAAAAGATCAATAAATAAAAACAAAATAATCATGGTAAACTAGTTGTACATACCTGGCGTTGCCAGGTTGAAACATATTCGTGAGCAGAGGGTTTCGTCCCATCTATAAATATAAAAGCGAAAATGTGTGTGTGTATGTGTGTGCACTTTTTGTGTATGTCTGCAAAAGGCTTTTTTCGTCGACCTTCTCGCTCGGCTCGCACCTTTTTAAAACTTTTTTATATCACGTCTAAATCATAATATCTACAACTTAAGAACGGGGCTCGCATGTGTATTTAATTTGCCCGACTTTTACCAGCTATTTCATCGGCTATTTTTCCATCGCCGCATCTTCGAAAAGCGGAAGAAACAATAACTGGCTTGCAGCGCAAAACTAGGTCAAACATCACGCCACTTCCTCGCACCTGTATATTTCACTTTATAAACCTTAACTTAACACGCTTATCAGTTCCTCTTTCCTCGTGGCCGAGATGGTTAGGTGTCTGGCTTTTTCCCCCCCTTTCGTTTCCACCTTCGCGTCAGTTTCGGGTTCAATCCTTCCTTCCTACTAAAACTTTACTTTTTTTTCTTTTACACCTCCAAACACCCGGCCAACGTTTTTTTTTTTTTTTAACACACACACCTCCAAATACCCGGGCAACGCCGGGTACTCCCCGCTAGTACTATATAAGATAGGCCAAATATCCTAAATTCTTACAATTTTCCTGAAGGTGGATCTCCTGTTAGATTTATGGAAACATAAAATACATCAATTTTCGTTTATGAAAATTAAACAGTAAATAGTTTATTAGAGGAAATGACTCTCAATGCTTAAAGAAACTTAATTTCGTCTTGCCAAAGTTATGGTATGGGAAAATGACATCCACGGTTTGGATCGAAACCAAAAAAAAAAAAAAAAAGCAATAAAAAAAAGCTGCAGAATAATAATAGTATACTAGTTGTATACCCGATATTTTCATCTTGGAACATATTGGCGGGCGAGGGGTTTAGTCACATCTATAATATAAATCTAATCTGTTTAAATGTATGTTTGCATGTCTCGCAAAGACTTTCGACAGAGGCGACGGATCCTGACAAGATCGGTATCATTTTGAAGCTCGACGTTTCGGATGACGAATATCGAAAAATTGGCCAAAAGCATTTATCATTCACCCTAAACTCGGCCGTTTTGTACAAGGAGGGGTCGATTTTTTTTCACCGACATTTTAGCAAGTCATCGTCACTGTTGGATTGTCAGTTAATTTCAACGCATTTGACTTCCGGTCGTGTTATGGAGACGTCAGCTAAGGCGTCTGCCTTCGCGTCACGGGTTCGAATCTGCCTGTCTACTACTACTTTTTTTTTTTTTTTTTTTTTTTTGTGTGTGTGCTCAACACACATGGTGGAAGATGACTCCTCTCTTGTTGACTGAGCAATTTCGTTTTCGGGTTAACATGACTGGGAATGTCGCAGAAGAAAATATAAACTTGTTGAGTTCTCTCTCTCTCTCTCTCTCTCTCTCTCTCTCTCTCTCTCTCTCAGATATCCGACACCAGGGTAGGAAAATTGGGATTGAAAGTCAGCGCCCCCAGACGATGGGCACTCTGACCTGCAAAAAAAGTTCCTGGGCAGCCCCGCCGGCATTTCCCGGTAAGGGCGCCTCAGGTGGTTAGCAATAATTTAACGCTCTTTCTAAGAAAGAGAACAGGAATGGTCTAATTTCTGTTGATTTTTGAGGAGGTGGGGATCGGGGGGGGGAGATAAAAATCCATATGCAAGTTGCAAAAAAAAATATCCATGATGCTTTAATAATTTGAAAAAAAAAAAAAAGTTATAAATTAATCGTGGTTCTGTTTAAGTAATAACTATGTGCATGAAATAAACTGGGGCAGAAGACTTCGACCCCAGGCAGCACCGGGTCCACTTGCTAGTGTATAATGAAAAAGGATGGTATTGTATTTCATGGTTAGTTTCATCTGCCTATCAAGTTTTGGACAGTGGAAGAAGGCATCTTGAAATCGCGTTTTCCAAGGAAGAGAGATTCCTTTGTCGTCCGACATTTTACGCTTTGCCTGCTTTGGGAAGCAGAAAATAGAAACCGTGAAAAAAAAAAAATAAATAAAAAAAATAAGAAAACGCCAAATGTCCGTCCGCTGTGTTCCGTGGTGTTATCGACAGAAGAATTACCAAATGTCAAAAGTTCCCTCTTTTCCAATTAGAGAGAAAAAGATTCTTGAGAAATTCTTGCAGAAATAGCAATTTCTGATTCGTTTTTTCTTTTATATATATATATATATATATATATATATATATATATTTTAACAAGAATGCTGACGGTGAATGTTGCTTTTTTATATTTATTTATTTATTTTTTTTATATTTGATACAAAATGGCTACTTTACGCAACGGAGACAAGCGATATCAACGTATTGATACTGTCGTCATTATATTTTGAAAATAGACACCAATATAAAAGTCTTGAAAATAAAAATGTTATCAATCCTCCTCGGAAAAAATCACACACGCACACACACATTGGTATATTTAGGCAGCATTTTTTCATTCAAGCAAATATTATTAAATGCAACGAAGACACTTTGCTTTATGATTATTTTTTTTTTTAATTTTTCGATTTTCCGTATAATCTTTTTTGTATTAAAATCAAAAATATTAAAAGTTCCATAGCTGTTGCTCTCACGAACGCTTTCGATTCGTCCATGAATCATCTTCAGGTGTTGAAGTGCGAAGGAGCGAAAATGAGAATTACAAATTTTCATCGACTTTTCTATATATTTTAACTAATCGCCGTTTTCTGTATATTTTAGTTTTCATTTTTAATTCTCATTTTCGCTCCGTCGGACTTTTAGAACGGAAAGCAACAAAAAAAAGTTTCCTTATGTCTTAGAGCTAGGACAACAGCATATTCTTCGCATTGTTTTTACTTTCTAGTGTGTGTCCGTTGATATCTTATTTTTTTTTTTTTACAAAGGCATCACCACTTATCAAGGCTAAAAGGCCACTCGAGGATAAGGGTTAAAGAGTGTACAGTAGACAATTGGACAATAAAGTAATCGTTAGTGATGGAAATTCGGTAAATTCGTTAACTTATATGGAACGGCTCATCAAGAACTTGTTTACGTTAGACTTGAAGACAACCATATTGTAGTCAGCTGGAAAGCAGGAAAACGAAGACCATTCCATAGGCGTGCAGTTCTAAGAAAGAAGCTTTGTTCATGGAACCTACGTTTAGGTTTAGGCACAGATAAAGAGTGGGAGAAATTATTGATAGTGTTTTCAGCTAGACGGGTGTTTCTTGTGAAAGTTTGGCAAGGGGGGGACCATAGATTGGAGCTCAGTCGAGCACTTGCCATGAAAATAACGATAAAGCAGAAATAATAACGAGAAAAGGACATCTCCTACGAGGCTACAAAGTCTATTTTGAACTCTATTAAGGCAGGATAAGTCCTTTCTAGCTGCTCCTGCCCAGATGAAGCAACAGTACTCCATCCTTGGACATACCTGGCTCTTCTATAGATAGGGAATTGCATCAGCAGTGAGATATCTACTGGATCGATAGAAGGATCCCACCATTTTTACCAGCAGCCTTGATTTAATTTATCTGAGAGTATATCTTTCAAACTCCTTGGCCTAATGTTCACAGGAAACATGAGTTGGAACAATTACATTGAAGGCATTACCAGGGGCACTGCAAGAAAGGTGGGCTCTCTCAACCGTGCTAGACAACTACTAACACCCGAAAGTATCCTGTACCTCTATAAGGCCACCATTCGCCCATGTATTGAGTATTGCTGTCACATCTGGGCTGGTGCATCTGCTACTAGTCTCTCGCTCCTTGACAAGGTTCAAAAGAGAGTCGCAAACCTGATAGGCCCTGAACTGGCATCTAAGCTTCAGCCTCTGTCCCATTGAAATGTTGCATCCCTCTGCCTCTTCTACAAGTATTTTAGTGGTGAATGCTCTGACGAACTGCAATCACTTGTGCCCCCATGACGTGAGCACCCTCGACAAACACGACAGGCTGCTAAATCCCACCCCCACACTGTAGAGATCCCTAGATGTAAAAGATCTTTTTACTCCAATAGTTTCTTCCCCAGAACCGCTAGACTCTGGAATTCCATTCCAGGTCCCTGCTTTCCCAACAGTACTGACGTGCAGAAGTTCAAGTGTAACGTGAACGGACATCTTGCTGCCCAAATCCCTACATAGTACCCCAGTAGTTGTTGCCCCTGATAGTAGCCCCCTACACCAAAGTGGCAATTTGCCTTGTTTGGGGTGAAAATGTAATAAAAAAAGAAAAAAAAAATGTTCCATTTCAAATCAGGCATATTATATGCTTTTCTATAGTGATGTGGTTCTCAGATGATTAACCGTGTCGGATATACACTCGAGAGTCAAAATAGTAAGAATATTCTGTTGTCATAGCCCTATTTATAACTAGTCGACCGAAACCTTGTCATGAGTCTAGTAGCATTTAAAATAATGTTTATTTAAATATAAATAAGTGTGTATATGTGTGTGTGTGTCCCAAAACCTCTCACCTTGATAGAGGAAAGACTAAAACTGTCTGCTATAATTTAAAATGATCTGAAATAACAGCAAGGAGAGACTTTATTCCAAATATTTCTCATATGTTATCTCCCCCTCTTTTGGAAATAGGGTACGATTCTGAATATCTCTAGTATCAAATAATCCTTATACACTGTGAAATTTACTTTATGCATTAAAACCAAAGAGGGGAGAAATAGCATATGAGAAATGTTTGGAATCAAGTCTCCCCTTGCTGTCATTTCAGATCATTTGAAACCATAGCAAGTTTTAATTTCTTCTCCATCAAGGCCAAGAGGTTTTGGGGAAATATCAGATATTTTGTAATTGATTTGCAAAACTAGAAAAACAAATGACTATGATTGAATCATGGCTGAAAAAAAAAAGTGCCAAAAATAAGCTCTGGATGATGGATGATCCCCTTAATGTGTGACTTTAAAAGCAAATGTCACATAGGCCACTACACAATTCAGGTCATTACCTTTCCAACGAGCCTTCATTTGTTAAATTCTGATGGTGTGTATGTATATATAATATATATATTGGTCGTTGTCGATGCGGTGTACCACTGACATCTTCGTATGATCCGTTCTTTAGTCAGCCAAAACTTTTCACTTATATAACTGACTAGCAGGGAGACCGGACGTTGCTCGGAAATGAATTAGGATCAACAAATCTTTCATTATCCAATATTTTTTGTCATCGAAATCAGTAAAACCACGCATTTTTCAATCCTTCCATTCAGTCTTAAAATACAAAGGAAGGGGAAGCCGTGCGTGTAATTGTGAGGCAAGGGTTGTGCAATCCACAATGCTGAGATAAGCGGAGAGCACATACAGCACCTGGAAGTCCCAAATGGTCACCCATTCAGTACTGACCAGGCTCACCGTTGCTTAACTATAGTGATCCAGCAGAAACCGGTGTGTCAACGGGATTTTGTCGTATATAATCCACAATACGTTGTAGTCTACATTGCACTGTAGAGAACCTACTGGTTAGTTTATAAAATTTTTATATAATGGCTTGAATTAAAGTTTAAAATGCAAGTATCATGGTGCAATTGTGCTTTAAACAGAAACATTGATTCTGAATGCGCCCCTGTCATATCAAAAAACCTATTGATTTTAAGGGTTTGTATTACTGTACACATAGATTCGAAAAAGTTGTCAAAAAACAAATATAACAAATAAATGTTATCAAAGGCAAGACAAGTTACTTTTCTACCTAACTGGATATATTTTTTGTGTTTTTATTCAATGTAACATGTTTATTCAGCTCGAAAAACATACAGTGTTTACCGATGTATTGGAAAATTCAAAATGGCGCCCGACTGTCTCTTTAACACGGTAAGTGTGGGAAAAGATGTTATAAATAATAAACTAGACAAAATACTATTAAAAAAGCACCGAATATATGTCAAGTTATGTCACGGTAACATATATTGAGCGAATTTCTAACAGTATTTTGTCTAGTTTATTATTTATAATACTTTTTCCCAAGCTTACCTTCTCCGAGAGAGAGTCGGGCGCCATTTTGAATTTTCCAATGCATCGGTAAACACTGCGTGTTTTTCGAGCTGAATAAACATGTTACACTGAATAAAAACACAAAAAATATATCCAGTTAGGTAGAAAAGTAACTTGTCTTGCCTTTGATAACATTTATTTATTATATATATATATTTTGACAACTTTTTCGAATCTGTGTACAGTAATACAAACCCGATTTTAAATGTAGGATAGGATCTTTCGACTTGTGTGGTAATAAAAGTTCTCAAATTTACTTAATGTTAGTGTGTAAGGTGTTAACTTCGGTCAAAATTAGATTATTTTGATTTGTTTTTGTCTTTCTTTGCTTATTAGATAAAATAATCAATACACCTGCATGAATGAAAAGACTATGCAACCTGCTAGTGTGTGTGTGTATATTTATATTTCTATGCGTGGTGTAGCAATCGGTCTCTGAAGATTAACAGGGGCACCACGTGAAGGCTTGCTACTTGCCCCCCTTAGCGAGACTATAACAGCAGGAATAAAAATGAAGCCCTACCAGACGCAAAAGAAACACTCCCCCAGGGTTCAAACCGTGGTAGAAAAAAAACTGGGTGACTCTAAATAGAGCCAGAGCCAAAGTAGGCAAAACAAAAGACAATCTCCACAAGTGGGGCCTAGACACGTCACCTTTATGTCCATGTGGAGAGGTACAAATGATGCACCACCTTAGGGAAAACTGTCGATTTGGTCCTCATTGCTCAAACCAAGACCTTAAGGAGGCAAACAGCACCGCAATGCGATGGGTTTCTATTGTGATAAGATATGATATATATATATATATATATATATATATATATATATATATATATATAAAGCTGAATGTGTGTGTGTGTGTGTGTGTCTGGTCACGAATAGGCTCCTATATGGTTGACTATTTTAAAAAACTGATTACATATAATGATAGAAGATGTATCAAGACACAGGAATGGATATGATCGGCAGAACGGTGGTTCATTAAAACTGTGGGGTCTGCGTTCTCGCCTGGTCCACAAAGTCTGGAAATAAAAAAAATTAAAAGCAAACGTTTACAAGTGTTTTTGATATAAATGTACATTAGAATACTTTGATTAATGTTTTAACTTAAATAGGTATGATATAATAAAATTGTGGGGTCTGCATTCGCTCCTGGCCTCCAAAGAATGGAAATAGACACAAACTTTAATAAAGACTTTTCATATCTATCTGCGTAAGTATACTTTGATAATTATGTTTCAGTTTGAAGAAATATGGTATAATAAAATTATGGGGTGTTCGTTCGCACCTGACCTCCATAGAATGGAAATATATCAAAGTTTAACAAAGTTTTTTAATATAGGTCCCCAAATATTGTGACAATTGTTTCAGTGTGAACAGGTATGGTATAATAAATTATGGGGTTTATCTATTTTATTTTTACTTTCATCATATTTTGCTTTGGTTTTGATACCCCCAAATTCAACTCAAATTTACAACCCTTCCTTTTCATAACCTATCATACTTTCATAAATCAGAGTTCATTTTCTGTAGGCTGTTTTTGAACCCAGTCAACAACGGGTACTTTTGCTGGTATGTATATATATATATATATATATATATATATATATATATAGTACAAAATAGACTTCGTGGCTTAATGGGGGATGCCCTTTTCTCTTCCCTGCAACCTCTCTCTCACAGAAGAGACGTTGCTGGCCGGTCTTTATTCTATCATTATTTCCATGGCAAGTGCTCGTCTGAGCTCCAATCTCTGGTCCTATTGCCAATCTTTCACGAAAAACACCCGTCTGGCTGAAATTACTGTCAATAATTTTCCCCACTCTTTATCTGTGCCTAAATCAAAACGTAGATTCCATGAATAAAGCTTCTTCCTTAGAACTGCACGCCTGTCGAACTCTCTTCGGTCTGCCTGTTTCCCACCTGACTTCCAACTTGGATGTCTTCAAGTCCAACATAAACAAATTCCTGATGAACCGCCCCCTTAAGTAAGACACTTTATCAAATCTCCAATACTAGCGATTGCTGCGACACTATCCCATTGATTACTGTACACACAATAACCCTTATCCCTGAGTGGCTTCTGGGCCTTGATAAGTGGTGACCTCCATGTAATATATATATATTTAATGTTTCTGTTGGTCATGATTGATGACAGTCGACTTCAGCTCTGGCTATGCGACTTTGTATTTCAGTCGTGCACATTTGTCATGTGATTCGTATCCCAGGTATTTGAATTCATCAACTTGTTTCACTGGTACATTGCGACATTGTAGCGTGCATGTTGGAGCTTGGGTGTTCTTGGATACTGAGATTATTAATGTCCATACCCAGTGCGGCCGCAGCTGAGATTGAACTCGCTACACGAGTTTGTAGTGTAATTCAAATCTTGTCGGTAGCTGGATACTTGATGCTTCACCCGGGCTATCAAGAGTATTTTTTTTTTTTTATCGTGACGTCATCACTAGATGGGTTGCCTACCACGGCTTAAGAGAGCCCCATCTACTCTCGAGAGGAGGATAAACCGCGCCAGTTTCTCAACCTGGTATTTTAACTCGCGGTACATACAGCGCCTCGCCTTCTCAAATGGTCACCCATCTGGTACTGACCAGACTCAACGTTGCTTAACTTCGGTGATTTGGCAAGAACCAGTGTGTCAGTATGATTGTGACGTAGTACTTGTGTGTGCCTACTACTATGTAATTAATGTAAGGCTCCCCAAAAAAGATGACTTGATTGTATTTATTTGCTTCCCCACAGAGCAAATTAGGCACAAGGCCGTTTTTAATGTGGAGAGTGAAGAGGAAATTGGGGACCAGCTCCCCGGGAAGTTGGGGAGCTGGATAGTGACAATTGGTATGAAGGGTTTCCCCTACATTGACCAATAACTAATTGCTACAAGAGCAATGGTCTTATATGTGGGGTTGCTCTCACATATGGTCTTTGGATGCTAGTATCTGCCGGAACAGATACTACACTTTGATCTTGTCCCGAGGGCCACAAGGGCTGAGGGATTTATTTGCTTCCCGACTGAGCAAATAAGGCACAAGGCCGTTTTTTAATATGGAGATGGGGGAGGGAAAGGGGGGGAGCAGCTCCCGAGAGGTGGGAAATGGGAGCTGGATTAGTAACTGTCGGTATGAAGGGTTGCCCCTACAGTGACCAAGGTCAGATATGTGGGGTTATCCCCACATATGGTCTTTGCTAGTCATAGCTTGCAGCATCTGTCGAATCAGATACTACACTTTGATCTTGTCCCGAGGGCCACAAGGGCTGAGGATGTGAAATCGAGTGTTTCCATGTTACGAATTTACCTAAACGAAGTCGAAATGCACCTGATATCGTTTGAACTCGGCTTGCCTATCACACAGTCTGCGTGAATAACATAACGTCAACAATCCTCACTCCCGGGCGAATTATTTTCGCCCCTTTCTTAAACAACGCTGTCATTGTTGTTGAGTGGGCTGAAAGCAAGAAAATCAGAAAGGAGGTGCGTGGAAGTGTGTTTGTGTGTGTGTGTGGGGGGGGGGCTTGCTCTAATTAAAACCAGAGACTGTGGGTATCATCTTTGACAAAAACCAACACCACCACCCTCGCCCGACTAACTCTCCCCCCCCCCCTCCGCTCCACACCCGCTTTTCGGTCTAGGAGGAAGAGCTTTTGTGTTTTGCATATTACCTAGAATCGCAGTCGGCTTTCGGTTCTGGAAAAATATGGTTTTGTCATATCCTCGTTTGCTTTGTACGCAGCGGTTAAATCCATCTTCGCGCCAAAAGAAAATGGCTACAAAATGTCTTCCGCTCTTTCTTTCTTTTTTTTTTTTTTTTTTACTGTTTTTTATTTTTGTTTTCTTATTCAATTTTTATTTCTTTATTTAAGAAACGTTTTTTTTTCTTTGTTTTTTTTTTTACTGTCATTCATTTTTACGGTATTTTTCTTTTTTTTTATCAAATTTTTATTCAAGAAACGAAAAAGCTACAAATTAAATAATTAAACAAATAAATAAATAAAAATCTGCCAAGCTTAAACCCTTCTATCCCCACAAAAATAAAATTGTGAGTGACGTCACTGGAGACAGGTATTTATGTATTTAAAAAAAATCAATTTTTATTTTTTTTATTTTGTGTTAATTTTTCCAAACTTTATAATTTAAACGCTAAACAAATTTATAAATTTTTTAAAAATAATTAAATTAATAAAATAACATTTTTTTTATTTTATTTTAGATGAGGGTTGATTGTTTATATTGTTTTGATAGGACTATTGTTCTTATCTCAAGTGTTATTTGGCCAACGTTTCGGTCGGTTTGGTCTTCGACCGTCTTCAGACATGTCGGTTGCTATTTTGGAAATGATCAACATGCCTGAACGCTAAACCGACCGAAATGTTGCACAATAACGGTCAAGATGAAAATATTCCGATCAAAACAATATTAATAAAATAAGTTTAAAAATTAAAAAAGAAAAAATAGATAAATTTAAGTTTTTTTTGTTTTTTTTCTCCTAGATGTAAGCGTTGTTTAAACTGAACTTCGTAAGTTTATTAAGCGGTACAGTAAATTATTTTTAAAAGAAACAAAAGGTATATTTTGTATAGATTTTAAAGAAAAGGGTTTAATTCTGTATTTGTCAATGTTTGGAGCCAATTTTTTTTTTAATTATTTTTATTATTATTACCTAGATTCATTTTTTTTTTTTGTAATCTTCATAATTTAGGATAATAGTTTATTTATGTAATTATTATTATTATTATTATTATTATTATTATTACTATTATTATTATTTTACCTAGATTCATTTTTTGTAATCTTCATAATTTAGGATAATAGTTTATTTATTTAATTATTATTATTTTATTTTTACCTAGATTCATTTTTTTCTGTAATTTACGATACTATTTTTTTTATTTAATTATTTTTTTTTAGTGATGGGACGATTCCAATAGTTCTTTACCACCCGATGCAATTACCAATACTTTTCTATATTTCCGACTCTAATACAGTTACCAATCTCAAAATCTAAAAAAGGTAGAATTTCCATTTTTTGGGGGAACGATATTTAGTGGAGTATTCTACTTTTAAATGTAGAATATAATTTCATTTTAATTTGAAAAAAATGATTTTCAATTACATGCTAGAAAATGGAACTGTGTTTTTGTGTACTTTTTTTCTCTCCGAAATAAATTCTTTATCTTAAACTGTAAATAAACTTTAGTAAAACTTGCGGAGAATGCTCTTTACGGTTATTGTGAAAAATGGAATGGAAATTTAAATTTCGTTCCGTTTTAAATTCGGTATATTTTTACATTACGTCCAACTCATCTTTCATATTCAACACGTCAACTTTTATAGGTTTTCGGGTATGCTGACAAGGTTGGGGTGTCTATTGCGAAAGCCGTTCTTAACATGGGAAGGTTGGGGTGTCTATTGCGAAAGCCGTTCTTAACATGGATGTTTATGGGGGGGGGGGTCTATTCCAAAAGCTGTTCTTAACATGGGGGAGGTTGGGATGTTTATTCGTTGTAAGCATACCCGAAAACCTGTAAAACTCCAGTGTGAACGGTGAGTTGGTCTTATATAAAAAAAAAAAAAAAAAATACCAAACATTTTATATCAAATTAACTTTGTCTTTGAAAAATTAAATTATTTCGTTTGTGTTTAATAAAATTTTATATATATATATAAAATCTTTCGTGTGTGAAAGTGCGACTGTTGAAGGTTATTCTTTCGATTATTTCCGTTCCATTTTTTTTTTTTTTTTTTACAACCATCATATTTTGCTTTGGTTTTGATACCCCCAAATTTCATAAATCAGAGTCCATTTTCTGTAGGCTGTTTTTGAACCCAGTCAATGACGGGTACTTTTGCTAGTATATATATATATATATATATATATATATATATATATATATATATGTATATATATATATATGACAGAGTACAAAATAGACCGTGGCTTAATGGGGGATGCCCTTTTCTCTTCCCTGCAACCTCTCTCTACAGAAGAGACGTTGCTGGCCTGTCTTTGGTCTATCGTAAAATATGTAAAAAAAAAAAAAAAAAAAAAAAAAAATGCCAAAAATTTTATATAAAATTAACCTTGTCGTTGAAAAATTAAATTATTTCGTTTGTCTTAATAAAATTATATATATATAGATATATGTGTGTGTGTGTGACTGTTGAAAGTTATTCTCTCGATTATTTGCGTTTTTTGGGGGGGGGGGTATAACTATTAAAAAAGGATTAAAACGGAACGAAATGTAAATTTCCGTTCCATTTTTTTTACAACAACCATCAAATAGAGCATTCCCCGCAAGTTTTACCTAAACTTTTTTTTTTTATATATAAATCGAAAGCTTTCATCGGATTCTGGCTCTTTGTAAATAATCGTTCTAGTCGGAGACATACCATCCCTCGTGGATAGTCCTCACAGCATCGCGTCACTAGAAGAGTAGAAGTGACTTAGTAGATATGATACAAAATGGCTACTTTACGCGGAAAAGACAGGCGGTAAAAATGTATTGATATGCCGTCGTCATTATATTTTGAAAATAGCAATCGATATAAAAATATTCTTGAAAATCCAAATAATGTTATCAGTCCTCATCGGAAAAAAATCACACACTAAAACACACACACACACACACGTTTCATGGTAAACAACTAAATCTGGTAGATCCCGTATGGCAAGAAGTGATGAGAATCGTCAGAGATTAGCAGAGAGTGTGGCCGAGGATCCATCCACATCAGTAAGAAGGAGATCAAGTCAAATTGGGGTCTCTCGATCATCTCTTCAGAGAATGCTTCATGAAGAGGGGAAATTTCCATATAAAATTCATTTGGTGCAAGAGCTTCAGCCAAACAATCCGGAAAAAAAGCTGGAATATGCCATGCAATTCCAAGATTTGGCCAATGGGGATTCAAACTTTCTTAAAAACCTCATTATGTCCGATAAGGCCCATTTTCATCTGAATGGGTTCATAAATAAGCAAAATTGCAGGATTTGGGGATCAGAAAATCCCCACACAACAGCACAACGGCAATTACCCCCTCAGAAATGTACAGTATGGTGTGGAGTAATGGCGGATGAAGTAATTGGAATTGGTGGACATTTGAGTAACATCATTTTTCATAACTAAAATTAGATCTTGTGAAAAACATACCCGAGATTAAATTGTCTAAATACAATTAAAATAAGTAGATTATGATATCCTACTATAGCTCAGAAAATCAAGGAGAGGCTCATCTACCTACAAATGAAAATTGGTAAGCATAACTTAAATATTGAGGAAGTTAATCAAATTTAAAATCCGTCAACATTTTTGTACTATTAAACGTTGGGTCTAAGTTTTAAAATCCGTCAACATTTTTGTACTATTAAACGTTGGGTCTAAGTTTTAAAATCCGTCAACATTTTTGTACTAATAAACGTTGTGTCTAAGTTTTAAAATCCATCAACATTTTTGTACTAATAAACGTTGTGTCTAAGTTTTAAAATCCGTCAACATTTTTGTACTATTAAACGTTGGGTCTAAGTTTTAAAATCTGTCAGCTTCTTTTGGTACACCCTGTATATATCATTTTTATAACATGAATAGGTAATCAAATTAATTAAGAATAGGAAACTAGATCTAATAATATCTGTAACAGGTCTTCTTCTTAAGATTAAGGGAGGTGGTGTTTGATCAACACTGGTGGAGAGCCATGATTTAATATACTGTTTTATTTTTAAATCACGAAACAATGTTTCATGGTAAACAACTGATGATCCCTTAAATTACCATTGGTACTATAGCGAATTCAAGAGAGCAAGTTGATGCAGTGATGGCAGGTGATTGAATGACTTATTGACAAAATAGTTTTCCAACGAATGATAAAAAATAAAAATGAGTGTTTTGTATAGTTTTAAAGGTTAAAAAAACTTCCAAGACTAATATATATATATATATATATATATAATGATTGCAACGTCTCTTGTCAGACGAGTGCCACTCCCTCAGACATTTAAAATTCATGAGCCCAAATGCCTGAGAGAGTATCTATACAAAGATGATGTTACAGAGTCTTAGCTTTGTACGACAGCTAAGTCTCTCTCTCGGTTCAAAATGTTGAGATCTAGCAACAAGCAAGAGCAAGATAGCCAGCAACAAATTAAACTGCAGACCAGCTTAATGCGGGTACTGGTCTCCCGCTTTATGGTTTTTTAAATCAGAGATTTGCTTCTCCTAGAAAGGTTGCCTTCACCACGGCTTACGGGAGCCCTTTCCACCCCAATACACATATACAAATATACACGGTGCTAGTTGGCCGTTGACCCAGAAAAGGAGTTAATTCATATATATATATATATATATATAGCCTGACGAATTCTCACTAGAATGAAACGCGGAATATTCTGTAGTTTAATTGCCGTATATTTTCATCTCTTCTATTTATATATGCCAGGTTAATAATATGCAAAGATAAAACCCAATGACTTTCACGAGTCTCATGATAGTGCTCAATAAAAAAAAAAAACAGAGCAAGGTATACTTTTATTTATACCGTGTAACCCGGATATAAGAAACTTCGTCTGCGTTCATTACAGCTTTCTTATATCCGGGTTACACTGTACATTAACATAGGCTCTAATTTGGGACCAGATGAAATCTTTTATATCGGTTTTCTTTTCTATGTTGGACTCTTATACCCGGTTACACTGTATTCCAGTAACCGTTGTGGTAACGTTGCTGCAGTCTCCTGAGAGTTTTTTTTTTTTTTTTTTTTTTTTTTTTTACAAAAGACATCACCACATTATCAAGGCCCAGAGGCCACTCAAGGATAAGGGTTAAAGAGTGTACAGTAGAAATTGGTCAATATAGTAATCATTAGTAATGAAAATTTGGTAAATTTAATAACTTATATGGAACGGCTCATCAAGAACTTATTTACTTTAGACTTGAACACAACCATATTGTAGTCAGCCGGAAAGCAGGAAAACGGAAGACAATTCCACAGGCGTGCAGTTCTAAGAAAGAAGCTTTGTTCATGGAATCTACGTTTAGGTTTAGGCACAGATAAAGAGTGGGGGAAATTATTGATAGTGTTTACAGCTAGACGAGTGTTTCTTGTGAAAGAGTTTTGGTCAATTAGGTATAAATGATCTCGTCAGACAATAATAATTAAAAAAAAAAAAGAAAAAAAAAGCAGGGTCCTTTCTTTTAAGTTGTCTGACGAGGTCATTTAGTTATTTCTAACTAATTGACCGAAACGGTGATATTTTCAATAATCAAGGCAAACGCGTGGCTCGCATGAAATAAATGAGTGAAGTTAGTTTTTTTTTCTTCTTCTTACTGTTTGCTATATTTAAATTTGTAAGTTTAGAAAGCTAATACAACGCAGATTAAAAAAAATAAACAAACATCCATTTGTTTAAAACCAAATTTCGAACTTTGATGCGATTTTATACGTAATGCTGACGTTAGATCGCTGAAACTTGACTAAATTTTAACAAACAAACATTTTCTGATTTTTTTTTTTTTTTTTTTTTTTTTTTAGATGGGGGCTGATTGTTTATATTAGTCGTGAAGCGAGGTCCTCGCTGGGCAAAACAACAAACAGCTCACTTAAAATTAATTTTTCAAAAACATTAATAAGAAAACAAATATTTAGAAAAAAACTAATTAAAAACAAATCATCAGACTTGGCTTGTTATACGAGGTGTAAATTTATTTGCCCTGGTGTATCACAATCGTGTTTATTTTGAGTCCGAAAAAAAAAAGAAAAAATCCTTCCCGACTGGTCAAATGTTTTCGGCGTTAAGTTGGAAAGAAACGATAAATTAATTTTCTTTAGAAAAGCCGTTCGGGTAAGGAGCGGATTGAATAGATAAGAAGAATGCTTTTCCTTTTTTTTGTGTGGTTTCACCATTGGAACCGGCACAGGGAGCGACAGAGTGTGGCAGTAACGCGTCTTACTCCTCTGGTGTTCGCGAGCAAAAAAGAGCGAGAGACTCCTCAAATTTAGCGCCACAGCTTTTTTTGTCTTTTTTTGGAGCTCTCCGGAAACGGTGAATGTTCAATGTCACTGTCAAAATTAGTTCCGGGGTAGACGCTACAGTCGTATTGATCGGACTATTGTTCTCATCCTGAGTTTTATTTTTGCAACATTTCAGTTGGATTAGCCTTCGACCGTCTTCAGGCATGTTGGTTGTTGCTTGGAAAAGAAAAGAGAAAAGTTACTGGCTCCGTAGATATTTTCGTATTCTTTGAGTTAATCTCCATTTTATGGTTATTGTTTCGTATTTGTTAAAATATTGATCGACACAGAAGGCAACTCTAATAAAGATTGACGTAAAAATACCCCACATTGTACTTGTTTTCTAATCTTAGAAATTTCAAATAAAAAAATTTTCACATGTGAAATAAAACAAAACAAACATACATTTTAGATAAAACAAATGGATGTATGTATCTATGTAAATATTTAACCGATAAACTCTTAAACTACTGGTCATAAACACTGAAATTAACAGGAAATAGGATGGAATATTGCTGCCATATCTGGGCAGGAGCTGCTAAAAACAGCCTATCCTGCCTTGACAGAGTACAAAATAGACTTCGTAGCTTAGTGGGGATGCCCTTTTCTCTACCTTGCAACCTCTCTCCCACAGAAGAGACGTTGCGAGCCTTTCCTTGTTTTATCGTTATTTCCATACTCGTCTGAACTCCAATCTCTGGCCCCCCCCCTCACCAATCTTTCACGAAAAACACCCGTCTAGCCGAATCCACTGTGAAAAATTTTTCCCACTCTTTATCTGTGCCTAAATCAAAACGCGGATTCCATGAACAAAGCTTCTTTCTTAGAACTGCACGCCTGTGGAACTCTGTTCCGTCTGCCTGCTTCCCACCTGATTACAACTTGGATGTGTTAACAAATTCCTAATGAACCGCCCCCTTAAGTAAACACTTCATCAAATCTCCACACTAACGTAATGTACTTGCAATAACCCTTATCCCTGAGTGGCTTCCGGGCCTTGATAAGTGGTGACCACTGTGTAAAAAAAAAAAAAAAAAAAAAAAATCATATACCAAGGACGGTTTAGAGAACAAAATCTTTGTTTGGATGAATGAATAAGGCGTATAGAAATATGTCTGCAAGTTGAAATGCAAACGAATGACTTGGGTGTTATCAGTAGGGATATGACAACAGCATATTCTTTTCATTGTTTTGACTCTCGAGTATATATCCAACACAGATAGACACAGTTAAGCAACCGAGAACTACATCACTCTATATAAAAGCATATAAGATATCAACGAATACACACTCGAGAGTCAAAACAACGAAAAGAATATGCTGTTGTCCTAGCCTTAGTCATCAGATAGAATTGAAACCGAAACATTTAGTCCTCCAGCTGCGTTCAATACCGTTTGAACTATCGACAGATAGATGAGAAAGATTTCGATTGAAACAACCTCAAGCTATGAATTCTTTGTGTGTGTGTGTGTGTGTGTGTGTGTGTGTGTATATTAAGTGCGTTGGGTATATGGCGATTTGTGTACATAGTGAAGTTCCTCGTGTCGTCTAGTTTTTTTTACATAGGCATCACCACATTATCAAGGCCAAGAGGCCACTCAAGGATAAGGGTTAAAGAGTGTACAGTAGAAATTGGACAATATAGTAATCATTAGTAATGAAAATTTGGTAAATTTAATAACTTATATGGAACGGCTCATCAAGACTTGAAGACAACCATGTTGTAGTCAGCCGGAAAGCAGGAAAACGGAAGACAATTCCACAGGCGCTTAGTTCTAAGAAAGAAGCTTTGTTCATGGAATCTACGTTTAGGTTTAGGCACAGATAAAGAGTGGGGGGAATTATTGATAGTGTTTACAGCTAGACGAGTGTTTCTTGTGAAAGTTTTGCGAGGGGGGACCATAGATTGAAGCTCAGTCGAACACTTGCCATGAAAATAACGATACATCAGCGACAAACTCGCAACATCTCTTCTGTGAGATAGAGGTTGCAAGGAAGAGAAAAGGACATCTCCTACGAGGATACAAAGTCTATTTTGAACTCTATCAAGGCAGGACAAGTCCTTTCTAGCAGCTCCTGCCCAGATGTGGCAACAGTATTCCATCCTTGGACGTACCTGGCTCTTATATAGATAGAGAATAGCATCAGCAATGATCGATCTACCGGATCGATAGAAAGATCCCACCATTTTTCCAGCGGCCTTGGCAACAGATTTGATGTACGTGTTCCATTTAAGATCAGGAGTAATGGTCAAGCCAAGAAGCTTGTCAAAACTTGAGGCCTCCTGAAGACGAGAGCCATTTGTTCATAAACGCTTACACACTACACATATATACAGTTCAGCAGGAATTATGACATCTAAAAACAAACATTTCCTTTACAAAAAGACGGAACATCTGAGGGAATTACATCTTGTCAAACATGGACACATTACGTTCATTCATTTGGCGTCTTGGTTAACGAGCCAGCCAAAACTAAAATGAACATTTCTTCCAAATAAACAACCAGGTGTCTCCGGTTATATTTTCAGACAGCTTGTATTTCACTATATTTCCATGTTGGAAATTTGCACGCTTGTCTTAGTCTCTGCTTCAACCCCATACAGGGCCATTACAGGCGCTGTCTCCAACATTTTTGCCCGTCTAGCCAACGCTCTAGTTCTCTCCTTCTTACTCTCTTATATATGTGTGTGTGTGTGTGTGTGTGTGTGTGTGTGTAACTATTCCTTCGTGTTTACGTCGCTCAACCACACAAAGATTCAGCACGTGACCTTCAGTCACGTTTTCTGGCCAAATTGTTTTTATCCCAAGTTTGAAAATCAAATCTTACGTCTACCACATTCTTTCCTTGTTTTTAAGTTAACCAAAATATATTACTAAACCTTCCTTTTATTTCAATAACATTCTCTCTGCATACCTTTTTTTTCTACATAAGTTAACAAAACAAGTATAATGTTCATAATCTAACAGTTTACTTTTTAATAATAATAGTCGATTTAGGAAAATCGACTATTATCAACAAGGCCACCCGATGTTGTCCCAGCATAACATAAGAATATATCGGTTGAATATATATAACTTGAAATGAACATTTTGCGTTTTAACTTACTGACATATTTCTGTACGCGTTATTAATCCATCCAAACAAAGATTTTTACTCTTATAATTTTTGATGTGTGTTTTCTGTTAATTTAATTGTTATATGATTGTTATATAATAATATAATATAATAATAATTTAATTGTTATATGATCGGAAGTTTAAGGGGTTTTCGGTTAAATATTTACGCACAAATTTATATTATGAAAATTAACCAGTAACCTTTTTTCACCATTGCCCCACATGCCCAAGTTCAGACAGGAGAGAATCAGATCTTGGCCATCGGCCGATATAACCTCCGACTTTCTATATGTTTATCCTGTTGTGTACGCGTTACGAACCAAAGAGTATCATATTTTGAACAAGTGACCGACCAGAGATTGTGGCGTTTGGAACGCGTGACCGACCAGAGATTGTGGCGTTTGGAACGCGTGACCGACCAGAGATTGTGGCGTTTGGAACGCGTGACCGACCAGAGATTGTGGCGTTTGGAACGCGTGACCGACCAGAGATTGTGGCGTTTGGAACGCGTGACCGACCAGAGATTGTGGCGTTTGGAACGCGTGACCGACCAGAGATTGTGGCGTTTGGAACGCGTGACCGACCAGAGATTGTGGCGTTTGGAACGCGTGACCGACCAGAGATTGTGGCGTTCCGAACGTTTGCATGACATAGACAAAAAAAAAAAAAATAGGCAGATACAGACGGACATACAGATGATCTACGAGAGCTGCGTAGTTGCATCGAAAAAAAATGAAAATGTAAAAAAAGAAACTGGAATTCAAAACTAGAAATTTTGTGTATTTGAATTCGCCACCCAATAATCCACACACCCTTATCTTCACGTTTTTTCTTTTCCCCATCCTTAATTTCCCGAGGAACACGTGCTCCTGATTTTTCCACGGCTGCTTTTGACATTCTATTTTGAATGTTCCATATATTTTTCCCGAACTGGCAAATCTATTTTTGGAGTTTTTAATTTAACATTTTAGCCGACTCGTTTGGTTCTTCTTTTCGGTGAAATAAAATACGGTTTGTATCTGAGACGCACACAATGAACGACAGTGTTCCATTAGGAACTCTCTCTCCCACCCTCTCTGTCTCTGCTTCTCTCTCACTCTGTCTGTCTCTGCTTCTCTCCCACTCTGTCTGTCTCTGCCTCTCTCCCACTCTGTCTGTCTCCGTCCCCGTCGTTCTCTCTGTCTCTGTCTCTCTCTCTCTCTATATATATATATATTCATAAATTTTGATTTCGGTTTCGATTCAAGTTAATACACCCAAATCATATGGAAATATTTTTTTTTTATTTTTGAAATCGCAACTTTTTAACATAAAAATCGATATAACATTAACTCTATAATAATATGTATGGAATCTTCAAGAATTAAAATATCATATTTAAGCGTATTTTACGACCGGGCTAGGCCAGGCGTCACTGTTAGCTTAGATAAATACTTTTGCAGTTTTACCAAAAGAGCTACAATAATATCAGGACGTCTCTTATTCACACTTAACATCCACACAATGCTAACATCAACATATTACATATGAAAGAGTTCGCTGTGGAATATCCACAGGTCCCGCTAGTAATTAAAATTCACACAGATCCCACCAGTAAATATTTATTGATTTTTAAACTACCAGTAAAACTAAAATCAATAGATCAGCCCTCTCCCCACAAGTGCGAGAAAATATTCGCACATTTAATGTGTTTTTACGGTAATGGGGGAAAATAACAACCCTGCGGTTATAAATTTCGATATTTATAAAAAAATCGAAATCTGTAATTGTATCGGAATCTGGAAAAAATATTGGAATCATCCAATCACTAGTTAGTTTACCACATAAATAATGACAATCTGTCCGTGGTATTAACCCCTATCTTAGAATTCCATTTTAAGTGGCGACTCATTAGTAAAGATAAAAAAAAAATTGATTTTTTTTTTTTGTTTTCCATGGCGGTTCGATTGTAAAGTTATTGTCGTGGCAAGTGCTCGTCTGAGCTCCAACCTATGATTCTCTCATGCCAAACTTTCACAAGAAACACTCGTCTAGCTAAAACCACTATCAATAATTTCGCCAACTCTTTATCCGTGCCTAAACCTAAACGTAGATTCCACGAACAAAGCTTCGTTCTTAGAACTGCACGCCTGTGGAACTCTCTTCCTTTTCCTTGCTTTCCAGCTTACCACAATATGGTCGTCTTCAAGTCCAATATAAACAAATTCTTGATGAGCCGTTCCCCTTGAGTAATCCAATTTACCAAATTTCCGCTACTAACGATGCGCTAAGATATTGTCCCATTGACTACTGTACACTCATTAGCCCTTTCTTGATGAGGCGTCCCCTTAAGTGATCCAAGTTATCTTTATCCTCGAGTGGCGTCTGGGCCTTGGTAATAAAACAAAAGTTAAAAGCAGAGATTTTGCTGGCTTGCACAAGAGAAAGCAATAAGTTATCGATTCGTAACGGATCTAAATGGCGTTCAATGGTTACTGCATCGATTGAACACAGACAAGAGTCCTAATTAATCTTTGATTGGTTTAATCGATTTGTACCGGGAAGCTCTCTTTTTTTTTTTTTTTTTTTTTTCGCGCGCTTTTGTCAGTTTATTCGCTTTTCAGCATCAGTCACAAGAAAAGCAACGTCTTCGTAGCCAGATTCCTTAATTTGAATTTGTTGAACAAGAGTTAATTCACTTTTCTTCCAGGCTTTACGTACTCTCTGCATCTGCCTTTAGCAAAATAAACATTTAAAAAAAAAAGAAAGAAAAAAGAGGACAGCGCCTGGAGAGTGCAGGTTTCCTCCACAACGATTATGTAAATTAGAAATAAGACTTTCTTTTCACTTGGTATAAATTATTTACCTCCTTTCTAGGATAGGTTACACACAAGGCCAGGTATGATCTCCATCGGCATTTGCCAATGTTGACACACTAAGTGTGTAATGACTTCACCGGTAAGGAAAATTAAAAACTTTAAAAAGATCATGTTAGAGACGTGAATAGTGTTCGAGATCACGTTGGGGACATCACTGACGCTCGACAAGAAAAAAAAAAAACTAAATACACTAAGCCTCAAAGAAAAAGATAACAATCGCTCCTGATGATAATCGGATGCACCGATAGAAAGCGTTTGAGTAGAATATGGCTGAAAACTTTATATATAAAGAGGATACTTCTGAACCTATACTCAACAACTTTATCTACAGACTTGAAATTTGATATCTGGGGTATTCAGACACGGGGAATACTTTAATCGATTTTCATCCAGAAAAAAAGGGCTGCTAAAGGGGTCAAAATTGAAAACTTGGTGAAAGGGGGGGGGTTCATCGTATGTTTATCTTTTCAACTGTTTCACGAATGCGCATGCGTTAATCATTCACATGACATTCCTTATGTTAAGGATAATTAATTTTCAACATTGTTTAAGCAACGTGTCAAGCTGGGCTAATGGTTATCGTACTTGACTCACCGTCTTTAGGTTTTGGTTTCGATCTCAGCCAGAGTATTTTTTTTTTTTTTTTAACTTACTGTTTAGAAAAAAAAACATAATACTCGTTGCACATATATCAGTTTCTTTTTTTTTTTTTTCTTTTTTTTTTTTTTTTTTTTTAAGATTTAACGTTACGTGAAATATCGGTCGACGCCGAGTAAAACTCTGCGAGTCTTGCTTTCATCTGGTCTTCGATGATCAGGCGATTCCATCTTTTAAACAAAAGGAGGAGAGGTGAATTATACATAATGCGTATAAGCGTGACACCATGGCTAAGGAATAGGGCTATGACAACAGCATATCTTTTTCATCGTTTTAATTCTCGAGTGTGTATGCGTTGATATATCTTATATGCTTTTATATAGAGTGATGATGTGGTTCTCGGTTGATTAACTGTGTCGGATATATACTCGAGAGTTAAAACAATGAAAAGAATATGCTAGCAAGC
Organism: Euprymna scolopes; assembly: GCF_053919585.1. Lineage (NCBI taxonomy): Eukaryota > Metazoa > Mollusca > Cephalopoda > Sepiida > Sepiolidae > Euprymna > Euprymna scolopes. Next base: position 5,269,774 of record NC_136521.1, on the reverse strand, counting down.
TAACTGTATCGAGAGGTAAAATAAGAATATTCTGTTGTCATAGCCCTACTAAGGAATGTGGGTGGCGAGTTGTACGTTTTGCTTTCGATTCTAGCTGATGGCACCTAAGTCGTATATATATATATGAATAAAATAAAGCAAGATATAAATGATGCTTTAGACGTTATGTGAATAAAAAGGAAAAACCTAAAAGAGTAAAAACAAAAATAAAATCAACGTTTCGTCCCTATTTCAGGGGACATCATCAGGATTTCTAGGCGAGGATGTACAGGAAGACGGTCATATATCACATGCGAAAGAGGAGAAGTTCAGTTCTTGTTCAGTTCTGGAGAGAAAAAAATTTCATGATGAAAAGAGAATTTATATCTAGTGTGTGTGGAGGGGGGTCGGGTTACATACATATATGCATTTTTTTTTTAATCATCATCAACCAGGATCTAAATTAATGTTTTGTTCATTTATTATTATATTACCTATGATTTGGGCTACATTATAAAATCCTTTTCTCTGTTTAAGAGAAGTTTAACTCTCCAGTACAGAAAGAGAAGTAAACTTCTCCTCTTTCGCATGTGATATGACCGTCTTCCTGTACATCCTCGCCTAGAACTCCTGATGATATCCCCTGAAATAGGGACGAAACGTTGATTTTATTTTTGTTTTTACTCTTTTAGGTTTTTCCTTTTTATTCACACACACATATATATATATATATAGTTTTGATCTGATTACTATATATTAGGTTCAATATAATAATCGATAGAAATTTGTTTCTAATAATATATGCATAGTTTGCATAAATTAAAATATCATATTTAAGCGTATTTTACGACTGGGCAACACCAGGCAGCCTGCTAGTATTTAAAAAAAAAAAAAAACTTCAAGAATACTAGGTTGATGTCCTCCAGTTCTGTTTTATTTTTATTTATTTTTATTTTTGTTTTATTTATTTATTTATTTATTTTTTAGATGGGTAGAAATAATTTCTTTCGAAGCACGTGAGGTAGACCCCTCTTCGAAAAAAAAAAAAAAATTAATTAGGACAGATGTGGAGATCTCCGGGAATCTGAAAAACCGTGGGAAAACTGTTTGAATAAAACAAACGAAAAAAAAAAAAAAAAAATTACTTACAACTTGACCCCCCCCCCATCCGCCCAACCTCTTGACAGAAATAACGTTTGTACCAACTTGAAGTATGTTTTCCTTTCATTTCCACATCGTTGACATTAGTTCCTCAACCTCCCGCATCTCATTTCTCCTCTGCTCTTTTCTCTATGATCAAAACATCTCGTAAAAGCCCACGCATTCTTGGATGTTTTTTTCTTCTCTGGAACTGTTTTTACCTGTCTAGCATGCTTCATCTGTCTATTGGCTTGTCCTCCCATACCTTGGAAAGAGAAGCAAATGTTATGTGTCCGTGTAGGTATATATATATATATCGTATATGCGTGATATATATGCGTGCGTTTGAGAGCTCGTGTGTGTATGTACGCGTGTTTTTTTTTTTTTTTTACACAGTGATCACCACTTATCAAGGCCCGGAAGCCACTCAGGGATAAGGGTTATTGCAAGTACATTGTGTTAGTGTGGAGATTTGAAGTGTTTAATTAAGGGGGCGGTTCATTAGGAATTTGTTAAGATTGCACTTGAAGACATCCAAGTTGTAGTCCGGAGGGAAGCAGGCAGACGGAACAGTTCCACAGGGGTGCAGTTCTAAGAAAGAAGCTTTGTTCATGGAATCCGCGTTTTGATTTAGGCACAGATATAGAGTGGGGGGAATTTTTCACAGTGGATTCAGCTAGACTGGTGTTTTTCGTGAAAGATTGGCGAGGGGGGACCAGAGATTGGAGTTCAGACGAGCACCTGCCATGGAAATAACGATAAAACAAGGATAGGCTCGCAACATCTCTTCTGTGGGAGAGAGGTTGCAGGGTAGAGAAAAGGGCATCCCCACTAAGCCACGAAGTCTATTTTGTACTCTGTCAAGGCAGGATAGGCTGTTTTTAGCAGCTCCTGCCCAGATATGGCAACAGTATTCCATCCTTTGTTTGAGAGCTTGTGTGTGAGTATGTATGTATATATGTGTGCATATGTATAAGCATGTACACTTGTGTGTGTGTGTATATATATATATATATATATATATATTAGAATTTCAGCCCGGCGGTGCCCGGGTGTTTGGAGGTGTATGTTGAGCAAAAAAAAAAAAAGCAGTCAATTTTTTAACTTTGACCCCTATTATGACCCCTTAACATTTATTGTTTTGAGCTAAAATCAAGTTAAGTTAGATCCATATCCAAGGAACCTATATCTAAAATTTCAAGTGTTTATACCCAAAATTGTCGAAGGGGTTTGGTAGAATTCTCAAAGGTCAAATCGTTGAACTTTTACCACTTAACAGCCAAATTTCTGGCCGAAAACCGATCAAAAAATTGTTCCCAAATATCAGTACCTTGTATATCAAATTTCGCGTCTGTAGACTTAAAATTAACAGTTATTGCGTAGGGAAATGTACACACACACACACAGATACGTTCACTTTTATAGATATACTAGCATTGGTGCCCGGCGTTGCCCGGGTGTTTAGAGGTGTATGCTGAGCAAAAAAAAAAAAGGGGGTAATTTTTTAAACTTTGACCCCTATTATGACCCCTGAAAATTTGTTTTGGCCTCAAATCAAGTTATTACGTTAGATCCATGTCCACGGAACCTATATCTAAAATTTCAAGGGTGTAGACCCAAAATTGTCGGAGGAGTTTGGTAGAGTTCTTAAAGGTCAAATCGTTGAAATTTGACCCCTTAACAGCCAAATTTCTGGCTGACACCCGTCACATCCATTTTCCCAATTCTCAGTACCCGGTATTTCAAATTTCGAGTCGACAGACTAAAAATTGACAGAGTTATTGCGTAGGGAAATGTACACAGACAGACAGACAGACAGACACGTTCACTTTTATAGATATATAGATAGATAATTGTCTGTACATTATTCGTATATTGACTATTTCTGTTTACGTTTTTTTTATACATATATATATATATAGATTGAGCGTGCGTGTGTATATATGTATGTGTATAATCTTTTATTTTTATCTGATTTCGCTGTTTCCTTCCTCTGTCAGATTTTTTAAAAGGTTTTACACACGTAACCTCTGCCGAATTCTCACCCGACTCTGTCCTCGACTTCTCTCTACCCCCGCATGTTCACAATCTTGAAGAGTGACTGCTGTCTGCCATGAAGTGCCACCAGTCGCCCCCGCCTGCTTCTGCTTTCGCGTCTAAGGGATGCAGAGGTTAAAACTAATCAAATATCACGAGACTCAAGGGCCTAGATAAGAATAGGACCCGTGTGCACCTGATAAAAGGGGCTAACGCTTAGCGCATACTGTTCTAATTACAGCAGCGTCACCACCACCACCCTTCGTGGGTTACTCTAAGATGGCAAAGGGGGACACAACGAACATTTCCATCAAGAAAATTGAAAACACTTGGATGTAAGGAAAGACAGATTTTTGTGCGGTATTTTCATCTTTTCATATATGCTAGCATTTCAGCCCGGCGTTGCCCGGGTGTTTCTAGGTGTGTGTTGAGCAAAAAAAAAAAAAAAAAAAGTGGTAGTAGGAAGGTAGGCGCGAACCCGTACCGCGAAGGAGGAAAAGAACCGGAAGTGACGTAGGTTTTAATTAAGGCTAGACAACTGAAAAGAGGGGATGACTTTCGAAAATATCGACGAAAAAAGCGACCCCTCCCTGTAGAAAAGTGCCCAGTTGAGGGTGAAGAAATTAATGCTTTTAGTCAATTCTTCGATATTTGTCGTTTGAAGGGTCGAGCTTCAAAACGATACTGATCTTGTGAAAATCCGTCGCCTCTGTCGAAAGTTTTAGGCCGACCTGCAAAAATACAGACATACATTTATATATTGGTAGCTCAGATTTTCGACCCACCGATTGAAAAGCTTGCCCTATCTCTAAATACTCTTTATGTTAAATTTCAAATGTTTAAACCAGAAATTGTCTTAGTAATTTGGTGGAGACCGCAGAAGTCAAATTTATTTAACTATAACCCTTAACATTTATTGTTTTGGGCTCAAATCAAGTTATTAAGTTAGATCCATGTCAAGGAACCTATATCTAAAATTTCACTTGTTTATACCCAAAATTGGCGGAGGAGTTTGGTAGAGTTCTCAAAGATCAAATCGTTGCTGTTTTACCTCTTAACAGCGAAATTTCTGTCCGAAAACGGATTACAAAGATTTTCCCAAATCTCAGTACCCTGTATATCAAATTTCGAATCTGTAGACTTAAAATTGACAGTGTTATTGCGTAGGGAAATGTACACACAGACAAACACGTTCACTTCCTCCGGCTGTAATGCACTTGTTGTACGGTTCTCTTGTGTACGTGTGTCAATGACCCTTGTCATAGCCCCTTTCATCTCCTCAATTGTCTCATAACGACAGCCTCTAAGGTTTTCCTTGAGCTTAGGGAATAACCAAAAGTCACAGGGAGCAAGGTTGGGAGAGTAAGGACGGTGACGCCCATCTTGGTTTAATAGTGGGTGACAAGGATTGAGTTTTGTACTGGTTAGGGTTGGATCAAATACAATTGTATTTGTATTTCAATTGTATTTAAATACAATTTTAATGTAATTGTATTTCTATTTGTATTTTAACATCACAAGAAAAAGTAATTTGTATTTGTATTTGTATTATGGCATCCAGGAAAATATTATTTTGTATTTGTATTTATATTTGAGAGAGAGAGAGAGAGAAGGAAGGAAACTTTCAGAGCTCTAATGATAATAAAATGCAATGAGGACATGATATAGAATGTAATGTCAAATTTGGAAGGAAATATTTCTTTTCTTTTTCTTTTTTTTTGCATATTTTCAGATTTCTTTATTACTTTGAAAAAAAAAAGTACTTATATTTGTTTTTATTTAAATCAGTTATTGTATTTTTATTTGTATTTTGAGATTGAGGAATAAAAGTATTTGTATTTGTATTTTTAGACTTAAGAATAAAAGTATTTGTATTTGTATTTCTGGTAACCTAAACGAAAGTATTTGTATTTGTATTTCAATTGTTAAAAGTCAGTATTTGATCCAACCCTAGTACTGGTACATTGTCCTGGTGGAAATGCTACGGATTCAATTTGAAGAGTGCTGGCTTCTTCCGACGGAATCTCTTCCTGAACGCCTTTAAAACCTCAACATAATATTCCTTGTTATTTGTCTTTTCAGTGGAAACCCAATGCACGTAGGTGATATCCGTGCTGTCAAAAAAAAAAAAAAAAAAAAAAAATTCGTAAGCTTCCGGGTGGATTTGCTCTGTCTGGCCTTTTTGGCCCTGGGAAAGTCGGCATCCTTCCACTGGGAACTCTGTCTCTTGGAGTCTTGAGTCATTGCAGTAGATCCAGCTTGCATCAAGAACTGCGGAATTTGAATTGATCAGCCTGACCATCTCTCTACTGTCACGACAACTTTCTGATCTTTAGTGAGCACTCTTGGGACAAATTCGTGCAAATCTTCCGCTTTTTCAGTTCCTTGCGAATAATTGTGTGTACAGTTTAAACAGTGAACATTATTGTCTCTATAGACACTCGACGGTCCTTAACTAGGAAATTCTTTATTTGGCCAATCAACTCTGGTTTTCTGACATCCTTACTCCTTCCACACCTCTCGGCGTCCCTCAGAGACTTTTTACCTTCCTTGAATCTCTTATGCCACTCAAAAATTGATGCTTGATTCAGGCAAGATAGTCCAAAAGCAGGTTAAAAACATTTCATGCCTTTTCATGTCCACACTTTATTTTTGAAATTCAGCAGCTATATAACAAGTGTAGTATCTGTTCTTCAGATGCTGCGCTTCAATTTCTTGTTCTCTGTCGGTGGAGGAGAAATCCTTCACGACTCAGACAATTTTAATTTTTGTTCCTTTTCTCCACGTTAAAAAACGACCCTGGTGTCAAACTCTGTCCCGTGGGGAGGCATTGTAAATAGGAACAATCGAGCTTTAGTAGGGTGTATTTCAATTTCTGCTGTAGCTGTTCATTGGAAACTGAAATTAAAAAAAAAAAAAAAGTCATCTCATAAGATAACAATAAAACTGAATTTTCAAGAGTCTGCAACAATTTTAAATGCCAGTACAAAAAAAAAAAAAAAAAAAAAAAAAAAGGAAACTTATTTAAGGCACTTTGCACATGTTTGGTGGTCTGCAACTGGTTTCTTCCATTAGTTTTTTTGAATGCGGGCGAAACCATTACGGCAGCGAAGTACTGTCAACAAATGAATGAAATTCATCAAAAACTTCGACAATAAAACCCAACATTAATCAAGAAAAAAAAAGGCACAATTTTCCTCCCCGACCATACGTCGCTAAAGCGACCCTGGCAGAAGTTGAACGAATTAAGCTACGAAACTGTCTCATCTCTTAAGAACTCTCATCTACGGATTTTCACGTTTTCAAGCATTTCGACAAGATCTAGCTAATTTGCATATTCTTTTAAACTTCATTTTAATTAATTCTCTATTAGGTTTTTTTCAGTTTTCTTACAGGATGATCATCTTTAGTTAACTATTACGTGTAATTATATTCATGTAGATATACTTGCATAATATTTGCGTAAAATCTTTACAGTAAACAAAAAATTGTTTCCATATATATTTATGTATACGCATATATTTTTGTTTAATCTATTAGTCTACCTATCTATATATCTATAAAAGTGAACGTGTCTCTGTGTGTGTGTGTACATTTCCCTACGCAATAACTCTGTCAATTTTAAGTCTACAGACTCAAAATTTGATATACAGGGTACTGACCAGAAATTTGGCTGTTAAGAGGTCAAAGTTCAACGATTTGACTTTTGAGAACTCTACCAAACTCCTCCGCCACTTTTGGGTCTAAACACTTGAAATTTTAGATATAGATTACTTGGATGCGGATACAACTTTTTCCGTGAGAAATGCTTCAAAAACCCAAGCGGTGTCAAAAAAAAAAAAAAAAAAAAAATTGGCGATGAAGTCGCTGAAGGCGAGACGTCTTCAGCGACTTCATCGCCAACAGAATGCAAGATTTTTTACGTTTCTGGCATAAATACACTTGCTGTTGATTCTGATGGTGCGTATTTTGATTAATAAATTTTTGAGCGGAGATATGTTCGTCTGAATTTAAGTTAGAAACCGCCAGAACTTTCTTAACCTGATATATAAAAACTCTGGACCTTACTTGCTTGCATCTTGTCTTCGAAGGTTGGGCGATTCCATCTTTTAAAAATGAATGATGAGTGAAATATATATATATATATATATATATATATATATATATATCTATTTATTTATTTTATAATGTTTTTAGGGATACAAAATTTAAATATTGCAATTAGGAAGGGAAGACTTTTATGATTCATGATTAAAAGTAAATTTGTATATATATATATATATATATATATATATATATATATATATATATATTCCTTTAATCTTCTCTCCAAAAAGGGGGGAACAGGAGAGGAAAGAAAGAGAAATGGGGAGCCAGCTGACCGGTTTCGACCCTCGCTTCTCAAAGCTGTATCGAGGGAATTTTTAAAACAAAGTATGAAAAAGACGTTTTACTCCCCCACCATCACCACCATAATAGTAACGTTATTTACAATTTTGAATTTGGTTGCGGTGCCAACTACTTGGGTCGAACGACATTAAGATTAGATGGAAGAATCCAACAACATTTACCCAGTGAAATTAGGAATGGAACCTACCGGGCAACGGACGTTGTTACTAACACATACGGGTCTTCAATTACGGATCATTTACTTAAAATCTCGTCTTGTGCAGCGAACTTTAGCACGGACTCTTTTTCTATTCTTAGTCGTGCTCATTCACTATATCACCTTAAGATCTTGGAGACTATTCACGTTCGACTTAGAAAACCTTCCCTTTGCAAACAAAGGGAATGCCTCCTGGTTTTGAACGTGATTAACCTCTAGGGTATTCGACCATAACGCTGTGTTATTTTAATCGTTTTCCCACTTTTTTTTCTCCTCCTAAATTGAATAAAACGCAATTTTAATCGCTTTTTCATTCTTTGTTTTAAAAATTCCCTCGATACAACTTTGAGAAGCGAGGGTCGAAACCGGTCAGCTGGCTCCCCCATTTCTTTTTCTTTCCTCTCCTGCTCCCCCCTTTTCCGCCCGTTTTGGAGAGATTAAAGGAATAAATTTACTTTTAATCATGAATCACAAGTCTCCCCTTCCTAATTGCAATATATATATATATATATATATATATATATATATATATATATATATATGCACACGGAGAGAGTAGAGCCCTGGGATACAGTAGCCCTAGTATAAAGTTTTTTTTTTTTTTTTTTTTTTTTTTTTCTAGCTTACGATGTAGAATACGATCTTTTTCGATCCCTAGTTAAAGTATTTGCTTCGCCTTACACTGTTATTTATAATGTTATTTGATTATATAAATGTGTATTATATACTGTACTGTATTTTGTTACAAATTCTGAATGCTGTGTTCTGGTGTTCTACTAATATATATATATATATATATATATATATATATATATATATATATATATACACACATACACACACACACACGAGTTGTTTTGCCGGAGTTGTGAGTTGTTTTGTAGACTAAAGTAACCATGAATCGAGCTAGTGACGAACCGAGCACTTCGGTAAGAAAAAGAGTTAAACCAATGAGTTTCACGGTGCAACAAGTGTTGGATAACGTGACAAATTCTGATTCAGACGAAGGCGAATTTGATCAGGAGTTTCTGAATCAAGTAACGCTAGTGATGATGAATTTATTGATGGAGAAAGTGATGATAATTCTGATGATGCAAATGGGTCTGTGCTCCAAGGAAGGTTCCACCTGTTGGGCGGACTGGCACACAAAGGCTGAATACTGATGGTAGATGAAAGGCAAAAAATTACTAACGCGCTTAAAATTTTTTCAACCAGTTTTGCCCAGGAGGTCAGTAACAGGGGCAAAAATTGGTTCGGTAGCTCCGGTCTGGTAGGGTTAAAACTACGTAAAACCACAAAATAATTATGCAAATAGATTGCAGAGTAACTTTTATTGCTTTTAGTAACATTTATTCGTAGTATATTGGAACTTTTACCACTTTTTCGAATCGCTATGGATTGTAAAACAAACCAGAGATTTCGTTTCGAAAAATCGAATTTTGTCTGAAGAAGGCCTTGAAAAACTTTGAAAAGTCCTTGAAAAGAGATCTTGAAGATTTGTATGAACTCTGGCCATGTTGTAGGCAGCTAGGAAGCAGTTCAGTGGAACAGGTTCCACATCAGTAGACAGCGAGAAAGGAAACTATTTACAGCGTCTGTAGTTCGAATGTTAATGTTTTACTGGGATAAAACCATAGATTGGAGCTCAGCCGATCACCATCCATGAAAATAACAATCGAAGAAAGCCGAGCAACCTCTCTTCTGTGAATATGCAACCCGTTTTCACACCTTTTTGGGGAAAGTGACGAAAGTCTTGCTATGAAATTAGCAAGGACAAAATATAAACATCAGGAAGCGCTGAACCAAATTATTGCCTGCAAATGTTGAGAATGGTTCCAATTCTTTGTGTTGCGGAAATAAGAAGCCAGAGAAAGTAATTATTGTGGTTAGCCACTAATTTCCGGCGTGGTCGAAAACCATGCACTGGACTCTAAATTATGCCATCCGCAGAGGCGGCGACTGATGATGACGGTTTTCGTTTTTAATGTATATCGGTTCTTCAGAAGTTGTAACTAGTCACGGGAGCAAAGGGGAGAATCTGTTTTTTTCTTTCTTTTTTCTTTTTAAATTAAAAATATGGTCACACACTATTAGAAGACACGTATTTTGAATAAAATTTAAATGAGAAAGTTGAAAACTCGAAGAAGTCAGAAATAAAATCATTTTATTTACTTTTATTTTTGTTGTTGTTGTAAGTCCGATATATTTCGCTATAAATAGCTTCATAAGTGTAGAAAGTCCGGTACGTAGGTTTTTTTTCCCCCATTTTGGTGTTCAGGAGGATGTAATGCCTAGGAGAAGAGAAATGTACGTCTTATTCAGTTTGTTCCACGTGTGTTACGCTCTAGTCTTGAGCGGAATTTTTTTTTCTACACTCCATCGGTTTTGTTCTTTCAGTTCGTGCTCTGCTAATTATCATCTATACCCACTACCGAGTAGTTGGAGTAAGGGTCACTTGGTTGGGGTTAATCCCCTTGGAATATACACAACTTGCTAGATATCGGAAGGACCACGAAATCTTTCTAAATTAACGTAATTTTTATTCTTGTTCCAATCCAATTTACCCAATTTTCGTGAAGCTAGAGTTCGGCCCGGGCAACGCCAGATAAAACCAGCTGGCAATAGTTTTTTTTAGTATGTTTTAGTTCCACCACAATAGCATTTAAGCTGACAAATAAAACTTTGCTTCTAGCTAATCCATTTTTCATTTGTTATTACTGTATCGTGTTATCTAATATATAAACTAATCTTTTCAGATTTTCAAAGTCAGACCCCAATAGCATTTAAGCTGCCAAATCCAATGCTTCTGAATAGATTCATCAACAGAATATTACGCCGATAGAATGTTTGGTACACCTTCTGTGTCTTCTTTTGCCCTCGCTCAGTGTGTCTCGTTGCTCTGCCCCTCTCTCCGCGCGCGCGTCTCTTTGTGAAGCCCCACCTCCAATTACGTCTGTTTTTGTGTCTTTGCCCCCCCCCCGCCTCTCTATTTCTCGCTTTCATTTTTTTTTTCTGCCATTAAAAAAATAAAAAAAAAACGTTTTATTTGAATTCATTTATTATACTATGGAATGATTAAAAAAAAAACAAAAAAAAGCTGCTTCATTATTATTTCAGCATATTGACATAATTTTATGTTTTCCCCTTTTTTTTTTTTAATTTTTTCAGAGATTGGAAATTGATGATAATTACTGTGGCTCGCTTGATATCAACACGCCGATCGCCGGTAGCATGCCGGTCGAAGCTGAAGCCACGCTGACCTTAAAATCAACAACTGTATCGGCAGTTGCGGTCTCTATTACATATGATTATACGGTGGCGTTTATTGGTACAACTGATGGACGTATTATTAAGGTAAGTCATCACCAACATTCATACACGCATTCGTTGTTAAAACAGAAACGGAGCTATTTAATCTGGCATAGTTATATGGAATAAGTCGGAGAGAGTAGCAACCTTGGTTGAAGTGAGTTCCTAATGATGGATGTTTGAACAGAGGTGAAAGGGAGAAACAGACCAAATATCAAGGTCTCATGTATGATATGAAAAGAAACTGGAACCTAAAGGGGATATCAATCATACCAGTTATTATAAATAGCACAGGGCTTATGAAGAAGAACATGAAGTCCTACCTAACTAATATTCCTGGTGGACCAAGTGCAAAAGAGATCCAGACAATTGCATTTAAGGAAACAACGAGGATACTGAAAAGAGCGCTCGGTTGGTGTCAATATAAAAAGCAGGGCAATGTTGGCAACTGGTTTGGCTGCCCCCATACACAGCATTACAATCTTTAAAAAAAGAAAGAAGTTTGAGTCTTTTAAACAATGTTTAATTTTAGGCTGTCTACTAAATGTACTTATGACTCATCGGGTCACATCCACTATCCTCTGTAGTAACGGGAATTTTATCATGACGTCCAATGAAGGTTATCCCATTGCACAACAACGGGGAAAAAAACGAAAGAATACCACGATAAACATTTTTTTTTTTTTTTTTTTTTAATAAATGGAAAAGTAAAGAGAAAGATATAGTCAGGTTTATGTTCACCAATAACAGTGTCTGCCAAATTAGTTCCTCTGGCGGTTCTCAAAGAACTCCAATAACAATATTGTAAGGGATAGTAGGGGGTAAGAATATAGGTGTAGTCAGGGCTTAAAAAACTTAGATAAAACACGTCAACACTTAATCTTTTTAAAAGAGGGTGTATGTAAATTACCCCCCTTGCGCCATTAACTTAAATGTTGTCATTCGAGAAAATTTCAATCCTCTTGGTTCTGTAATCCAAGAAAATAATGTAGAACGGAGAAAAAAAAGGTCAAAGACCCTAGTGTTTTGATGTGATGTTTTGAATATAATAAACTAGTTATGGCCAAAGTTTCATTTCATTCGGACAAAAAACTAAGAAACGGGACCTAATTAGAGTTGGGGCCCGTTTTTTTGGGGTCCCTTGTATTAGTGGTGGGACGATTCCGTGCAAAATTACCGATTCCGATTCTTTATAAATCTCTAAATATTTAACTAGAAGATTGTTATTTTCCCCGATTTTCGTAAAAAAAAAAACATGCTAAATAGGCAGACATTTTCCTAAACGTCAAAATACACTTGTGGAGGAGGATCTATCGATTTTATCCTTATTGGTATTTCAAAATCAATAAATATTATTTTATCATTATTACCAGCAATGGAAAATTTTATTTAAACAAAATCAAATAAAGCCAAGTAAAAGATTCGTTTTGGCATTGGAAAATAGGCATCAATTTTTTTTTTTTTTTCCGATTCCGATACCCTCAAATCTTACGATTTTTCCGATTCCGATTAATCGTCCCAACACTAATATAAATTCATTTTTTTTCTTAAATATCTCCTTAACTTTTCCTTATTGTTCTGATCGTATGACAAAGTTATAAATAACTCATATTCCTCCTCTTTCATTTAATATTAGCGGCATCCATTTTACCATATCCGTTTCTTCTTGCATGAAAATCATCTTTACATGACGGAGATGCCTTTATGGACACCTCCCCCCCCCCCCAGCAGTATTCGGGGGGGGGGGGGCAGATAAGTAGATTAAGAGATATGTAGACACCTAAGTGATAGATTTTACATTTTTCTTTTCTTTTTTTTTATCATTATTATTTACTTACAAGGTGTTAAGCAACATTCCGAATGTGTGCTTGCCGTCACGTGACAAAACAACACATTTGGTTACGTTGCGTCCTCTCAATCAGCCCACGATGACAACGCTATTTTCAACGCTTTCATGTGTGACAGAGCTACGAAAAGATGGTATTTCAAATTTTGTACTGACAGATCGAAATGAACCCCCCCCCAAAAAAAAAAAACAGAAAGGAAGAAATGAAATTTCGAACCGTGTCCTGACAGACTAAGGAAGAAATGAAATTTCGAACCGTGTCCTGACAGACTAAGGAAGAAATGAAATTTCGAACCGTGTCCTGACAGACTAAGGAAGAAATGAAATTTCGAACCGTGTCCTGACAGACTAAGGAAGAAATGAAATTTCGAACCGTGTCCTGACAGACTAAGGAAGAAATGAAATTTCGAACCGTGTCCTGACAGACTAAGGAAGAAATGAAATTTCGAACCGTGTCCTGACAGATTAACGAGAAAATTAAATTTCGAATTTTGACAGACTATTAAAGAAAATTGTATTTCGAACTATTATGAGCCCGAGAGAATGAAATATCGAACTCTGCCCTGACAGACTGACTATTAAATTGTAGCAACGAAAAAACGTGCTATTCCCAACTTTATTCTGACAGACCACCAAGAATGGTATTTTGAACTTCGTCCCGACCGACAGACAGATGAAAATTTAATCTCAAATTTAGTCATAACAAAAGAATGAGTTTATGTAAAAACGAAGCGTCACAAATCGTTCAATCAGACGGACAGCGCATCTCAAAACAATGCAACGGAACAATCTAACAAAACAAAAAAAAAAAATGTAAAAGAGAAAATCCACGACTACAGATACGAATCGACTGTAAAGTCTGAAATGATAAAGGTATCAGTTATTGTGTTCGTGCAACATCTGATCTAGTTTCTTTTCTTTTCTTTTTTTTTTATTGTCTGCTATCATCGTTTCCTCTCGGGGGAGGGGGAGCCATGTTTAGTTAAGTTTCTCCAGATTCACAGACGAGATAAATGGTGTCGGAAAGTGGGAATCTTTTGATCCCATCCTTCACCATTACAATTCGATTCGTCGACTCTTTTGGAAATCTATAGATTCCATATATATATATATATATATATATATATATATATATATATATATATATATATATTTCATTCACGCCAACCAGCGTTATAAGCACATCAATTGAAACTGCCTACAATCATACTTGGCCTTTGGGACAAGATCAAAGTGTAGTATCTGTTCCGGCAGATGCTGCAAGCTATGACTAGCTATGACTAGCAAAGACCAGATGTGGGGGCAACCCCACATGCCTGACCATTAACCAGCTCCCATTCCCACCTCTCGGGAGCTGGTCCCCTTTTTCCCTTCCCCCTCCCTTCACTCCTCACATTAAAAATCGGCCTTGTGCCTAATTTGCTCGGTGGGGGAGCAAATAAACACCATCTGTTCTTCAGATGTTGCACTTCCATTTCTTGTACTCTCTTTGGTGGAGGAGCAGTCCTTCACGACTGAGACAATTTTTTTTATTTTTGTACCTTTTCTCCACGTTAAAAAACGACACTGGTGTCTAACTCTGTCCCGTGGGGAGGCATAGTAAATAGGTACAATCGTCATTCAGTACAGACGTTCTTTTCTCCACTCTAAGTGGACATCTTAAAAAAAAAAAAAAAAAGTGATTTTATCATTTAATAAAATTTCCCTTGGAATTTTCTGGTTTTTAAATAATTTTAATTTACCTACGAAATGTCTTCTAAGATATGACTCTTATATCTATACATATAAATCTCACATGTCTGTTTAAATGCATGTATGTCTGTCTAAAACTTTCGACAGAGGCAAGGAATTTTCACGAGATCTGTATCGTTTTGAAGCCCGGCCTTTCGGACGACAAATATCGAAAAATCTGCGAAAAACATTAATTCTTCTACCCTCATCTGGGCACTTTTCTACAAGGAGGGTTCGCTTTTTTCGCCGATATTTTCGCATGTCATCCCTCTTTTTTCCATTGACTAGCCTTAATTTAAACCTTCGCCACTTCCGCTTTGGCGATAGACGCAACGGCAAAGACGTCACGTTTTATTTGTTTTTTTTTGTTTGTTTTTTTCATTCTTTTCCCCCTCCGGTACGGGTTCGAGACTACCTGCATTTTTTTTTTTTTTTTGCTCAACACACACCTCCGGACAACGCTAGGCACCCAAGTTACTATATTATAAATGACATTTTAAATTTAAAAAAAAATGTCTATCTTACTGTTTATTTCTTTACGTATGTTGCAATGTTCAATTCTTGACAGCACCTGTTTCGTAGCGCAGAATAATTCATGTAATTATGTATTTTTTAAAATTTATGCCAACCTTACTCGTAAGAATAGGATTTCATTTTAAAAGGAAAATAATAGAATATGGCCATGATTACAAAATCTGAAAATCGGAAGAGAAGTTGCAATTGTTTGTTTTTAGTTATGCTATCTTATATATATATATATATATATATATATATATATATATATATATATATATATATATATAATGTTATAAAAATATGTGGCAATTAAGCTACACAGAATATTATGCGTTTCATCTACGCTAGAATTCGTCATTCGTCAGGCCTGACGAATCCTAGCGTGGATGAAACGCGGAATATTCTGTGTAGCTTAATTGCCATCTATATTTTTATAACTTACTACCTAGCTCTACCTATGTCTTGAGCACTGTTGAATTAAATACTTAAAGTTTACGCATAAAATAATACTTTCGTATATTAATTTATGTTATTAAATGAAGTACCTATTTACAATGCCTCCCCACGGGACAGAGTTAGACACCAGGGTCGTTTTTTAACGTGGAGAAAAGGTACAAAAATAAAAATTGTCTCAGTCGTGAAGGATTTCTCCTCCACCGAAAGAGAACAAGAAAATGAAGTGCAGCATCTCAAGAACAGATACTACACTTTGATCTTGACCAAAATAAATGAAGTAATCACACACACACACACACACATATATATATATATATATATATATATATATATATATATTAGTAAGTTAAAAAATGTATATGGCGATTAAGCTACACTGAATATTCCGCGTTTCATCCACTCTAGAACTCGTCAGGCTTATGCGCATAAGCCTGAGGAGTCCTAGAGTGGATGAAACTTGGAATATTCAGTGTAGCTTAATCGCCATATACATTTTTTAACTTACTAACTAGCTCTACCTACGTATTGAGCACTTTTGAAGTAAATACTTAAAGTTTATGCATAAATCTATACTTTCGTATATTGATTCTATGTGAGTAAATGAAGTAGTTATATTAGTCGAAGCTTCTTAATGCTAACTTAATATAAATATTTTTGAATTTGTGGATGCATCGTTTGTCTCTTCTCTTTCGTGTCTCTTCTCTTTCGTGTCTCTTCTCTTTCGTGTCTCTTCTCTTTCGTGTCTCTTCTCTTTCGTGTCTTCTCTCTCTTTCGTGTCTTCTCTCTCTTTCGTGTCTTCTCTCTCTTTCGTGTCTTCTCTCTCTTTTATGTCTTCTCTCTCTTTTTTTCTGTCGAATATATTAAAGAATGCAAATAGAAATACTCGAACACTCCATTATAGGTGAAAAGGTAATCTCGCCACAGATAGTAATACAATTTGACAGAGATAGCAGAAAGACTAATATTGGATTTCACTTTTTATCTTCTAACTTTGCAAGCTTACTTTTAGAAAATCTTACCCCCCCCCCAAAAAAAAACACGAACGCAATGTTTGTTTATATTCTCTACGTATGTGGTTGTTTGTATGTTGATAGGTAATTAAAGTGTCACAGAGAATGTCTTGCTTCTAGCCTACAAGACGCAATGGAATGCCGACCCTGTCGACACCTAAACCCTCTCCGCTATGCTAACGATTTATCGATGGCGAAATGTAATTTCCAAGGGAAGGGCAGAAACTAATAATCTGCAATGGGACAAAGGGTGAAAAGCGAGGGTGGGGTATTTTAGGTCTAAGCTTGGTAGATAGTCATAAAATATCCTGTTAAATGTGTCACTGTCCCATGTGAATTACAGGTGCGTTAGACTAGCTGTATATACCCGGCGTTGCCAGGTTTTTAAAAAAAAAAAAAACACTTATTACCGGGCGGAGGGTTTATTCACAGCATTTAAGATACACCACATATCCTAACTTATTACGACGTTTATGGCCAGAAATTTGGCTGTTAAGGGGTCAAAGTTTAACGATTTGACCTTTGAGAACTCTACCTCCTACAATTTTGAGTCTAAACACTTGAAATTTTAGATATAGGTTCCTTGGTCATGGATCTAACTTAATAACTTGATTTGAGCCCAAAGCAATAAATGTTAAAGGGTCGTAATATGGGTCAGTTTTTTTTTTGTTTTTTTTTAATTACCGCTTTTTTTTTTTTTTAATTATTTTATTTTATTTTTTAACATGCTCCTCCAAACGCCTGGGCAACGCCGGGCTGAAATGCTTATTATATGTCTAATCTCATTTTCTATACCTCAGTATATTTCCTCCTCTTTTTCGCGGTTTTGTTCCTACATAATTTGCCAGTGACGTTCGTAGTGGAGGCAGAGGGGTCGAATAGTTATTTTTTCCCAACTGTTTATTACCTTGACATCCCCACTCTATACCCGCCCACAAGTTGGACTGGTCAATGGTCGTCATCGCCGGCGTCACTCTAGCAACTGAGGACAAATAAAGCCTTTTCTTCTGAATGCGTGTTTAATGAGTTGACTTCAAACTACCGGCTTTGCCAGCGTGGCTTCGGGAATCGAGGAGGGTGGGAGTTGCTACTCAGGGCATGGAAGAGGATGTGCACCTAACAAACTACCCCCCCCCGCCATCCTAGACTGATGCTATTTACACAAACTAGTTTAACTGTATTTATGAAATGAACTTAAAGGCAATATTTGCTCCAAATTACTTATACTACACAGATGTCTACAATTATTTATTATATACTAGCGGGGGTACCCGGCGTTGCCAGAGTGTTTGTTTCCGGGACGGGGGGGGGGAGTTTTAAAAAATGTTATGGTAGGTAAGTAGGAAGGATCAAACCCGGAGTCATGAGTAAAAGTAGGAAAATAAAGTGTGAAAAAAAAACAAAAACATCTGCAACGTTAACAGTTCGGCCACCAAGAAAAGTCCATTCCAGTTGTTTAGGAAAAAAAAAAAAAAAAAAAAAAAAAAACGACTACGGTAGGTCGGCACGAACGTGAAAATATAATGTGAATTGTCCAGCACGCTAACCACTACCCCACAGAGCACTGCAGCTTAGTTTAGTGATTTTAAATAACTTCACATG
The DNA here is from genome assembly GCF_053919585.1 of Euprymna scolopes. Lineage (NCBI taxonomy): Eukaryota > Metazoa > Mollusca > Cephalopoda > Sepiida > Sepiolidae > Euprymna > Euprymna scolopes. Next base: position 5,251,542 of record NC_136521.1, on the reverse strand, counting down.
AAAGAACTACGAAGCCAAACCGGTGTTCTCTTCTCAACTGTTCCTTGTGAACGATCCCCAAACGGTGTTAAGTGGTGGCAGGGGGAGGAGGAATTTATTAGAGAGAAAATATTTTACCACTTCCATTGATCTTAACCGATTTTGGCCGTGACTTCTCAGCAGAAATAGTATAGAAATCTAAGATTATCGAGGAATTTGAGAAATAATAAGCCTATAACACACCTCAGATATTGTTCTGCCGTTTGTGCATATTATATTTGCATGAAATATCTTGATTTTTAATCCTATTAATGTCAAAATCCGACGCGAAAAAATGAGTTCATTTTATTTATATAGAGATTACTTGGCCCTTTGGCCAACATCAAAGTGTAGTATCTGTTCTTCAGATGCGGCACTTTTATTTCTCGTTCTCTTTCAATGGAGGAGAAATCCTTCACGACTGGGACAATTTTTATTTTTGTACTTTTTTTCCACGTTAAAAAATGACCCTGGTCGGTCGGTCGGTCTGTCGGTAACACTTTTGTGCTTGGTGTCTAACTCTGTCCCGTGGGGAGGCATTGTAAATAGGTACAATTATTTATTATATAAACATTCAATTTGGCTTAAGCAAATGCGTTAGCGTTTTAGCGCCTAAACGCTTCGCCAGAGCCCAGAAATTATAATTTCGTAGCTATTAATTCAGGGTTACAATGCTTGCGTTCAATCATTAAGCAACTGCATTTGTTAAGTTAAATAATTAAATATTAGCACTTCTGCATGATAGTGACATAGAATCAACAGACGAGTTATCGACCCCTGTTCTTCGAAAGAGAAATGACATCTAGCGGCCATTATGTGACACTCAAATATAAACAAGTGTTTACAGAAACGAAGAAATATATAATAATGAAATAAATAACTCAACAATATATGAAAATAGAAACATCTCTTGAATATAAAAAATGCATGAAAATATAATTTTAATGTATTTATATAATTTATCTTTTTAGTCACGTGCAAGCGACTCTATAAGTCACTTCGTCGGTCGGTCTGTCGGTAACACTTTTGTGCTTGGCCTTTTTGGTTAAGATCAAAGGTCTGTTGTTAATAGATGCTGTTCTTAGCTTTTTAAGCTTTTCTTGGCCTTCGGGCCGGGATTAAAGTGTAGTATCTGTTCCAGCAGATACTGCACTTAAGATAATTTGTACCAGTCAATGGAGGGGAAACCCTCTATACTGGGGCAATTATTATTTTTGGTAACCAGAGTGCCCCCTTTTTGCCTACTTTTAGGGGAGCTGGTTTTTACCTCACATTAAAAACGGCCTTGTGCCTAATTTGCTCAGTGGGGGAGCAAATAAACACCATCTGTTCCGGCAGATACTGCAAGCAAAGACCATATGTGGGGGAAACCCCACATATAAGACCTTGGTCAATGTAGGGGCAACCCTTCATACCAATTGTCACTATCCAGCTCCCCTACTCCCCGGGGAGTTGGTCCCCATTTCCCCTTCACTCCTCACATTAAAAATCGGCCTTGTGCCTAATTTGCTCGGTGGGGGAGCAAATAAATACCCTTTTTTTGGCCTTTTGGCCAAGATCAAAGTGTAGTATCTGTTCTTACTACATGCTGTACTTATGTTTGTAACTTTGTGATATAAAGTGGGGGACCACTTTTCTGTATTAATTTAATGTAAAATGATCACCCACTTTACAACCAGTCAGTCTCAAAGCCATTCAAGTCATTCTCCAGATCATTCAAGTTCTTTTTTGTATGATTCCAGTTATTTTTTAAGCATCCAAGTCATTCTTAAGTTCATTCAATTCATCCTTAAGTTCATTAAAGTCATTCTAAGTCAATTACTTTTTATTTATTTAAGTCATTTCAGCCCATTTTCGGTCATTTTAGTTTATCTTTAAGAATGTCATGTCAATCCTACATTCACGCATTCATTCATTACACGAGAGCACGCGACTAGTGGCTATCGGCCTTGTTCAATGAGCGATTGAAAGTATCAAAATAGAATTTGTGTCAATGTATCAAAATAGAATTTTAACAGGAAACGTTTATAGAGGTTTAAGAATTTTTTTTTTTTTGCAGAAGATATCAACATTTAAAAACATGGAACGTTTATAGAGGTTTAAGAATTTTTTATTTTTTTGCAGAAGATATCAACATTTAAAAACATGGAACGTTTATAGAGGTTTAAGAATAATTTGTTAGTTACAAAAAGATAGTTTTTTTGTTTTTTTTTTCCACAGTAAGATTGTATAAAAATATAATTTTTGTTTGTCAATGTAGCAAAATATAATTTCAATATAGTTCTTATGTATTTATAAAAAATTATAGAAATGTTATATATATATATATATATATAATGTGTGTGTGTGGGGGGGGCGTTTTTGCAGTTACAAGGGATACAGTTCTCTTATTTGTTCAAAAATCCCCTAAGGTATTGTCTTTGCACGAACTTTTAGAAAAGTACGAGTTACCACCCCCTGTTTGGCTGACACACGTCCTCTATCGGCCATTCTTGAAACTAAAATAAACACATTCGTCTCATGTCACTGTCATGCAGAAGTGCCTAAATGTATACAATATGTATGTGTGCGTATTCTACTGAGGCTATAAATATTTTCTCTTTTTCTTTGGTCTAGCTGGGAATGCAGCATCCTATCGGATGACAGGCATATACAGTCTCATATATTCCAACCGAGAGATCTTATAGATTTCAAGCCACTCTTTTCAGTGCAATTTGTGTATATATCTTGAACTTGGTTCACCCGGTATATTTGTCAGGTATTTTTTTAAAGGGAGGTCTTCACTCAAGACCTGAAGGCCACTCTAGCATAAGGGTTAATGAGTGTAAGGTGGTCGGTTAGACAACAGCCTAGTAATCTGTAATGGTGGGTGGAATTTAATCATTTAAGGGAGCAGCTTAACAGGAATTTGTTTACATTGGACTTGAAGAGCTATCGTATCGGGAATCTTGTTATTGCCGACCATTTTTAAGACGGGGACAACCATGCAGAACATTTCTGGGTGAAAGTGGCCTAACAGGCCAAATGAAGACTCGCCATGAAAAAGTTCAGTTTTAGTACTCGGGTCTGGTTTGAACGATTATCATATTTAAAATTGCCGGTTTAGTTGAAGGTATTTACCTCGAAGGGACCCCCCCCTTTTTTTTTTTTTCAAAAACTCTAATTAAACGTCGCCTTGCTTGCTGATGATTGCACTGGGACTGTCATTTTCGCCCTTACTCTGCATGACGATAGCTTCAATCAGTCACGTTTTTAATGACAGATTAATCATCCTTATTTTAGGATAAGTTTATTTACGAGGCATTTAAATCCATTAACCGGATGTTGGGTTAGTTTGGGGGATAATAACAGGTGTGCGTTCGACCTCGCCAAGCGATCTAACAACTTCTTTTTTTTTTTCACCAGAGACGGAAAACTTTAACGCGAGACAAATATCATTTTTTAGGGGGGGGGGCTAGGAGTAAAGTGTAGTATCTGTTCTTATAGTGCACACCCAAAAACATATACATGTTTCATTGAACAGCAGGTATAATTCCTGCTTGTTTTTCTTGCGATCTGGTTTTTCCATTTGGCGGGCCAATGTTCGAACGTTCTGTTTGAATGTAAAAACAAATTTGCCATAGTCGCGAACGTTTTCGACTTCCATAAGTCTTCTTCGGGCGAATAATGAATTAAAAAAAAAATTGCGTTTGGTGAAATTTATTGAAAAAGTTGATTAAAATCGTTTAAAGCACTTAAGTTTGCCCTCTTCCCTCATATTGAGTTTGATAGCCAGTTTGTTTATGCGGAGGAGTAGGGCTTCCATGATTGGGAGGCGCAGGTTACAATGCAAGACGGCTAAAATGGGGGTTTTTATTATTAATGTTTCTAAATTCGTTTTTGGGGGTGTCATGTGCTACAAGTTGTTGCCAAACGTTAATCATGGTGAAACTAAATTTTCAAATCGTGGAGGGGGACCCGCATACTCGGGTTGTTTAATATGCGAATGAGGTTACTTATTAAATGAAGATTTCCTTTGTTTAAATATATAGAAACCATGCTGGAAGGAAAGTGTATAAAAGTTCGTTTGCAATATGAAAACAAATGAAGCACGTATGGTCCCCCCGTGAGTGCACAGCGAACGAGGTATAATAAAATGGCTAAGTTCAGCATTTGCTTCCCCCCTTGATTGATAGGGAACGAGGGTGTAGGAGGGAGAGAGATTGATAGGGAACGAGGGTGTAGGAGGGAGAGAGATTGATAGGGAACGAGGGTGTAGGAGGGAGAGAGATTGATAGGGAACGAGGGAGTAGGAGCGAGAGAGATTGATAGGGAACGAGGGAGTAGGAGGGAGAGAGATTGATAGGGAACGAGGGAGTAGGAGCGAAAGAAATTGATAGGGAATGAAAGAGTAGGAGGGAGAAAGATTGATAAGGGAACGAGGGAGTAGAAGGGAGAGAGATTGATACGGAACGAGGGAGTAGGAGGGAGAGAGATTGATACGGAACGAGGGAGTAGGAGGGAGAGAGATTGATACGGAACGAGGGAGTAGGAGGGAGAGAGATTGGAAGGGAACGAGGGAGTAGGAGGGAGAGAGATTGATAGAAAATATCAAGAGAGACTGAGATAATGAATAAAAAACGTCATGATTAATTTCCTTCCTTTTTAATTTGTTTAATTAAAGTTTATTCAAATTAAATATTTTGTTTTTCGATTTTTCTGCTGGGGCTGACCTGGAGATGGCGTTTAAAAGATGTAAGAATCCTCAGCAAGAACCAAAGTTTCCGCAGACAATTAAGATTTAATAAGATTCGCCATTTTCGTTTGCCAATCTCATTAATTTCTGAAATATCCAAATGCATAAAAATCTTAGAAAAATGAAATAAAAATCCATATATAAAAAGGTTTATTTGTTTGGTTGTCTGTCTGTTATAAGAATTCTCAATTTCGAAGTTAGAAAGTTAATCTAGATATTGCTTGGTAACAAATAGTGAAGCAGAGGGAATAGGGTGAAGAAAAATGTGATTTCACGTGAATAGATAGTCTGGTGACGGCTAAAATGTCCAATAACGGTAAAATGTCAAAAAATCCAGAATCCAAAAAAGTTGGTAAAAGTTCCATTTCCGCAAGTAAAATCCAAGGGAATCCCGTGATTGGAAGATGGTCCAAAGTAATCCAAAATGCAGAAACCCGTGGAATAATTCACAAATGGGTACAAGGAAAAAAGGGAATGAGTTCAAATAATATTATTAAAAGAAAGATAAGATGTGCGTAGAGAAATTTAAAACCCGACTGTCAAGGCTGGGCGAATTAAGAATATATATATATATATATATATAAATTTATCACCGTAGTTAGGGACAGAGACCACCCGTGATTTTTCCCTCATTTAATTGTTTTTAGGCTTTTTTTTTTTTTTTTTTTTTTTTTTTACACGGTGGTCACCACTTACCAAGGCCTGGAAGCCACTCAGGGATAAGGGTTATTGCAAGTACAGTACGTTAGTGTGGAGATTTGATGAAGTGTTTACTTAACGGGGAGGTTCATTAGGAATTTGTTTACGTTGGACTTGAAGACATCCAAGTTGTAGTCAGGTGGGAAGCAGGCTGACGGAACAGAGTTCCACAGGCGTGCAGTTCTAAGAAAGAAGCTTTGTTCATGGAATCCACGTTTTGATTTAGGCACAGAAAAAGAGTGGGGAAAATTTTTCACAGTGGATTCACCCATACTACAAAGTAAACTAGCGATAAAAAACCAAAATGCCGGGAATTATTTTCTCTATTACAATAGATAAAGTTAGGACTTTAGTTAAAAAAAAAAAAAAATGTAAATTTAATATTTACACATCTGAACGTCTGTTTAGAACCCACCTTATAATGTTTAAGCCACCCTTTACTATGTTAATAATAATAATAAAAAGATAACATTTGTGAGGTTGTATAGTACACTATTGCAGTTCAGCACTTTACAGAAATATTCGATTATCATGGTGTTTCTGGATTCACGATGGGCTTATGGTGGAAATCCGCGATATTAATATACTAAAAAAAAAAAAATTTTAAAAAACCGTGAAATAGCGAATCCGTGATAATCGAACCGAAGTAGCGAAGGGTTACAGGGTGTCTGTATGTGTGTAAATATATATATATATATATATATATATATATATATATATATATTTACACACATACATCAAAACAAAAACCACTTAAACAGATAACGATAAAAACGAAGCAGTAAATTGTCTATGGGAACGTAGCGCTGTGGATTAGGACGCTGGGCTGAAATACATAAGGTCCAAGGTTCGAATCATACCAGTCAAGCTACGCTGAAGAGGAGTAGGGCTCCGAAACACGCGTGTCCGTAGATTACTGTTTTAAAAATAATATATATATATAATATATATATATATATATATATATATATATACGTTTTATTTTTTATTACCGTATCTTTCTCCACAAGTTCCTTAACCCCCAAAACTAAAACATTATCGACATACCAAACACCCCTCCCCACCTTCCCTCCTTGTTCCCTTCCTCTCTTCCTCTTCCGCCCTCTTCGTAACCCCCCCCCCTCAACCGCATTCACTCTTCCACTCTTTCATCCCAAAATAGCGAACATTTTTGTAAAAGTCTGAGGACGCTACAGACGGTCAAAAAAAAACGGCCGTGTAGCCGAAACAATAATGTAACTTAACAGAAAGATACGGTAATAAAAAATAAAACGCATATTTGCTCTACAACAGCATTGAGCACTTTCTTCAGTTTTTATTAATTACCATCTCCACTAAATATATGTATATTATATATATATATATATATGCTACACTTGTGAACGAGTGCTTTTGTCAAAAGCTGGCTACGTCAACCACCTCAAGTCGTACTAAACTCCTGTTCAGGTCAACTTTGCACCTATTAGTCCGAACCAAACGATCTGTTTAACATGCAGCAAAGTTTGCAAGTCTACTGCTGGTTTGACTTCCAGAGGAAGTCAACTCTATGGAAAATGCTCAATGTGCAAATCTGCGGCGGGAGTGCAGAGTCATCTGAGATGGCATGGACGACAAAATTGGGAGAACTCAATATGACGGCGATCATCTGGAAAGATGCAGCAATATATATATATATATATATATATATATATATATAAACTACTTCATTTACTCACATAACATTAATATACGAAAATATAGATTTATGCGTAAACTTTAAGTATTTACTTCAAAAGTGCTCAATACGTAGGTAGAGCTAGTTAATAAGTTATAAAATATATATGGCGATTAAGCTACACGGAATATTCCGCGTTTCATCCACTCTAGGACTCTTCAGGCTTATATATATGATAACAGTAATCTACAAACACGTTTCACGGTTTTACCAATCGTCAGTGTAGGTTGACTGTTCGTGAACCGTGAAACGCGTGTTTGTAAATTAATGTTTTATACAAAATAAAAAATATTTGTTTACGTCCCAAAAATGTGGGCGATATTTTGGAAACGTATTATCGATCCAGTGTTGCCCAGGATTGAATGAGTATCAGCGAATGTTCCACACTTCCAATACTTTTATCCTCATCAAAATCGATGAAATCGCATATTTTTCAATCGAATTGATAGCCTGCTCTAGTCGGGGACCCATTGAGGTGCACCGGCAGGAAGCTTCACATGATTCCCTGTAGTGATTGGGTCCACAATACATTGTAGTCGACACTGAAGAAACCTACTGTTGATTTTCTGATTATAAAAGTTTCAAAGTCAAGTATCATGGCGCAATTGTGCTCTAAACAGAAACTTTCATTTCGAACGCGCCTCTATCATATCAAAGAACCTACCGTTGATTTTTAGACGCCAAGCCCTTCTGCTTATGCGGTAATAGAATCTCTCAAATGCATTTTTGATGGTGAGGTGTATGAAAGCGTTTGTGGTCACAATTGGGCTTCCTTCTTTGATCAGATTTTTTGTATTATTGATTTTCAATACTTATCAGAGACATTCCTATACAAAACCTATCTAAAAACACTTCTAATCATATAATTTGTACATTTGTGTGAAATTCTTTTGAAAAATGATGTCAGCCAGGCCGGTTTGGAGTCCATAGAGAACAAACTAAAAAAAAAAAAACACACCTAGAGGTGCGCGCGAACACACACACAAACACACCTAGGTGCGCACACACACACGCTCTCACAGGCGCGCGCGCACACACACAAGCTCTCACAGGCGCGCGCGCACACACACAAGCTCTCACAGGCGCGCGCGCACACACACGCTCTCACAGGCGTGCGCGCGCACACACACACACTCTCACAGGCGCGCGTGCACACACACACGCTCTCACAGGCGCGCGCGCGCACACACACACGCTCTCACAGGCGCGCGCGCGCACACACACACGCTCTCACAGGCGCGCGCGCGCACACACACACGCTCTCACAGGCGCGCGCGCGCACACACACACGCTCTCACAGGCGCGCGCGCGCACACACACACGCTCTCACAGGCGCGCGCGCGCACACACACACGCTCTCACAGGCGCGCACACACACACACGCTCTCACAGGCGCACACACACACACACACACACACACACACGCTCTCACAAGCGCGCGCACATACACAGAGGAATACATGCACACACACACAGCTATACATGCACACACACACACACACACACACACACAGATATACATGCACATACATGCACACAGGCATACATGCACGCCTACACACACATAGACACAGTGCCTTATATATATAATTTGTAGAGCTGCGAATTATTGTGGAAATACAAATGTCTTTGCACCTTTTATGTGCGGGGCGGATGTTCAGCTGCATCAGTGGCGTTAGATTTGTCACTTTTCCATTCTTCGTGTGTGTGTGTGTGTGTGTGTGTGTGTGTAATTGAAATTTATGTTCACGTACGAAAATAGAATTGTCGTCAAATTATCCAATGTCAAGTAATAATGCTATTAAACATGACACCTGTCAGTTATGGCAAGAAACGGTTTATTTTCAACAAGTTTTTATATATATATATATATATATATATATATATAGTGCAAAATTTTGTTGAAAATTCAAAGACTCACGTTTTCTTTTTTCTTTTTATAACCTTCGTTTTTGTTTCCATTACAGCTGTTTCCCACTAACGAAACAACTGTAATGGAAACAAAATCCAGGAAATAAACGAAGGTTATAATAAAAAAAAAAGATGAAAACGCGAGTCTTTGAATTTTCAACAAAATTTCACACTATATATGCTCTGCACCTAGATACATTGAACTTAACTCAAAATTAACGGTGACTGTTTTTAAAATAACAATCTAGACCCGTTAAACGAAAACGGTATACATTGAAATTAACGACATTTCAAAAACAAACTTAAAAAAATTATATGAAGACCAAGGATTTCTTGAATCCTGTAAGTCTTCGCGCAAACATTTTCAGAATGTTGTCATAAACTGTAAAAAATTCTATGTATATGGTTTTTAAATTTGTGATGATTCAAATGTTACAGGAAATCCTTAATGCATTTAGCTTTAAAATGGCATCACTTCCATTGTACTACCAGATATGAGGACTTGAAATATGCCCAAGGCTTTTGGTACTCTTGTATAATTTATCTATGTATATAGAATCAAACACATATCTATCTATCTATCTATCTATCTATCTATTCAAGCACGTCTGATTGAACACGTCAAAGTTATTCTTTTTTCCGATCTTTCTGGATATCTTTTCCATTTGCCGAGCGGTCTTTTTCCCTTCTTGCGCTATATGAACTTGGCAAAAACCTGCATTTGTTTGTTTTCAGTAAAACCTGGTCCTGGATCTGACCTTAAACTATATCCGATATGAAGGCCTCAGCTTGCGGGCTTTGGGAAGTGTGGAGCCACCCCTTAATTGCCATTGCTCCCAATTCCACTCTGCCCTGGAGTGATAGTACCTGTTAGGGTCCCAATTATGGGTTAAATAAAAACTGACTTGAACAAAAACAAACAAACAAAAAACAAAACAAATATATTCTATTAAAAACTTTTTCTTCAAAATCACTGGTTTCAGCATTAAATAATCGAAAAAGGGTTGATATGCCGTAAAACAAAACCAGCCAACCACTCAATGAAAACTCTATATCTCCTTTTTCCTTCTCTCTCGATGTCTCTCTTCCTCATCATTATCTCTCTCCCCTCCCAATATGCATACGCGCGCGCACACACACGCATACACAATCCCACTTAAAGGGACGGTTAGAATCTTAAAGATCTCTCGGTTGGAGTAACTAAATTAATGGGAGAATGTTTGGCATCCGGTAGAATGTTCCATCCCCAGCAAAAATAAAATTGAATTAAAACAAGAAACGCACGCAGATGTACTTATTTGTATTGTTTTAGAAGTGCGTTCACGCCATAAAACAACTAATCTCAAATTATTTTAATACGAAGTCTTACACATGTTTCAGAGAGCACTCGATACAACTGCAAATGAATCAAATTAAAAATCGTATTAAAAAAATAAAAAGTCAACACTTCAACTACTCTTTTCCTAAATAATTTCAACCTGTCATCTTTAAATAATTTGCAGCGAAGTATGTTGATTGCAAATAACATGGTATAACAATAACGAATGAAAATTGGCAAGTCAGCAAAATCGAATTTGATTTGTGAGCTAAAATGCTATTTAAGTCAAACTTTAAAATGTAGTAAAACGTTTTTATAATACTGTCATTGCATTTGTTTAGTAGGGAAAAAAAAACAACAGTGCTCAATTATTTATAAATATTAGCGAGGAGGGGCTGGCTTTGCCCGGTCGTAAAATACGCTTAAATATGATATTTATATTTCGTATATATTATTAGAGTCGTGATTTAAAAAGGAAAAAAAAGTAATTTGGGTGCCATCAGCTAGAATCGAAACTGAAAGCAAAACTCTAGCATTCAAAACTGGTGACGTTACCACTTTACCAACGTGACACGCATATGAACTCATTAAAAGCTTAAGATGAACGTACAAAATGTATAACGATTTTTTTTTTTTTTTTAGTGGACCAGTTTTTGACCCCTTAAAAACTATTTTAACAGGCTAAAGACCAACAAAAGGACGGTTCGTGAAAAAAATCTAATCATTTAAGGCCATTAACGCCGCTCCGAAACTTTTAGTTTCGGTGAATATAAAGTTTGAAAATATGGAAACAGATAGACCTAGTAAGCTTTATCAATTAAATGAGAAACGAATTGAATTTACAGTTTGAACTTAAAAAAAAAAAAAGAAAAAACGACCTTAACTTTAAACTACTTCAACAGAATGTGTGCCAATGAACATGCAGCACTTGTGCCATACTTCCCGACCAACCCGACAATCGGCAAAATCCCATTTCAGTAATCGTTAATTTAAATGTAATGTGAACAAAGACTTTACGACACAACTCTCTGGCCCTTAATGAACAGTAACGCCTTGCAATGAGCAATTTTTGTAGTGGGTTGTGTTATCAATATATCTATATCAGTGAGAATGCGTCTGTGAGAGCACTTCTCAACCTATATACTCAACGAATTTTTTATCGGTTTTCATCTGGAAAAAAGGGCTGTTAAGAAGTCCAAATTGGAAAACTGGTACGTAGAAGTCATCTGATTTTTGTTTTCTGCTTCACGACTGCATATAAGCGAATCGTTCACATTATATTACGAATAACTAGTTTTGTAAACATTTTAAAGACGTTTCAAATTCGCCTAATGGTTATCGTACTTACTTTAGGTTTCGGTTCGAGTATTAGTTTGTTTTTTTTTTTTTTTTTTTTTTTTACTTACAAGAAGTCAAGGATGGAATACTGTTGCCACATTTGGACAGGAGCTGCTAGACAAGACTTGTCCTGCCTTGATAGGGTTTAAAATAGACTTCGTGGCCTGGTGGGAGATGTCCTTTTCTCTTCGCTGCAACCTCTATCTCACAGAAGAGATGTTGCGAGTTTGTCTCTGCTTTATCGTTATTTTCATGGAAAGTGTTCGACTGAGCTTCAATCTTTGGTTCCCCTCGCCAAACTTTCACAAGAAACACTCGACTAGCTGAAAACACTATCAATAATTCCCCCCACTCTTTGTCTGTGCCTAAACCTAAACATAGATTCCATGAACAAAGCTTCTTTCTTAGAACTGCACGCATATGGAATTGTCTTCCGTTTTCCTGCTTTCCAGTCGTCTATAATATGGCTGTCTTCAAGTCCAACGTGAACAAATTTCTGATGAGCCGTTCCACTTAATTTAACAAATTTACCGAACTTCCATTACTATCAATTACTCTATTGTCCTTTTGACTACTGTACACTCTTTAACCCTTATCCTTGAGTGGCCTATCGGCCTTGATAAGTGGTGACGCCTATGTAAAAAAAAAAAATGAAAAAAAAAGTTAACTGTTTAGAAAAAAAAATAATACTCGCATGTATATGTCTGTTTTTTTTTGTTTTTTTTAAAGGAATATAACGTTGCATTTAATACCGGGCAAAGCCGGATACATCTATTTTCTAAAGCCAACCCTGGAGTCAACTTTTTTTAATTTTTTTTTAATTTATTTCTTCTTTTTAGATGAAGAACCTTTTCAATTTACAGTTAAAATTGAAAATCTAACCTTAACTTTAAATTTCGTATTTCTTCATTTCTTGTTTTAATGTCAAATTTATTTAAATTTAATTTTTCTTTTTTCAATTTTACTGTATTTATTTATTTATTTATTTATTTATTTATTTATTTATTATAATTATTTTATTAATGTTGGGGCGGGGGAAATATAGAGCTAATGCCTACGATGCAAACAAATTAGTTTTTATTTTTAATTTCGTCGCGTGGAACCTTAAAGCAACTATCGGGGCGATTCTATGATCACATGACCGCGGTCACGTGACATCCATTAACGCGAACATATCCGTCTTTTGCAAAAATTTCATTTACTTCTGCTGCGAGGAAGAAGAGATTTCGCAAAAAAGAAAATGGCGAAAATTATGAACAATTTTTGTTAATTCCAAATTATGTTTTAATTTTAATTATTTTTTTTATTTGTGCCAAAACATCTTTTAACGGCGGACTAAAGAGTTCTATTTGCATTTTGTTTTCTTTTTCGATCGCTATTTTTCAAGATGGCGGTTGAATGTTATTTTAAAACGCTTCAATTTTTAAGAAGCCAATGATATCGGTCGCTCAGGTTCGGAGTTTACGAAAAAGTAGAAAAAAAAAATGTTAATTGCAAAGGTGATATAAAAATGGCCATTTTTATTACCTTGATTGGTGGGAATGATAAAATATTGAAAAATAGCCGAATGCGCAAATCCGCGTGATACATTAAGATGTATGATTGAATTTATTGTTCAAAAGTAAATATTGAACGAGCAAATATGGCGCTAAGCAAAATTGGTTTGCAAAAAGCGATTAATTTTTTGTTTTATTTTTAATTAGTACAGCCTTAATGGAGAAACAATTTTACGGTAAGAGAAAAAACTGCGTAGTTAATTCTTGATGATAAATTCTTTCTAAATGTATATCGATGTATCGATCTCTTTGATCGTCTCTTTCCTTTTGTCTACTCCCACGCTCGCACTTGGCCTTTTGGCCGCCAAGATCAAAGTGTAGTATCTGTTCTTCAGATACTGCACTTTAATTTCTTGTTCTCTTTCGGTGGAGGAGCAGTCCTTCACGACTGAGACAATTTTTATTTTTGTACCTTTTCTCCACGTTAAAAAACGACCCTGGTGTCTAACTCTGTCCCGTGGGGAGGCATTGTAAATAGGTACTCCCACGCTCGCACTTCCTCTCTTTCACCTCTCTCTTTTTCCTCTCTGTGCGTCTGCGTCTCTGTCCGTCTTCATCCGTCTCCGTGCGTCTGCGTCTCCGTGCGTCTGCGTCTGCGTCTCCGTGCGTCTGCGTCTCCGTGCGTCTCCGTCTCCGTGCGTCTCCGTCTCCGTGCGTCTCCGTCTCCGTGCGTCTCCGTCTCCGTGCGTCTCCGTCTCCGTGCGTCTCCGTCTCCGTGCGTCTCCGTCTCCGTGCGTCTCCGTCTCTGTCTGTCTCCATCTCTGTCTGTCTCCGTGCGTCTCCGTCTCCGTGCGTCTCTTCCTCTTTCAAAACAAAAGCGATTTTTTTTTTTCAATTTTGCCCAATTTTTTAAAAACTATTTCAACCGGCTAAAGGCCCATAAAAGTACGGTCCACAAAAAAAAAAAAAAAAAACAACAATCATTTGATGGCCCTAGCGCTACTCTGCGACTTTTAATTTCGGAAGAGATAGTTTGAATATATGAAGACAGACATATTGCTTTTTTTTTATATATTAGATATATATATCCTTACTTCCTTTAACAGGGAACTTATGTTTTAAGTAACGTATTCGCTAAGTTGTCTAGTGTGTTCGTCGGTCTTCGCACTTGAGTTTGAAATAAGATGTTCTTCCCAACACCTGCACACCGGATGGTGGTTCACCAGACTATCGATTACCACACATCCCCCACGAATTCCTGACAAACGCCTTTTTCTTATTTCACGACGTTTAATTACATCTGTCTAATATCTCACGCATCGCTACCACTTCGAAGACCAAAACGCAAAAGTCAGGATTAGCTTCTAGATGTCTTTTATTGGCCTGTCCGGCAAATCGGGATCAAAGTGAGGGAAAGTCCGCGTCTTTGCCAAACTTTCCTTGGCATCCAATCACTCCTGGAATTCCATTAACAGCCGTGGAAATAATCTCGGACGTCCAAATTGAAACACCATGTCCGTTGGTGGCATTTTTATTATTTGTTCCAGATTACCATTCTGTTTTTGGGGGAGACCCTGAAAGTGTCAGCTTTTTCTTATCCCCAAGACAATTGTCCTGCCATCTCTCGCTCCTGAACGGGGTCAAAAGGGTCGAGGAAAGAGTCTTCTTTTTTTTTTTTTTTTTTTTTTTTTCCAGTAGGGGTCAGGAATTTGGACATTTTATAGGGGAATAATTTTTTATTCTACTTCCCTTATATTTCTAGTAATACTACAGGGTGGAACGATAAAATTGTCTCCCCCAAAGAAAATAAAGCTTCTTTTTTTTTTTTTTTTTTTTTTACATGGAGGTCACCACTTATCAAGGCCCGGAAGCACTTGCAGATAAGGGTTATTGCGTGTACAGTAATCAATGGGACAGTATCGTAGTAATCGTTAGTATTGGAGATTTGATAAAGTGTCTTACTTGAGGGGGCAATTGATCAGGAATTTATGTTGGACTTGAAGACATTCAAGTTGTAGTCAGGTGGGAAACAGACAAATGGAAGAGAGTTCCACAGGCATGCACGTCTAAGAAAGAAGCTTTGTTCATGGAATCTACGTTTTGATTTAGGCACAGAAAAAGAGTGGGGAAAATTATTGACAGTGGTTTCAGCTAGACTGGTGTTTTTCGTGAAAGATTGGCGAGGGGGGACCAGAGATTGGATCTCAGACGAGCACTTGCCATGGAAAAAACGATTTTTCATTTAGGCACAGATAAAGAGTGGGGAAAATTACTGACAGTGGTTTCAGCTAGACTGGTGTTTTTCGTGAAAGATTGGCGAGGGGGGACCAGAGATTGGATCTCAGACGAGCACTTGCCATGGAAAAAACGATTTTTCATTTAGGCACAGATAAAGAGTGGGGAAAATTACTGACAGTGGTTTCAGCTAGACTGGTGTTTTTCGTGAAAGATTGGCGAGGGGGGACCAGAGATTGGATCTCAGACGAGCACTTGCCATGGAAAAAACGATTTTTCATTTAGGCACAGATAAAGAGTGGGGAAAATTACTGACAGTGGTTTCAGCTAGACTGGTGTTTTTCGTGAAAGATTGGCGAGGGGGGACCAGAGATTGGATCTCAGACGAGCACTTGCCATGGAAAAAACGATTTTTCATTTAGGCACAGATAAAGAGTGGGGAAAATTACTGACAGTGGTTTCAGCTAGACTGGTGTTTTTCGTGAAAGATTGGCGAGGGGGGACCAGAGATTGGATCTCAGACGAGCACTTGCCATGGAAAAAACGATTTTTCATTTAGGCACAGATAAAGAGTGGGGAAAATTACTGACAGTGGTTTCAGCTAGACTGGTGTTTTTCGTGAAAGATTGGCGAGGGGGGACCAGAGATTGGATCTCAGACGAGCACTTGCCATGGAAAAAACGATTTTTCATTTAGGCACAGATAAAGAGTGGGGAAAATTACTGACAGTGGTTTCAGCTAGACTGGTGTTTTTCGTGAAAGATTGGCGAGGGGGGACCAGAGATTGGATCTCAGACGAGCACTTGCCATGGAAAAAACGATTTTTCATTTAGGCACAGATAAAGAGTGGGGAAAATTACTGACAGTGGTTTCAGCTAGACTGGTGTTTTTCGTGAAAGATTGGCGAGGGGGGACCAGAGATTGGATCTCAGACGAGCACTTGCCATGGAAAAAACGATTTTTCATTTAGGCACAGATAAAGAGTGGGGAAAATTACTGACAGTGGTTTCAGCTAGACTGGTGTTTTTCGTGAAAGATTGGCGAGGGGGGACCAGAGATTGGATCTCAGACGAGCACTTGCCATGGAAAAAACGATAAAACGACAGGCTCGCAATATCCCTTCAGTGGGAGAGATGTTGCAGGGAAGAGAAAGGGGCATCCCCCCACTAAGCCACAAAGTTTATTTTGTACTCTGTCAAGGTAGGATAGGTTGTTTTTAGCAGATGTAACTACCTTCAGCTTTGACCACCGCCTTGGAACTGGGAGCTTGCCTTTTCCACAAACGCTGGCAGGAGCTCAACAAATACTCGGCAGATGACTGCGATTAGGGTGGCTTTGATGTTGTGGGAGGTCATGTAGGTGATGTTCTCAATGTATGACCAAATGGAGTAATCCAGCAGTTTCAGGTCGGGAGGGGGGGGGAGAAGAGGTAAAAAGTCAAAGCAATTGAGTCCTGCTGCGACACTCAGGGTCTGCCGGCGGCCACCTAATTGCACCAGGGGATCACCACACTCTTCAGCACATTGAGGTACACTTTGGTGCTGACTTTCAAGCCGACTTCGGAGATGTGAGGTAGTATGATGTCGCCCTCCCTCACTTGAAACCACACCAAATTTTTTTATTTTATTTTATTTTTTTTTTTTGAACACCTTTCTCCCACCCCCACCCCCCGGATACTTAAGTACACCACCTACACACATTTTAACACCTCACCACTACCCCACCTCTCCACACCCGGGCAACACTGGGTACCCCTGCTAGTACATATATAAAAGTGACCTTGGGTGTTTCCATCTGTGTATGGCTTCTACCAAACCACGCAGTCAATTTTTGGTCTACAGTCTTAAAAATTGATATACAAGGCATTCAGACCTCCAGAACAAATACAGTATCGTTTTTCTCTTGTACAAATAGGTGCTAAGCAATCAAAATCAAGGCATTGGAACTTCGTGATCTCCTATGTATGCGTAAATATACATTGTTAATTCTCTAAGTCCTTAGATCATATTGTCGTGAACACCGCTAAAGAGCTGAATGTTTGGGTTTCGATTCCAGCTAATGGCACCCAATCATGTGTATGTATATATATATATATAACAAGGTGGGAAGAGATAGCTGAAGACCGGGAAAGTTGGAGGCGCTACGTCTACGCGGGATGTGAGAATTTTGAGGTTTTGAGAGTTGATCACGCCACTATAAAGCGAGCCTTACGAAAGCGAGAGGATACAGAGGACTTTGATCTCGACCCCGTGTACTCGTGCGGGATATGCAGCAGGGTGTGCCTGTCAAAGGCAGGCCTCAAGAGTCATGGAACTACGCACGCGGGACATGAACTGGGAGCACGGGAGGGAGGGGGGCGGTCACCAACAAGGTTATCCTGCAGAATATGCGGCAAACTGTGCAGGCCGGGTGGGGCTATGTGGAATCATATGCGGACTCACTCACACGCCATCGTATCGTGAGGGTTGGCCGTCTTCTGTAAAGAAGTGGCAGTCACCATATATATATATATATACATATATATACTAGCAGCGCGGGCATAAAATACACTTAAATATGTTATATATTAAAAAACTATAAAATTATGTTTATTAAAAAAAAAAAAAAACATCTTCACTGGACTGATATAATCAAATATTTACCGGATATCTCATCGAACCAAAGGAGAAACCAAGGAATCATGCCTACTTCGGATTGTTACCTTGTGCCTTGAATGATTTACGATACGCATTTGATCCTTTTGCTTCCCCCCCCCCCGCTACCAAAGAATCTCACTTTGGAATTTACCATTCAATTTGGATATGAAGTTCAATATCCATTTCATTCTGAACCAATATCTAATTTCCTTAATCTATGATTTAAAAACTTTACAAACTTTTAATTATGATTTTCTATGTTTATTACATTTAGAAAATTAAGAATAAACCATTTATATTATTTATGAATATTTTTTTCCTCTGGGGAGATTGGTAAACATCGAAAACTTATAGATTAAGGAAATATACTTATTGAAATGTAATCTTTGTCTTGCATATAATAAAAAATTTTAGATTTGAAATTTAACCATTTCATATCATAAAATTTAAATTACTAAATTTTGATTTATTTGCTCTATCTGGTATATTGAGCAATTTTCATTTAGCTGGGATTGTCTTTATAAAATATTGCAGCTAATAATATTTTGTAAGGCCGATAATCACTGGATTTGCATATCAGTAGATTTATTGCATTATATTATTCTGATGTACGTGTGTGTGTGTGTGTGTGTGTGTGTATATATATATATATATATACACACACACACACATATATATACACGTCGATCAGATGAATGTCTGAACTTTTGTCTGATTAGAATTGTTATTTTATTTCTAAATGTATATTTCGAGGAAAAAGAGCAAAGCGGTTCTGAGGTGACTTGAATGTTACATATATATGACACGTCATTTATTTTCGCTGTGTAAGTATCTAGTGTTTATATAAATAATCTTACTAGTCTCACACACACACACACACACACACACACACACACACACACACACACACACATATATATATCCTGTAACTTAAATATATGAATGCATATGAACATCTTTATATATGTACATATTATATAAAATCACTGTGTGTATGTGTGAGTTTCTTCTTCATATCTTCTGCAACGGCTGAGCCTATCTTCTGCAAATTTCACGCAAATGTAACTTTATATATATATATATATATATATATATATATATATTTTTCGTGGGGAACTTATAATCTTTTAATGTTTTATATTAGTTTGTCAGTTTGATTTTTATGCGGCACAATCTGAATATTACGTTCAAATTTCCATGTCTAAAAAAAATATAGACTTGAACAGAGTGTAATCGATATTTTAGTTGCCTATCGATCTGTAAATTTCTATCTCCCCCCCTCTCTCATATATATATATCTATAATATAAAGCTGAATGTGTGCGTGTGTCTGGTCACGAATAGGCTCCTATATGGTTGACTATTTTAAAAAACTGATCACATATAATGATAGAAGATGTAACTTATATATATATATATATATATATATATATATATAGGAACGTTTATTCAATATTTGATACACTGTCTCTACACTCACAAAGATTTTGGATCTCATCTACCAAAACATATTTAAAACCGACGAAGACGACCGCTTCGCATACCCTTCTGAATAATAGTATGAAATATCCAAAGAATCTTGTTATGTAGGACTGCTAGCTTCTCCCCTGGACCGCTATTCCTCCAACCTGGAAGTAATATCCCGAAAATATTGAATTCACTCCGATAATGAACTGCCCAGGTTGTATGAAATTCTTTTTCATATAACTATGACTCTTATTCACCATTCAAATAACATTTTCAATATATGTGCTGAAAAGCAAAATACTTGTTTGTTCACAGCTGAACATTTTGCTAACCGCATTTCATTTCCTCTGATGATATGAGCTAGTATTGAAAATCTTTGGATTAAGGAAATTAACATAACTCCCCTCTATATATTCCTTGTGTCAAACTATAAATTCTTAATTCGAATATATATTTTGATTTTCAGAATTTAAATTTGACCATAAAATTTATATATATATATTTTTATTTAGCTGGGATTGTCTTTATTACATTAAATTATTATTACTATATTACAATGAATAGTATTTTGTAAAACCAATACTCACTGGATTTCCATACCAGCATTACACTATTCTGAAGTATATATATATATATATATATATATATATATATATATATATATACTAGCATTTCAGCCTGGCGAAGGTGTTTGGAGGTGTATGCTGAGCAAAAACAAACAAACAAAAGGCTTAATTTTTATTAACTTTGACCCCTTAAAATTCATTGTTTTGGGCTCAAATCAAGTTATTAAGTTAGATCCATGTCCAAGGAACCAATATCTAAAATGTCAAGTGTTTAGACCCAAAATTGGCGGAGGAGTTTGGTAGAGTTTTCAAAGGTCAAATCGTTGAACTTTGACTCCTTAACAGCAAAATTTCTGGCCGAAACCTGATCACATTGATTTTCTCAAATCTCAGTACCCTGTATATCAAATTTCGAGTCTGTAGACTAAAAATTGACAGTTATTGCGTAGGGAAATGTACAGGGATCCACAGACACGTTCAGTTTTATATATATATATGTATATATATATACTAGCAAAAGTACCCGTCGTTGACTAGGTTCAAAAACAGCCTACAGAAAATGGGCTCTGATTTATGAAAATATGATAGGTTATGAAAAGGAAGGGTTGTAAAGAGATAGCTTCGAATTTGGGGGTATCAAAACCAAACCAAAATATGATGAAAGTAAAAATAAAATAGATAAACCCCATACTTTATTATACCATACCTGTTCACACTGAAACACTTATCACAATATTCTGTGGATCTATGCTAAAAAAAACTCGTTAAACTTTGTGACATATTTCAATTCTATGGAGGTCAGGCGCGAACGAACACCCCATAATTTTATTATACCATATTTCTTCAAACTGAAACATAATTATCAAAGTATACTTATGCAGATAGATATGAAAAGTCTTTATTAAAGTTTGTGCCTATTTCAATTCTATGGAGGCCAGGCGGAAACGCATACCCTACAAATTTATTATACCATCCGTATTTAAGTTAAAACATACTTCTCAAAGTATTATGTACATCTATATAAAAAACACTTGTAAACGTTTTTTTTTTAAATTTTTAATTTTTTTATTTCCATACTTTGTGGATCAGGCGCGTACGCAGACCCCACAACTTTAATGAATCATCATTATGCCAGATCAAACATACCCATTCCTGTGTCTGGATACATCTATCGTTATATGTAATCAGTTTTTTAAAATAGTCAACCATATAGGAGCCTATTCGTGAACAGACACACACATAGACGTTCAGCTTTATATTATATATATATATATATATATATATATATATATATATATATATGATTGCAACGTCTTGTCAGACGAGTACCACTCCCTCAGACATTTAAAATCCATGAGCCCAAATGTCTGAGGGAGTATCTATACAAATATGATGTTAAAGAATCTTAGCTTTGTACGACAGCTAAGTCTCTCTCTCGGTTCAAAATGTTGAGATCCAGCAACAAGCAAGAGCAAGATAGCCAGTAACAAATTAAACTGCAGACCAGCTTAATAAGGGTACTGGTCTTCTGCTTTATGGTTTTTTAAATCAGAGATTTACTTCTCCTAGAAAGGTTGCCTTCACCACGGCTTGGGAGCCCTCTCTACCCCAATACACATACATACACACACACAAATATACACGGTGCTAGTTGGCCGTTGACCCAGAAAAAGAGTTCATTCGCCCTTTGGAAGGTCTTGTTTTTAATCCTTCAGGGAGACTAGCCGCCCTCCTCACCAAACAAGTCTGGTGGGGGAACCAGTTTAGTCGCCGGTGACCCGACCATGAGGCAGGTAGTACTGGGTTACATGGTACCAGTAGCATATGACATGACCTGACATATGATGATGACCTGATATATATATATACACGTAGTCAATGGTTCTATGGGGCAAAGCTACATGAAAATTTGCACGTTTTTTTTCCATGGTTAAAATTTTATGACACTTGATAAGAGAACTTATATTTTCAAATCGATAAAATATGGCCAAATTTGCCTACATATTTATATATAGTGTTCTTTGCTGCTTTGGGATGAATTTTGCTAGGTGGACTCCCTCTGAAGCCTTATCAGGCCACTAATATGGATAAATCTATACTGGTAACCAAATTGAATTTTGAAGATTATAATACTATCGTATGGTTAAGATTTTATCACAACTGATAAAAGAACCTATATTTTAACACCAATAAAATATGCCTAAATTTGTATATATAATGTCCTGGCAAGTCAGCTTCAGTTTTGCTGCGTTGGGGTGAATTTTTTATTTAGGGTATTTTTGCTTGGTTATCTTCCCTGTGACCTTGCCAGGTCACTAATACACACACACACACAATTTTTTTTGAAAATCAAAAAATAAAAATGAACGTTCTTTTTGTCTGAGCACCTTGTTAAGTGTTGGCAATTTTTCCAATCCTACCCGCGGGAGGGAGGAGAGAATTTTAAATTATTTAAAAGAAAAAAAAAGATTCCACTGAAAATTGTAAGATTCTTAATAACAATCGAAGTACCATCAAACACTCGGCCCGGGATTTTTTATTCTCCTGCTCCTTCCCTAAAAAAATAAATTAGACCATTCCTGTAATGATCTGGTCCCTGTTTATTGCGGTGTAATGCTGCTCCTGTGCAATTCTAGGAGGTCCACTCACCCACCCAGGCTTTGCCTTCTCTTTTTTTGAGAAAGGCGTTAGTTAATTGCTAGTTGCCTGAGACGCCCTTACCGAGCAATGCAGGTACTCTTTTGCAGGTCAAAGTGCCCCTCCTCGAGTGGGGGGGGGGCTGACCTTTGAATCCCACTTACTGACCTTGATGGCACAGTTCTTGCACAGGGAGAGAACTAACCCCCCCCCCGAGTACCATGAACAGTCTGAACGCATGGCTGTGTAAACAAAGTTTTGTAACACGGGATCGTGTGTTAATTAACACATCACTGAATAGCAAATATTTGAAAAGGTCGAACACTCACACACGCACATACTAGTTGTCCCTCTCCGGCGTTGCTTAGGATACAGTAATGTGATTCTTAATTCTTTTTTTTTTTTTTTTTTATTTGTTCGCCTATATTTTAACTTTCACAAAAAAAAAAAAAAAGAATGAAGTAGCAACTAGTGTTGGGACGAGTCATCAGAATCGGAAAAATCAGAGTTTTTGGGGTATCGGAATCGAAAAAAAATTCGAGCCTATTTTCCGATGCCAGAACGGATTCCTTAAATTATCATTTTTTTTTTTTTTTTTTTTTTGATTTTGTGTTAAAAAATTACTTCCACCGCTGATGATAATAATACAATAAATATTTATTGATTTTTGAACTTCCAGTATGACGAAAATCTCCAGACCCCCCCCCTACCCCCACCCCTCACAAGTGTGTTTTTAGTTTGAGAAAATATAACCACATTTGCGATGTGTTTTCACGGTAATTGAGACAAAAGAACACTTTTATAGTAAAATATTTAGAGAATTATAAAGAATCGGAATCGGTAATTGTATCGGAATCGGGTGGGGGGGGGAAATATTCAGTGGTTGAAAGGTCCGAGAATATCCAGCAGCTTAGGGGTCCAGGAATATCCGCCTGTGGATGTTGATTCTTCAAAAAATAAAAATAAAAAAAAGTCTGTGATTCCTAGCATTCTTACGACTCCAAACTCCTGCTTGTTACAGAGATTCATAATTGCTGTTTTAAGCATCCATTGGATTGAGAAAGTGAACTGTTGACAGACAGATAATATCTGCCTTTTATATAGATATCAAAACACATAAACGCAAGCCAAAGCCAGAGATTCGTTTCCACACTTCTGTATTTTTCACGCCCACTCTGAATGCCTTCACAGATCTGACGAGCGTAAACTTTTAAAGGTCTTCCAGCCCCAAAGAAATTATCCGTGTGATGGACATGTCACTAAGCGGTAAACGAACGTTCAGGTGCAGGGAATGGAGGCGGATGATGCCCTTGAGGTCCAAACAAAGGAAACTGACGTGACACGTGTCAGGTTGATGGCAAAATGAGATAGACCCCACATTCCCTCCCCAGTACAGGAGCTCCGAACACGCCTCTTCCAAGACTTTTTAGTCTTGACAACGATGCTAGTTAAAATGAGCATACCACAACTATTCCAAAGAGCACCTTATAATTTTCGTAGGCTTATCTTTGTGTAATGCCGGGTCGGTCTTCCTGGACATAGCTAATACCATTCTTCCGATGTTGTATTTTCAACTTCTCAAATTCGGACCCAAGTAGCATTTATGCTGACAAGCAGTCCTTTTTGATTAGCTAATTTTGTTATTTGTTTTAATCGGACTATTGTTCTCGTCTTGAGTGTTATTTGTGCAACGTTTCGGTCGATGTAGCTTCCGACCTTCGTCAGGCATGTTGGTCGCCATCTTGGAAAAGAAAAAAAGAAGTTACTGGCTCCGAGATGGTTTTGTATGCGTGAAAAAAAAATTGATGATTGAAACACTTATCAAAATATTCTGTGGATCTGTGTGAACAGGTATGGTATAATAAATTATGGGGTTTATCTATTTTATTTTTACTTTCATCATATTTTACTTTGGTTTTGATACCCCTAAATTCGAAGCTATCTCTTTACAACCCTTCCTTTTCATAAGCTATCATCTATATATATAAAAGCCAAACGTCTGTGTGTATGTATGTATGTTTGTTTGTAACGCTAAAACTTTTGAAAGACGGAACTAAACTTGACAAATTTGGTATCATATCGAAGCCTCATCACCCGGATGACAAATATCGAAATTTCACGTCAAACGGACCACTAGAAGTTGGTCAACCGATCAGTTATCTTCGAGGGGAGCCCAAAAAAACCTGTCATTATCTATATATATAAAAGACAAATGAAACTTGAGATGAAAGATTCCTCTCCCCTAAGAATAAAACATATGTTCAATATCTGCTTTTGTTTTTTCATTGTTTATACGGTCCCGAGCAACGCCGGGTAGACCTGCTAGTACTTTCATAAATCAGAGTCCATTTTCTGTAGGCTGTTTTTGAACCCAGTCGACGACGGGTACTTTTTGTGCTAGTATATATATAATATAATATAATATAATAAATATAATATATAATATAATATAATATATATATAATATATATATATATAATATATATATAATATATCTATCTATATATATATATATATATATATATATATATATATATATATATATATATATAAAATTTCAAAAGACGAAAACCTAGAAACGACTTACGTTTTTGAACTTTTGAGATTCCGATTGGTTATTTATATTATTTTGATTCTTTGGACTATTGTACTTGTGGAAAAAAATCTCTTGCAAAAGTGACTTTTTGCCTGAAGGTTAAAGATTCAATCTTCAGTGCAGGCGACCGAAAAATACAATTGTGAATTACTTAGGACCTCTATCCAGCCATGGCTGATGAGACAAGAACATGGAACCTCCGTGAAGTAAATAAACGTTTCTGTTCAAAATTCGGTCTAAATTCCTAGGTTCGACAGAAAGATTCCCGGGTTCAACCTCCGCTGCTATACCACTTTTTTAAAACACTTTTAAATCCCCTACCCAGGAGTCCTTACTACACCTCTACACACCCGGGCAACGCCGGGTACCCCAGCTAGTTACCAATATTTTTCTACCTATCTCGAAATTACTTTATTTCATATATTTTTTAAAAGGGGGAGGGTTTATGGAGGTGTCGGTATTTCACTCACCTCTATACAAATAAAACCGATGTATGTGCGTGTCTCTGAAAATATTTAACCGATAAACTCTTAAACTACTGATCACCTAAAGTTAATAGGAAACGGTAATCATGCACCAGGGATGGTTTATATGACGGGTATAATTTTTGTTGGGATGGATGAATAACGCGTACAAAAATATGTCGGCAAGCTAAAAATACAAAATGTTCATTTCAGCTTCTATTACTTTTCCGCATGCGCAAATTTATTCATAGTTTGATGTGGTTTAATTTTAAATCTTTTTTTATTTGTCAATAATACAAACAGTAGGGAACGTGGCGAGAGCGTTAGATGTTTTTGTTTCGCAAAGTGTTTCTTTATTATTTTTTTAACTTTTGAAATCAGTGCTATATATTAGGTACAATATAATATTCAATAGAGAATTGGCTCTATAATAAATATAATACGTAATCTTCATCAATTATCGTATTTAAGCATATTTTACTATCGGGCAATGCTAGGTCATCCTTGCTAATATTTAAATAAACAGTGAGTCTCCAAAATTTAGTAATTACAGGAGTACGCCCAGGGATAAAACAAACAAACAAACAAAAAAAAAAAAACTAGAAACTTTGATCTAAAGATTAAAGTTCGAACTCTGCTGTCGGCAGTTTATTATTTTTATTGTTAATACTACTACTACTACTACTACTACTACTACTACTACTACTACTACTAAACATGAGTAAGATGAAAAAAAAGTGGTCCTGGATATGATCTTAAACTATATCTGATGGTGAGGCTCCAGCTTGTGGGCTTTGGGGAGTGTGGAGCCACCCTTTAATTGCCATTGCTCCCAGGTCCACTCTGACCCGGAGTGGTAGTACCTGTTAGGGTCCCAACTATGGGTTAAATATAGGCACCGCCAAAACTGGGGGGGGGGGATCAGGTCAGTACTTTTTGACGGACCGTCTTTTTAAAAATCTACCAAAATATCAGGTAATTATCCGATCAATACGAAATTTTCAGCGATTATTAGAAGAATGAACTTTATAACAGTGTAATTATTTTTCATAAACGATATTTATATATATTTTTTTTTGCTTACAACCCCCCCCCTTGTTTTGAAGTGGGAACAAACATGCTTGAAATAATCATCTGAAACTGAACAAAACATATTGTGTTGTTGTAAGGGACAGAATTATAGATTAAAAAAAAAATTGTTTGCATACCTTATTTTGACGTCTGAATATCAGAACTTCGATTGCGTTTAATTATCCCGCTTTTGAGTTTTGAAGTGTGAAATTCGGTGAATATGTTAAGTAAAATAATTAAAGTTAAGCAAAACAAAAAAATGTTTTTTTTAATATTTATACGAAAAAAGCCATTTTAAAATCTTTGATAAATAAACAATTTTTTTTTAGCGAGCCGAATAATGCATGACCATTATTAAACAGGGCATGCTTTGAAGAATCGATACAAAAAAAAAAAAAATTCGATAAATATTTTGCCCTTTGTGTTAAAAATAGCATCATTTTTTTCGATCCCGTTTGAAAACGTTTGCCGCCTTTCGACTACGGTGGACCAAACGCGCTGAAATAAATTTTTTTTTATTCTGCTTTAAATTGCTCCCCCCCATTTTGGGGAGCCTGGCCCCCACACACATAAACATTAAAAACCAAACTCATACAAATGGTCACCCATCTGGTACTGGCCAGCCTCAGCTTAATAATACATTGAAATTTTCGTCACTGAAAAAATAAGTTTTTTTGGCCTGTTTGGTCTTCCATAGTTTGCTTTTTATCAAATGCAAACGTAAACAGTGTCGATCTAGACTCTAGATCGACGCGAAATAATTGGTTGCCTATATGAATAAGTGGAATTATTTGAAATCCAGGTACTTATATTATAATATTTTTGCATATTCTCTTAGAAAATCATCCTAAATCTTAGTTAGACAATAAATAAATTAATTAATTATTTCAAAAACCTTTTTTTTTTTTTTTAAATATTTATGTACGTTTTTTGTGCAAGACAAAAAATGTCAATTAACTTTTTGGGAAAATTTAACATTTAAAATTTAATTAAAAATAGAAAAAGTTTTACATTATTCTGTTTTCTATATGATAAAATTCAGGGTTTTATCTTTCTGGAAAAAAAAGTTACTCAGAAATAATGGATTTTAATAAATGTGATTTCGTTTTAAAAAACAACTTGATTTTGCGGCCATTTTTGGCGGTGCCTAGTTAAATAGAAACCGACTTGAAAACAACAAACATATTCTGTTAAAAAAATTTTCAAAATCACTGGATTCGGCATTAAATAACCTGAAAAGGGTTGATATGCCGTAAAACCAAAACAACCAAACCAGCAAAAAAAAAAAAAAAAAATAGTCTGGTGAGAGGAAAGAGACGAGGGTTTGGTGACTAGAGTTGATTCGATGATTTTGTAAGGTGATGGTGGAGGCGGGGGTAGCTGTATTTGTTTAAGGATTCTCTGTTGGAATCCGAAGCGAGATAAGGAAAGGAAAATGTTTTTTCCCAAGCGACATCGTTTTACATTCTGATCAAAAGTCGGACCATCTGAATAAACATTGTCGTAATTTGCGAAATTTTGTAGATTTCATTTTGGAAGAGAGGTACGGAAAGAGAACGAGAGGGGGGGGGGCAGAGAGAGAGAGAGAGGCATAAAAAGAGAGGCGAGCATAGGCAAAGAAAGAGTGGTTAGTGATATGCAGGAAGAGAGAGACAGACATAGCCAAAGAGAGACGGGTAGAGGCAAGAAGAGAGAGAGAGAGAAACTGGCAGAGGCGGTAAGTTGTGAAATTTTCTAGATTTCATTTTGGAAGAGAGGCAGAGAGAAAGAGACGGGCATAGGAAGAGAGAGGCAAGCATAGACAAAGAGAAACGGGTGGGGAGATGCGGGAAGAGAGACGGACATAGGGAAGAGAGTCTGGCAGAAGCGAGCTAAGAGAGAGAGAGAGACTGGCAGAGGCGGGCTGAGAGAGACGAATAGTGGCAGATGAAGAGACGGAGAAGAAGAGAGAGCTGTAGCGAAAGATGGGGGCAGAGTGTGACATGGAGGGAATGATGGGGGCGTCTTGGTGTTAGGAGCTATATACACTATTTTTGGATTATATGTGTATTCGTGACGAACGTTTTTCTTACTCCCACAATCAGGTTTCATGGTTGCAACTTTTATTTTTTCAGTTTTTAGCAACAAAACTGCAGATCGGATTTAACGTTTGTATTTTTTCATTATGGGTTCTACTTTCTGACTCGCGTAATCGAATGTTACGATCGCAAATTCTAACTTTTCGAATTTTATATTCGTTTCAGAAAGTTTTTTTTTTTTGGTATTTGTACAGTTTAATCAAGCCAGTTACAAAAAAAAAAAAAAAAATGAAAATATTGAAAAGAAAAAAAGATCAATTAGTTTGATCAAGTAGTCTATTTTTTTGTTTTTGGTTTTTACAGCGGAAAATTAATTTTTTATGACACCGAGCAAAAGCTAGACATGTTTCAATTTTTAGACCACAAGGAAGGAAGAGAAGCTGTTATTTAACAGGGACAGTAAGTGTTGGGGCTTTAGACTGAGTTATCTCCCCGTGACGCCCCCTTCCCTTCCTAGTGGTCACAAATTCAAACATTCAGCTCGCTATCATAAAAAATTGATTTCGCTATAAAAAAAAAAAATTACTTGATCAAATTAAGTGAAATTTTTTTCGGCGAACTTCACTCCATAATGGGTACGTACAATATAACTTTTTTCTTCAATATTTTCATTTTTTTTTAATGTCTTCATTAAACTGCAAGTACTAGTTTTTGGGGTTTTTTTCACACTACTGGAAAATGTATGACCGCTGATGAGAAAAGTATAAATTTGTGAAACTCCATGGATTAAGAAAATAATTATTAATATTTGATTATATACATGTGTATTATATAATGCACTGTATTTTGCTCCTAATTTTTTCACATTGACTGAAATTTTGTGAAATTATCACTCAAGTTAGGAACTGTAGTCTGAAGAATACAAATGATGCGGGTAATTAATTCGCATTTCAAAAACGCAAAAAAAAAAAAAATTTAAAATTTTTTTTTTAAAAATAAATAAAAGAATTTAAAAAAAAATAAAAAAATAAAAAATAAAATAAAAATAAATGAAAGGAGCATTTTAAACATTTTTATTGATGGATGAGTCACATAAAATGGCTAGAAAACAAACTTCCGCCGACGAAAATGTACGCTAGCAAATACAAACTTTGTTGGTGTTTGTTTTGTAGTTTTACAGTTTTAGCCGCACACACACACACACACACACACAGATAACTGGTATCTTCAAATAGATTGTAGTATAACCCTGGATACGGTGGCCCTAGGATACGTTTTTCTTTTTCAGTTACGATGTGAAATGGTATGTTTTTCCGGACCCGGTTACGGCATTTGCCCCGCCTTACGGTGTTATTTATAATGTTATTTACCTGTGTATTATATACTTTACTGTATTTTGTTACTAATTTTTAATGTTGTATCCAGGGTTCTACTGTAAAAGAAAAACAATATTAGAACTTTTTCTTAATTTCTTGGAGACGGAACCATTCTTGTTGAATCGTCTCTTCAAATAGTCAAATTCTACCCAATTTCCACCAACAACGATCACTACGGTGCTGTGTCTGTGTCCACCTTTCACTCATTAACTCATATATCCTCGAGTGGCCTTGACGCTCTGAATAATAACGCAGTTTTCAACTTTAATTACCCTCAAAAACAGGATACGGATTCTCTAGCTGTTTTTGTTCAACTAAAAAAAAAAAAACAAAAAAAAAAACGCGCACACAAATAGCTTTATATATTAGATACCCCAAATTCTTCAGAAAGCCGAATTCCTATTAAATACGCAAAAAAATAAATAGAAAAATCACGTTCACAAATAAAATAAATAAAAAAAAAAAGCAAATCATATTCGTGTATTCATTAGAACTATTTTTTGATCAATTTCTTGGAGACGGAACCATTCCAAGTCAGGAAGAGGCCAATTCTGTATTATGAAAATTCTTTCGACTCCAAAGTACCAAATTCTTTGTGCCAATAACAGAACAAAGAATTTCTTGCATAATAATCCTTTGTTAGAATTACCAATTCTGATCATTTTCGGAGAACAAAGAATTTAATGTTTAGTCGCAA
The DNA here is from genome assembly GCF_053919585.1 of Euprymna scolopes. Classification (NCBI taxonomy): domain Eukaryota; kingdom Metazoa; phylum Mollusca; class Cephalopoda; order Sepiida; family Sepiolidae; genus Euprymna; species Euprymna scolopes. The sequence continues at coordinate 5,220,551 of NC_136521.1, read as the reverse complement.
TTGAAAGGACTTTTATTCACTACCACACCGCGTAAGGACAGATTACCGAAAATACTATTTCGAATTAAAGAATAATGAGCTAACAAAGATGCTGTAATTTTAGCCTGACAGACGACCAAGGCAGCTGCTTTATGTATTTAAGCCTGACAAACCAGGGCAAATGCTTTTTTGTTTAAGCCTGACAGACTTGAGCATATATTTTTTAAATAAAATATTTAAGCCTAAAAGACCAGTGCATATGTTTGTTTGTGTTTTTTTTTTTTATTTTATTCAAGCATGACCGACCAGAAATATTTCAAACTGAAGCCTAATATTGTTTCTCCCCATACTCTCTCTTTCGCCGCACGTCTCTCTCTTTCGCCGCACGTCTCTCTCTTTCTCCCGCACGTCTCTCTCTTTCTCCCGCACGTCTCTCTCTTTCTCCCGCACGTCTCTCTCTTTCTCCCGCACGTCTCTCTCTTTCTCCCGCACGTCTCTCTCTCCCACACGTCTCTCTCTCTCCCACACGTCTCTCTCTCTCCCACACGTCTCTCTCTCTCCCACACGTCTCTCTCTCTCCCACACGTCTCTCTCTCTCCCACACGTCTCTCTCTCCCACACGTCTCTCTCTCTCCCACACGTCTCTCTCTCTCCCACACGTCTCTCTCTCTCCCACACGTCTCTCTCTCTCCCGCACGTCTCTCTCTCTCCCGCACGTCTCTCTCTCTCTCTCTCTCCCGCTCGTCTCTCTCTCTCTCTCCCGCACGTCTCTCTCTCTCTCTCCCGCACGTCTCTCTCTCTCTCTCCCGCACGTCTCTCTCTCTCTCTCCCGCACGTCTCTCTCTCTCTCTCCCGCACGTCTCTCTCTCTCTCTCCCGCACGTCTCTCTCTCTCTCTCCCGCACGTCTCTCTCTCTCTCTCCCGCACGTCTCTCTCTCTCTCTCCCGCACGTCTCTCTCTCTCTCTCTCTCTCTCTCCCGCACGTCTCTCTCTCTCTCTCTCTCTCTCCCGCACGTCTCTCTCTCTCTCTCTCTCTCTCTCTCCCGCACGTCTCTCTCTCTCTCTCTCTCTCTCTCTCTCTCTCCCGCACGTCTCTCTCTCTCTCTCTCTCTCTCTCCCGCACGTCTCTCTCTCTCTCTCTCTCTCTCCCGCACGTCTCTCTCTCTCTCTCTCTCTCCCGCACGTCTCTCTCTCTCTCTCTCTCTCCCGCACGTCTCTCTCTCTCTCTCTCCCGCACGTCTCTCTCTCTCTCTCTCTCTCCCGCACGTCTCTCCCTCTCTCTCTCTCCCGCACGTCTCTCTCTCTCTCTCTCTCCCGCACGTCTCTCTCTCTCTCTCTCTCTCCCGCACGTCTCTCTCTCTCTCCCGCACGTCTCTCTCTCTCTCTCTCTCCCGCACGCCTCTCTCTCTGCCATACGCCTCTCTCTCTGCCATACGCCTCTCTCTCTGCCATACGCCTCTCTCTCTCTCTCTCTCTCTCTCTCTCTGCCATACGCCTCTCTCTCTCTCTCTGCCATACGCCTCTCTCTCTCTCTCTCTGCCATACGCCTCTCTCTCTCTCTCTCTCTCTCTGCCATACGCCTCTCTCTCTCTCTCTCTCTCTCTGCCATACGCCTCTCTCTCTCTCTCTCTCTCTCTCTCTCTCTCTCTGCCATACGCCTCTCTCTCTCTCTCTCTCTCTCTCTCTGCCATACGCCTCTCTCTCTCTCTCTCTCTCTCTCTCTGCCATACGCCTCTCTCTCTCTCTCTCTGCCATACGCCTCTCTCTCTCTCTCTCTCTCTCTCTCTGCCATACGCCTCTCTCTCTCTCTCTCTCTCTCTCTCTCTGCCATACGCCTCTCTCTCTCTCTCTCTGCCATACGCCTCTCTCTCTCTCTCTCTGCCATACGCCTCTCTCTCTCTCTCTCTGCCATACGCCTCTCTCTCTCTCTCTCTGCCATACGCCTCTCTCTCTCTCTCTCTGCCATACGCCTCTCTCTCTCTCTCTGCCATACGCCTCTCTCTCTCTCTCTCTCTCTCTCTGCCATACGCCTCTCTCTCTCTCTCTCTCTCTCTCTCTGCCATACGCCTCTCTCTCTCTCTCTCTCTGCCATACGCCTCTCTCTCTCTGCCATACGCCTCTCTCTCTCTCTCTCTGCCATACGCCTCTCTCTCTCTCTCTCTCTGCCATACGCCTCTCTCTCTCTCTCTCTGCCATACGCCTCTCTCTCTCTCTCTCTCTCTCTCTGCCATACGCCTCTCTCTCTCTGCCATACGCCTCTCTCTCTCTGCCATACGCCTCTCTCTCTCTGCCATACGCCTCTCTCTCTCTCTGCCATACGCCTCTCTCTCTCTCTGCCATACGCCTCTCTCTCTCTCTGCCATACGCCTCTCTCTCTCTCTGCCATACGCCTCTCTCTCTCTCTGCCATACGCCTCTCTCTCTCTCTGCCATACGCCTCTCTCTCTCTCTGCCATACGCCTCTCTCTCTCCCGCACGTCTCTCTCTCTCTCTCCCGCACGTCTCTCTCTCTCTCTCCCGCACGTCTCTCTCTCTCTCTCCCGCACGTCTCTCTCTCTCTCCCGCACGTCTCTCTCTCTCTCCCGCACGTCTCTCTCTCTCTCCCGCACGTCTCTCTCTCTCTCCCGCACGTCTCTCTCTCTCTCCCGCACGTCTCTCTCTCTCTCCCGCACGTCTCTCTCTCTCTCTCTCCCGCACGTCTCTCTCTCTCTCTCTCCCGCACGTCTCTCTCTCTCTCTCTCTCTCCCGCACGTCTCTCTCTCTCTCTCCCGCACGTCTCTCTCTCTCTCTCTCCCGCACGTCTCTCTCTCTCTCTCTCCCGCACGTCTCTCTCTCTCTCTCTCCCGCACGTCTCTCTCTCTCTCTCTCTCTCCCGCACGTCTCTCTCTCTCTCCCGCACGTCTCTCTCTCTCTCTCTCTCTCCCGCACGTCTCTCTCTCTCTCCCGCACGTCTCTCTCTCTCTCTCTCTCTCCCGCACGTCTCTCTCTCTCTCTCTCCCGCACGTCTCTCTCTCTCTCTCCCGCACGTCTCTCTCTCTCTCTCCCGCACGTCTCTCTCTCTCTCCCGCACGTCTCTCTCTCTCTCCCGCACGTCTCTCTCTCTCTCCCGCACGTCTCTCTCTCTCTCTCTCCCGCACGTCTCTCTCTCTCTCTCTCCCGCACGTCTCTCTCTCTCTCTCTCCCGCACGTCTCTCTCTCTCTCTGCCGCACGCCTCTCTCTCTCTCTCTGCCGCACGCCTCTCTCTCTCTCTCTGCCGCACGTCTCTCTCTCTCTCTCTCTCTCCCGCACGTCTCTCTCTCTCTCTCGCACGTCTCTCTGCCGCACGCCTCTCTATTTCTTTCTTTCCCTGCTTCTTTCTGTTACCTTTGCTCTTCTCTCTTTATTTCTTCTGCTTCTCTCTTCAACATTTTCACCTCTTTCTTTCCATGTCACTCCATCATTATCAACCGGACTTTTATTAATTCCGTCTTTTTAAGAACAGATTAGCTCGCAAATCCCTTTGCACGTTGGCCGCGTACGTAGCTTCCATAAAACCGACATATAATTATGTCAGACCGATCCAAGTAATTGCATTTTCTTATACGATTCCCGTGAAATGAAGATGATGCTGGGGTGCAGTGTGCTTGGGACGGGAAGGAGGAAACTAATGACACGATACAAAAGCGCGGGAAATTGTCATCGGAAGATCTTGCTCCAGTCTAGTACGGCACTTAAGTCAGTCGGGTTTATTAAAATCTGAACTTGTCTTTATTATTGAAAGAATCCGGGAAGATTTACCTCCCTTGCATTATTAAATTCATAATTTCAAGCGGTCACCATCGTAACACTCTTCCTAATCGGTATCAGACTTATGGAACTCTCTTTCTGCTGACTGTTTATTTATTTATTTTTTGTCTCCCGACAAAAGGAGGGTGACCCTGTCAATTCAGCCTTGTCCGTTCGTCTGTCCGCACTTTTCTCAATAACTATGCGTTGGAATTTTTTGGAAATTTTGTACAAACATTAAACATGACATGAGTAAGAAAGTAACAGAACGGATTTTCCGAGAAAACTCTGGTTGAACACCCTGGGGGTCCTTTCGGGCTAAAATGGATACGTTTGTGCTTATTAAAAAAAAAAATTGATGCTTTGGATTTTTATAAAACTTTCTGAAAAGTTGTAACTAACTGATTTCTTTATAATTTTGTTTGTCTATACTTCGCGATAACTCTTGGGTGTGTCCCAGGGGCTCTTTTAGGGCTAATAAAAACACTCCATTTTTTTTTTTTTTTTTTTCACTATTTTACCATAGTTGTCCAAAATTTTCTGTGTATGTCTATTTAGCAGTTTTGCATGGTGCTGAACTCAAATTTTAATGTGTTAAGGCCTTGGGGACTTTTGGGGCTAAATGAGGGGGGGGGCCTAATGATGAACTTAGTCATTTCTTTTTTTTTTTTGCATGGTGCAGAACTGTAATTCACATGTGTTTAGTTCTAGAAGTGCGCAGTTTGTTTATTTTCACTATGATTCGACGTCCCCTGGGGACATTTGTGCTTAAATGGTGGGGGGGACAAATGCTGAACTTAGTCATTTTTTTATGCCTCGTTCACTGTGCACTCACGGGGGACCATGCATGCTTCACTTGTTTTTTTTAAATCTTTTTTCTTTGCTACTTGGTTTTTACGACTGACCAATAGGCATCTCCAGTTTTTGCATTAATCGTCTTTTATTCTTATTAGCTGCAAGGTTTAAGTTCGTCGATCTATCGCGCTAGAAGAAAAGCAATTTCATGCAAACAAAAGAAACAACTCGGTGCTCTATTCTACTGATTAAATTCAAGATAAGATAGACAAATATATAATTATATACAATTGTCTCGTTCCAGACAAGGCATGAAACCATTTGATATAGTGGCTTCATGCCTTGTCTGAAACAAAATCATTAAAAAAAAAAAAATACTTAACCCTTATCCTTAAGTGGCTTACGGGCCGTAAGTAGTGACTTCCAAATAAAAGAAAACCTTCTCTACTCTTATGCGGATAAATTCCCATCTAGAAAACAGCAATTCTGCCACCTTGTCGGAAAGAATTGTTTCTGGAATGTGAGGACTAAAGGACAAAATAAAAAGTAAGAATTATGAGGTTTTCTAAAAGTAAGCCCAACGTTCACTAGCTCCTCTCCTCCTCCTCCTCGTACAATTTTTGTCATTAAATACTGAAAAAAAATGTTAAACAAAAAAAAAACAACTTAGCGCAAACGGTTATGTGCAACATACAAATATGAAGCTGTTGTGACGCGTCCTTTGTAAGTCAACAAGGTATCGTAGTGTGGCAGGACCAGTCAATCGTCTTAATTTCATGATCAGGTTGATATGTCGCCGCTTCGTTGATCTGTCGTGTTAGAAGGAAAGCAATTTCATGCACACAAAAGAAGGAACAAACTCGAGTCCCTATTCTACTGATTAAATTCAAGATATGATATACATATACAGGGTGACCCCCCCCCCAAAAAAAAAACGGGCCCCAACTCTAATTAGGCCCCGTTTCTTAGTGTTTTGTTCGAATGAAATGAAACGTTGGTCATAACTAGTTTATTATATTCAAAACATCACATCAAAACACAAGGGTCTTTGGCCTTTTTTTCTCCGTTCTACAGCATATGTTCTAGATGACCTCCATGTAGCTTTTTTTTTGGGGGGGGGGTCACCCTGTATATATAGTTATATACAAGTGTTCGTAGTTCAATGTTGATTTTGACAGACTCCGCGGAGTCAAAACAGGTTAATTTCTCTCGGGTATCGCGGTGGAATGATGCGAGAAGAGAGGGGTGTGGCGACTCTTCAACTGTGCTCGACTCTGCTCCAAACTTCAGCTCAACTCTGCGCCAACTGACTCATTCGACTCTGGGACCCGTTCCTATACTCAGGGAAGAGGTGAGACGGGGCGTTTCCTGGACCAATCGTATCCAGTTACGTCATGGTTTTCTTCCCCCCCCCCGTGTGCACCTGTGGTTCTACAAGCGCACGCATGCCCTTAAAAGGTCACTCCTGCGACCTCTGGGTCGCGGGCATTGTACTCGACCTATAAACATCCTTAGTCTCGAATCCTGAGCAATCCCATATTCAGAGTACCATTTTAAAAAAGAAAAAAAAGATAGTGTCAACGATTTTCATAATGGAACTCACAATCCAATCTTTCTCTCAGCAATATCTTTTGCTATTGCATGGGCACACCAACGATAATCAAAGAATAAAAACAAATATCTGCCCAGCTTCTCCAGCACCTCGGGAGTCTTGTACCCCCCCCCCCACATGGGGAACCCAATCGCCCCCTGGGAAGATCACGTCACACTGAGCAAAATGGCATTATAAGGAAAGAGATAATTACGAAATAGAAAGACCACGTTAGAGAAGACGATCACGTTAGAGATTTGGATGACCTTCGGGGGTCACGTGAGACCCGTCACAGCCATAATGAGAAGTCAAGGGTGGCTGGAGAATGAGAAAATGTTGTACAAAAAAAAAAAATGGCGAGTTGAAAGTCTTTTTTATTCGTTGTCTACTTTGCGACTAAGGCAACAACGTGTTGGGTAACATTACAAGGGTTGATATGTCGTAAACGAAAACCAACCAACCTTCGAAAATGTTCTAGTCTCCAAACCTTTCCTCCATTAGACGAACTACCTTGCGTCTTTTCGTCTCGACAGTGGTCAGCGTGTGTTTTTCTTCTTTGGTCTATTTTGATCCTGCCAAGAATTAGCATCTTAAAATTTGATGGCACGATCGGGTTTGTTTGTGTGTGTGTGGGGGGGTGTTCGTGTGTGATATGACCTCGAGGCACTCGCTAGTCTGGGAATTTTCTAAGTGGACTCAAGAACCTAACACTTCCCTTCGTACGCTGTCCGCTGTCCTTGCATTGTTCAGCTCCTGAGAAGACCATGCTTTTTCACACGCGCTTGGATAAGTGTCCATGTTATATAGATGTAAGATGTGTTATATTTCAGATTTCAACCCTCCTCATCTATTACAGAAGATGAGTGAGTGTGTGTATGTGTCTGTATATATAGGAATATATAGGTATGTGTGCGTTTATGTATAGGAATGTATATGTGTCTGTGTTTATGTTTGTGTGTGCCTAATGTATGTGTATATATATATATATATATATATATATATATATGTGTGTGTGTGCATGTATACGTGTGTGTGTGTGTGCATGTATACGTGTGTGTGTGTGTGCATGTATACGTGTGTGTGTGTGCATGTATACGTGTGTGTGTGTGTGCATGTATACGTGTGTGTGTGTGTGCATGTATACGTGTGTGTGTGTGCATGTATACGTGTGTGTGTGTGTGTGTGTGTGTGCATGTATACGTGTGTGTGTGTGCATGTATACGTGTGTGTGTGTGTGTGCATGTATACGTGTGTGTGTGTGTGCATGTATACGTGTGTGTGTGTGTGTGCATGTATACGTGTGTGTGTGTGTGTGTGCATGTATACGTGTGTGTGTGTGCATGTATACGTGTGTGTGTGTGTGTGCATGTATACGTGTGTGTGTGTGTGTGTGCATGTATACGTGTGTGTGTGTGTGCATGTATACGTGTGTGTGCATTGTGTGTGTGTGTGCATTGTGTGTGCATGTATACGTGTGTGTATATGTGTGTGTGTGTATATATATATATATAACTATATATATATACATACACACGTGTGTGTGTATATATGTATATATATATGTATTATGTATATTCTATTAATATATAAAAGGAACTTTGTGTGTGTGAGTTCATTCCCTATAGACTCGAAAACAACGGGGCCGATTTTTTTTTTTACATTGCACACTTCGTTGTTTAATTGTGCTTGAATTTGCAATAACTTCTAGCCATTAATAAGTAAACTTCTATTAAAAGTAAAAATACATAACTTTGTTAAACAGTTAACTCTCTCACCATAAAAAACACCACCCATAATAATCCATGGATATAATCAGTCAATAAATTACATTAAAAAAAAAAAAACACTGATTTCATTTCAGATTTCACATTTGAATTATAACGGTCATATTTATTCCAAAAAAGAATATAAATTACAACATCATATCTTTTAAAATATATTAACGTCTTTATGAGGTTAAAACAAATCTTACACTCTTCACAATGCTGTTACTATTTTTGAATTTCCAGCAGGTTTTTCGTTCTGTAATAGAACAAAGTCATCCTTTTCACAACAAATATATTTTCAAATATTGTACTGGTATTTTATTTTATTTTAATTTCTTCACCCAAAAGTCTTACATGCCATCAACATTTCGTCTTTATTGTAACTTGGTTTGTTTCTTTTTCATCTCTCTAACTCGTCGGAATACTAATTTCCATTAGTCTTATCTCTCACACAAACACGCACACATGGTCACACGCGCGCACATGCATGCGCGCATACACACACACACACACACACACACACACACACACACACATATTAGTAATGGAACGATTCCGATACAATTACTGATTCCGATTCTCTATAAATCTCTAAATATTGAACTACAGAGTTATTTTTCCCAATTACCGTAAAAACACGTTAAACGTGCATATATATTTTCTCAAACGTAAAAATACATTTGTGGGAGTAGGTGATCTATCGATTTTAGTTTTACTGGTAGTTTAAAATCAATAAATATTTATTTTATTACTACCTGCAATGGGGGAATTTGTTATAAACAAAATCAAATATTAAAAAACTTAATTAAAATAATCGTTTTTGGCATCGAAAACTAGAATTATGCCAAAAGTTAGCCCAGCGTCCACTACCTCCTCTCATTGTGCAATATTTCGCCATTAAATACTGAAAAAAGGGTTGATATGTGTCAAACAAAAACCAACATAGTCAAGACGGCTATATGCAAATACCGATTCCGATACCCCTAGAAGTTCCGATTCCTGATTAATCGTCTAAACACGAAGTCAGAATGTGTGTGAGTGTGAGGGCACTTCTCAACCTATATACTCCATGAATTTTCGACCTATAGACTTGAAATTTAGTATATGGGTATTCAGACATGCAGTAAACTTTGTAATCTGTTTTCTTCCGGAAAAAGGTCTGCCCAGAGGTAAAAATTGAAAAAGTGGTACTCTGGGAGTCATCGGATTTTTATCTGATGCTTGAACTGTTCATATGACAGCTTCTTCATGTTAAGGATAAGTAGGTTTGAAAACAGTTTTTAAAGACCATATTAAACTTGCTTCATGGTTATCCTGCTTTACTCACTGTCTAAGTTTTGGTTTCGATCTCGACTCGAGTATTTTTTTTTTTTTTACTTAAAAGTGAACTGTTTAGAAAAATAAACAATACTCGCAAGCACATGTCTGAGTTTCTTTCCGTTTTTTTTTTTTTTTTTTTTTTTTTTTTTTTTAAGAATTTACGTTTAATATTTCTGCTTACAATAAGAAATCTGCATTAATTAAAATGTAATATTCATGCGTATTTAACGACTGGGTAACGTCAGGCTGCCGAGTAATATATATATATATATATATATATATATACATATACTCCTCTATGGACTGTTGTTTCACAGTATTATGACTATTTTTTTTTCATTTTCTTTCTTTTAAGATAATAATGCTAGGTATGGGGCAGCCAAACCAGCTGCCAACATTCCCCTACTTTTTAATGAAACCAACCGAGAGCTCTTTTTAGTATCCTCGCTGTTCCTTTAAGTACAATTGTCTGGATCTCTTTTGCATTTGGTTCACCAGGAATATTAGTTAGGTAGGATTTCAGGTTCTTCTTCATAAGCCCTGTGGCACCTATAATAACTGGTATAATTGATATCTCCCTAAGATTCCAGTTTCTTTTCTTATCATACATGAGACCTTGATATTTGTTTGTTTTTTTTTTTTTGTGTCTCCCTTACAACTCTGTTCAGACCGACCATCATCAGGGACTCTCACTTCAGCCAAGTTGTCCACTCTGTCTGGCTTAATCTATATAACTATGTCAAGTTTGTACAGCGTGGTATTTCAAGTTCAGATTTGAAACACGACTAAGATATATGTTTATTTTTAGATTTACTTTCCTATATAAGAGCTTAATATGTATTTATTTAATAGTACAGAAGTTCAGAAAAACATTGGTACCGTCGGTTTCAATCCCAACATAAAGGCGACCAGCTAATGGTAAAACCTAAATTATGTTAGGCTCTCGTCAGCCATGTTGTTTCTGTCAACGTGGCTGACGAGAGCTGAACATCATTTACGTTTTACCATTAACTGGGCTATGTTATGTTGGGCTTGAAACCGACGGTACCAATTTTTCTGAACTTCTGTACTAATATATATATATATATATATATATATATATATATACTAGCAGGGGTGCCCGGCGTTGCTCGGGTGTTTGGAGGTGTATGCTGTGCAAAAAAACAAAAAAAAATGGTTAATTTTTTAAAACTTTGACCCCTATTATGACCCCTTAAAATTTATAGTTTCGGGCTCAAATTACTTTATTAAGTTAGATCCAGGTTCAAGGAACCTATATCTAAAATTTCAAGTGTCTAGACCCAAAATTGTCGGAGTTTGGTAGAGTTCTTAAAGGTCAAATCGTTGAAATTTGACCCCTTAACAGCCAAATTTCTGGCTGACACCCGTCACATCGATTTTCCCAAATCTCAGTACCCGGTATTTCAAATTTCGAATCTATAGACTAAAAATTGACAGAGTTATTGCGTAGGGAAATGTACACAGACACACACAGACAGACAGACACGTTAACTTATATATATATATATATATATATATATATATATATATATATATGACACCATGAAAAGAATCGTTTTAGCATCAAAATATAGAAACAATTTTTCCAATTCCGATACCCTCAAAAGTTCTGATTTTTCTAATTCCAATCCATCGTCCCAACACACACACACACACGTGTGTGTATGTAAAGATATAGTTTTCCATGTTTTCAAACTTCTTACAATTTTTCACAAATCAAAGAAAAAAAAAAAAATTTAATTTTTTTTTTTCATTTCTAGACTGTAAAAACCGACATTAATTTTTGTTTTTGTTTAGAATTAATTAAAATAATGCATTTTTGTTTCTGATTAAAAACTAAAATTTTTTTTTTTTTTTGCAGGTGAGTCACCCATCTTCATCAGAGAAATGGTAATGTACAAATATATTTAAAAAAAAATATGGAAATTGAGTCCACTGGACTATTTATGAATAACTTTATTATTTGAGCGTAAGTGGGGAGCGGGGGGAGGGGAGCGAAAGATACTAAAATGTGATTGGATGAGCTGATCATGTGACAGATTAGGAGAAAGGGACTCAAAAATTTGATGTGCGAATGTTTGATGACAGGAACTGTATGATTGGTGGTGTTATTCATAGAGTACTAGCAAGCCGCCAGGCGTTGCCCAGGCATAAAATACGCTTAAATATGATATTTGAATTTAAGATTTCTTTAATATTGATTATTATATTGTACCCAATATGTACTAGTGATTTCAAAGGTAAAAAATAAAATGACTTGGTTGCTATTAGTAAGAATCGAAACCAAAACAGGTAGCTTTATTCGTTCCTGTCTGATCTAAATCCGTACATATATAAAAACGTTATAAAAAAAATAACATTGCTGAAGATATAAATGTATATTTACGCATGTGTAAAGAAGTAGTTTAATCCAAGTTCTATTTAAAAAATTTTTTTTTTTTTAAATTTAACTCCTGGGCAGATAATTTTACTGGCTAAAAACTAAATCGAATTTCATCCATGGCCCAAATCCTCTTTATATCAAGTTTAAAGTCTGTAGACTTGACAGAGTACAAGTAGACTTCGTGGATTGGTGGGGGATGCCCTTTTCTCTACCCTGCAACCTCTTTCCCACAGAAGAGACGTAGCGAGCCTGTCATTGTTCTATCGTTATTTCCATGGCAAGTGCTCGTCTGAACTCCATTCTCTGGTCCCCCCCTTGCCAATCTTTTTCAAAAAACACCCGACTAGCTGAAACCACCGTCAATAATTTTCCCCACTCCTTATCTGTGCCTAAATCAAAACATAGATTCCATGAACAAAGCTTCTTTCTTAGAACTGCACGCCTGTGGAACTCTGTTCCGCTTGCCTGTTTCCCTCCCGACTTCAACCTGGATGTCTTCAAGTCCAACACAAACAAATTCCTGATGAACCGCCCCCCCCCTAAGTAATGACACCTTATCAATTCTCCAATACTATATCTACACTATCCCATTGATTACTGTACACGCAATAACCCTTATCCCCGAGTGGCCGTTGGGCCTTGATAACTCCATGTAAAATAAACAAAAACAAAAAGACCAAAAATTGCATAAAGACAAGATAACAAATACTGCAGCTAGAAAATATGACGTGGCACACAATGAATTGGCTACAAAGAGAAAGCGTATCTATTAGGGATGGATTGCTGAATTGGCAGGCCAAGAGTAGGCTCAAGACTTTCTTCTGGAAGTATTGTTAGAATATGACGTCAGAAACCGGAAGTTTCAAGGAATACGCGAAGAATAAGCTGATAAAATCTTTCTCTTTTTGTCTAGACTGAAAGGGAGAATAAAACAGTAAGGAAAAAAATTGGTCTCACCTTCGTAAAAGCAGTTTTGGATGATTATTGCCTTCGATTGAACGTCGTATTAAGTCTTCTAATAATGTCTTCAGAATGCTGAAGAAAGAAAAAAAAGGAAATATAAAACATATATCAAGAATTGTTTATCAAAAGATATACACCATCACATTATGGATTACATAGCATATCGTTATCAGAAGTAACGACACGCAATAGATATACACAACCATATAAATATATACAATGTGACGCGGATATAAGAGAGATGTTATCTGGTTCCAAATTAGAGCCTATGTTAATGTACAGTGTAGCCCTGATATAAGAGAGTTATACGAACCGGAGAAGAGGTCTTTCATATCCGGGTTATATATATATATATATATATATATATATATATATATATATATTGCAACTATTAAGAGTAATAATTCAATATATTCAAATATTCTTTTCGAGATGGAAAATTTTATAATAGCTGAATAAATACTAATTAACAAGATGGATTTTTAAAAAATGAGAAAGGGCTAGGTAACCAGGTTTCGTTCCTTGCTCAACAAAATTAAATCGAGGAGAAATTACAATTATCCTGAATATGACACAGGGGGGAAATATAATTTAAAAATAAATAAATAAACGGGAAAATAATCACATAGATATGACATTAAGGGTTTTTTTTTTTTTTTTTTTTTTTTTTTTTTGCAAGTAATTTATAAAAATGGTTAATAGGATATTTAAATGGAAAGGCGAGTGCGACCTGTTTAGGATTGTGAACATGTCTACACTAAAGTTCGTGGCGCAAGCACGGCTATTTATAAGGTGCTTGCAGATAGCATACCCGTATGTATTCAGAACGTCAGAAAGTGAAAAATTTGTATAACGAATCTTTAACGGTGCGTGTTCTTTTAAACTAAAATCCCATCTTTGCGATGTCCGCCCTACGGCGTCCGCACTGCAACTACATTTAAATAAAGAATTATTATAGTGGAGGGAGAACATCTTTGCAAATGGGCGACAACATAGGTCTAGTTAAAAAAAAAAAAAAAAAGCATGGGTATTCGACGTAAAATAACACCATTGTACAGACATAGATTTGTTTGTCAAATCAGTCACTGATATTACCTAATCAATGTAGACGAAAGTAAACATGATATCTATTAAATAAAGTTTCTTAGCTCTGTTGAGCAAGGAGCGAAACCCGTTAGCCGTTCATTTTTTTTTTTTTTTTTTAAATCGATCATGTCAGTTGGTCTTTATTCAGATATTATAAAATATTATACCCAAATATATATATATATATATATATATAAAGACACGTTCGGTGGAAGAACGACGTAAGAGCCATTTGATACTTCATATATTGATATTTCACAAAAAAAGATATTAAATGTTTGGAGCATAATGATTCATCTTTAAATGTGGTTTAATAATCGTTAATTAAAGAATTTTATTAACTATTTAAATACAAAGACAATCTGACAATATCATCTATATATAAAAGCGAAAATGTATGTATGTACGCTTTTCCTCGATGTTAACAAAAGTTTTATTTCAGAGAAGCGCTCGCTCGCTTCACAACTTAAAACTTTTTATATCATCTATAAATTGTAATATATCACACTTAACCACGGAGCTCGCCTGTCTATTTAATTTTATTGACTTTCAAACCTTAATTATTCCACATTTCCCGCATCGGCACGCGTTACATTCGGTTTTCGGTACAAACAAAAAGCGAAACTCGACTCTTAATCACAGGCCCAGAGCCAGTGGTCTCTAGAGAGCTAAGTAACGTTTGGTCAATGTCGACTTCGTCATATCAGACGGCGGGGGGGGGGGGCGTTTTTAAAAATAAACAAACCGATTTATTGATCTCATTAAAAACTGTCCCCGCACAAAATGCTAACTGCTGAATAGCTATCGCCATCAGTTCAATCAAAAACGCGCACCTGTTTTTTTGTTTTTTTTTCCACACTTTACTATTTTCCAACTGCGTGTCGTCAAGGCTTTTTTCACGGGCACCTGTTTTTTTTTTTTTCACACACCTACAAACACCCGGGCAACGCCGGGTACCCCCTCGCTAGTCTATAGTATAAATCTCACCTGTCTGTTTAAATGTGTGTATGTATGTATGTATGTCTAAAACTTTCGACAAAGGCGACGGATTTTCACAAAATTAGTATCGTTTTGAAGCCAACCCTTCGGACTACAAATATCGAAAAATTGGTTCAATACATTAATTCCCTCGCCCACAACTGAGCGCTTTTCCACAAGGAGGGGGGGGTCACTTTTTTCGTCACTTTGGGGAAAGAAGTGGCTGGTTACTTTTAATGCATCTAAAACCAAGCTTCTCTCTTTACATCATCAACATTCTAATCCACATTTGTCATCAATTGAAATGAATGGCTCTCGTCTTCAGGAGGCCTCAAGTTTTGACAAGCTTCTGGGCTTGACCATTACTCCTGATCTTAAATGGAACACGTATATCAAATCTGTTGCCAAGGCCGCTGGAAAAATGGTGGGATCTTTCTATCGATCCAGTAGATATCTCACTGCTGATGCTATTCTCTACCTATATAAGAGCCAGGTACGTCCAAGGATAGAATACTGTTGCCACATCTGGGCAGGAGCTGCTAGAAAGGACTTGTCCTGCCTTGATAGAGTTCAAAATAGACTTCGTAGCCTCGTAGGAGATGTCCTTTTCTCCTCCTTGCAACCTCTATCTCACAGAAGAGATGTTGCGAGTTTGTCTCTGATGTATCGTTATTTTCATGGAAAGTGTTCAACTGAGCTTCAATCTATGGTCCCCCCTCGCCAAACTTTCACAAGAAACACTCGTCTAGCTGTAAACACTATCAATAATTTCCCCCACTCTTTATCTGTGCCTAAACCTAAACGTAGATTCCATGAACAAAGCTTCTTTCTTAGAACTGCACGCCTGTGGAATTGTCTTCCGTTTTCCTGCTTTCCGGCTGACTACAATATGGTTGTGTTCAAGTCTAAAATAAATAAGTTCTTGATGAGCCGTTCCATATAAGTTATTAAATTTACCAAATTTTCATTACTAATGATTACTATATTGACCAATTTCTACTGTACACTCTTTAACCCTTATCCTTGAGTGGCCTCTGGGCCTTGATAATGTGGTGATGCCTTTGTAAAAAAAAAAATATATATATATATATATATATATATATATATATATATATACTAGCAGGCCGCATCGCCTGGCATTGCCCGGTCGTAAAAGACGCATAAGTATTATATTTTAATTCATACAGAAACTGAGACCTGTGTTTATGAATATTGTTATTTTCTAAACAGTTCGCTTCTTGTCAAAAAAAAACAAAAAAACATACTCGAACTGAGATCGAAACTAAAACCTAAATAGTGATTCAAGATAACCATTAGGCCAGCTTGCTACGCTCTTTAAAGTGTTTTCAGACCTACTTATATTAAGAATAAGTAATCTGTAATGTAAACAATTCATGCAGTTGACGAAGAGATAAAAATCCGATGACCTGCACGTGCCAATTTTTCAATTTAGACTCCTTAGCAGCCCTTTTTCCTGGTGTAAACGAATTAGTTTTCCACGTGTATTAATGTCCTATTACTAAATTTCAAGTTTGTAGATAATAATTTGTTTAGTATATAGGTTGAGAAGTGTCCTTACACACACACACACACACACACACATTCTCACTTATATGTATACATACTAGCAAGGGGACCCGACGTTGTCTGGGAGTGAATAAGGATCAATAAACGTTCCATCCTCGCATACATTTGTCATCGAAATAAGTGAAATAGCCCCTCCCCCTCCCTTTTTTTAATTTTTTTTTTTTTTAATCAAATCGATTTATTTCCTGTTCTAATTAGGGACACCCTTGCATAATGTACCGGAAGAAGCTTCACATGTCCTCCAGCATTGATTTCGTCCGCAATACATTGTAGTCTACATTGCACTGTAGAGAAACTAGTTTATTTTCTAAATTTATCTGTAAATAATGGCTTCATTTTAATTTTAAAATGCAGAAGTCAATATCATGGTTCAATTGTGCTCTAAACAGAAACATTCTTTTTGAACGCGCACCTGTCATATCAAAGAACCAACAATTGATTTTCTGAAATTATTTTTACACTATCACTTGAATTAAAGTTAAATGTACAAAAGTCAAATCATGGAGGATCGATTCCAAAAAGGAGCATTTATTTCGAACGCGCCCCGGTCTTATAAAAGAATCTACAGTTGATTGTATAGGCTGGGCCGTTCTGCTTGTCCGGTGATAAAACTTCTCAGATGCACGTGTGATGTTAGGTTGTATAAAAATGTAAACTTTGATCAAAATTGGACTTTCTTCTTTAATCGAATTTTTCGATTATCGATACTTGTTAGATGCATTCCGATACAAAACCTACATAAGAACACCCCCAGACTCATCAGGTACCCTAACCCTAACCCCCAGACTCATCAGGTACCCTAACCCTAACCCCCAGACTCATCAGGTACCCTAACCCTAACCCCCAGACTCATCAGGTACCCTAACCCTAACCCCCAGACTCATCAGGTACCCTAACCCTAACCCCCAGACTCATCAGGTACCCTAACCCTAACCCCCAGACTCATCAGGTACCCTAACCCCCAGACTCATCAGGTACCCTAACCCCCAGACTCATCAGGTACCCTAACCCCCAGACTCATCAGGTACCCTAACCCCCAGACTCATCAGGTACCCTAACCCCCAGACTCATCAGGTACCCTAACCCTAACCCCCAGACTCATCAGGTACCCTAACCCTAACCCCCAGACTCATCAGGTACCCTAACCCTAACCCCCAGACTCATCAGGTACCCTAACCCTAACCCCCAGACTCATCAGGTACCCTAACCCTAACCCCCAGACTCATCAGGTACCCTAACCCCCAGACTCATCAGGTACCCTAACCCCCAGACTCATCAGGTACCCTAACCCCCAGACTCATCAGGTACCCTAACCCCCAGACTCATCAGGTACCCTAACCCCCAGACTCATCAGGTACCCTAACCCCCAGACTCATCAGGTACCCTAACCCCCAGACTCATCAGGTACCCTAACCCCCAGACTCATCAGGTACCCTAACCCTAACCCCCAGACTCATCAGGTACCTTGTGAAATAAAAAGATAATCGGCCCATCCGTTTCTGAGCCCATAATGAACGAATCACACAAAAGTTATTTATATAATTGAGATATGTGTTTTATTTTTTATTACCGTTTTATCTGTTTGGTTACATATGTTTCGGATGTTGGACCGTGTTTACGATCTAACAGCCTCGTCAGACTGTAAGGTCTGACGAGGCTGTTCTGTTTGGTTACATATGTTTCGGATGTTGGACCGTGTTTATGATCTAACAGCCTCGTCAGACTGTAATGTAATTTTAGACGTTTTCATGCGAATAGTCTTTCTAGAGACACCGCATCTTTAGTCCGCATGGGAAACAAAACCATCAAATAGCGTTCATACTTTTACCCTAACCTTAACCTTAAGTGCCCCTCCCCTCTCCTGTCCCCAAGGAAGAAGTATCGTTTGGAATCTGACTTAATTTCGGCTTTGACTTCTTGTAACTTAAACAATTCTGGGGATGTTTTCCTCATTAGTGTTTTTGGTCAGGGCAAATTCCAAATTAGTGCCGTCGCTGACCGTTTACATTCCTGGCCGACCTTGGACTTCTTTTTCTCCAGTTGTTAAAGCCTTTATCGCCATATAAGGTCACTCCCTTTCCCCGATCTCATTTCCACATCGCAAATATCATTTCTAACTTTCTTAATCCCTAAATATTTCTGTTTTCTCTACTTTAGGCAATTGGACAAATGATCCTGCCTGTCCGCAAAATACTCCCAAGCCTTACCTCCTCCTTTATCTGATAAAGAAGAAATAGAATTAACCCTAACCCCCTGCCATTGTTCGACTTATAAATGAAGAAATAGAATTGATGCTAACCCTAGGCTTTGCGTCAATTGTGTGAACGTTGCACGGCTTCGAGTAGAATCACCACATTTGTGTTGCTGTGCTAATTTCAACGTTGAGGTTTGTGTTCATTGTCCTTTCGGGCATGGTCAGTTTCGTTGGTTTAAAGGGCAACGGATTACAAAATAAAGGGAGGAAATAATAATATTTATAATAGTAGAACAAGAATGGGAGAAATTGGAATCAAAGGAATGACTGGAAAAGTTCACCGAACACAACAATAATGAAAACAGCTGAAATATTAAGAAAAACCCTTGAATGCGGAAACCAACACACAGGAGCAGCAAACGCGGGCCAGACAAACGGCTACAAAGGCAAAACATAAAACACTACATGGAACCAAGAACACTGAAGCCGAATATCTTTAAGTTCTCTGACCACAACCCCACCCCAAGCCTCCCATTGCCACATCACTACCCCCGCCCCCCCCCCAAAAAGAGTGAGACCAAATAACCAAGTAGAATCAAGGAGGAAGGAAAGACCGATGAACTGAGTAGGCCTCTGCCGGATGAGTGCGAAGAGAGCTGGGACCTTGGGAAGGCTTATTGCCATTCAAATTCCAGCGAAGACCAATAGCTGCTGCCAACGAGAAATCAATGGCAAGCAGCTGTTGCGATAATGCAAATTTCTTTGCAAATGTTATCAAAAGAGGTGGAGAGTACTGGAAACCAGGGGAGACTTGTCACTCAGCTTTCAGGGAACACCATAGGCTATTTTCAAGGAGAAATTTTTGATGACCTGTGTGAAATCTCCATGTGAGCCAATAATAATATTAATAACATTAATAATGATGATAATAATCTAGTTTGAAATAAAACTTTCCAAGTTTGAAAAATTCCACCTAAAAAAGGTCGGAGGTTACAGTCATGAAGTATCTCGCTACTCAACTCCCTACATAGTGCTCTTGTTGTAGGCATGGTCCCAAATAGTAGCTGCTTATATCCAAGTTGCAATATGCCTTGCTGGGGTAAAGAAGAGTAAAATATAATAAATTGATTTAAACCCAGGCACTATATAACATAGTTGGAGTTTGTAATACTGCCCTTTTCTCTACCCTGCAACCTATCCTTGTTTTATCGTTATTTCCATGGCAGGTGCTCGTCTGAACTCCAATCTTTGGTCCCCCCTCGCCAATCTTTCACAATAAACACCCGTCTAGCTGAATCCACTGTGAAAAATCTCCCCCACTCTATATCTGTGCCTAAATCAAAACGCGGATTCCATGAACAAAGCTTCTTTCTTAGGACTGCACGCCTGTGGAACTCTGTTCCGTCTGCCTGCTTCCCTCTGGACTACAACTTGGATGTCTTCAAGTCAAATGTTAACAAATTCCTAATGAACTGCCCCTTTAATTAAACGCTTCATCAAATCTCCACACTAACGTAATGTACTTGCAATAACCCTTATCCCTGAGTGGCTTCAGGGCCTTGATAAGTGGTGATCACTGTGTAAAAAAAAAAAAATACTTGTTTTGATCGGACTATTGTTTTTATCTTGAGTGTTATTTTTGTAATGTTTCAGTCAGTCTAGTCTTCGACCTTCGTCAGGCATGTTGATCCCCATCTTGGAAAGAAAAGAAAAAAGTTACTCGCTCCATATATGGATTCGTATTCTTAAGAGTTGTTTTCATTTTTTTTTCTTTTGTCGTGGTTTCGTATGTGTGAAAAATGTGGTTGGTAAAGGGAGGAAACTCTAGTAAAGTTATATCCCTCCATATAATTGATCGTTGATAAAATGCTGTTGGATATTTATAATTATAAACTCTGTGGACAAGTCAGGTATTGTGTCAAGCTGCACTAACGGTTATCGTATTTGACTAATTGTCTTTAGGTTTTGCTTTAGACCTCAACTTGATTATTTTTTTTTTTTGTTACTTACAAGAAGTAAACTGTTTAGGTCGTTACAAGTCGGCTAAGATGGCTGGCTTGTAACAACACAGGAATGGAATTTCTTTTTTCCAAACACCAGATTTATCACGTACAAAATCGACTTTTTGTTGGTAACCTCGAATGGAAACATCTGATGAGTTGGTGAGAATAGGAAATTTTTATGAACACATAAAATCATAAAATTGCCATCTCATTAACGAAACGGCTGTAATGGAAAAATCCAAGATGAAATAATCCAAAAAAAAAAGAAAAAAATGCAAGTTTTTGAATTTCAACAAAGTTTTGTACTAGATATGCTCTGCACCTATGAAATCGACACATTGAGCTTTAACGAAATTAACGGTGATTCAGTTTTTATCATAAGTCTTAACCTGTTAAACGAAAATGGTATACATTGACATTAACAATATTTCAAAAATAAACATATATGTATATAAAAGGACTGTCCACTAATCTTGTGCTTTCTTTTTAAAATTAAATGTTTTTAACTCTTTTTCAAGATGTCTTTTAACATGTTTTATTAATCATTTGTTCATATATATATATATATATATATATGAACAAATGATTAATAAAACATGTTAAAAGACATCTTGAAAAAGAGTTAAAACATATTTAATGTTAAAAAGGAAGCACAAGATAAGGTATATATATATATATATATATATATATATATATATATATATGAACAAATGATTAATAAAACATGTTAAAAAACGTCTTGAAAAAGAGTTAAAAACATATTTAATTTTAAAAAGGGAGCACAAGATAAGTGGATAGTGCTTAATCCGCTGAGTTTCGAAGAAATACTCTCCTTCTCATCAGAGGGCAGGAATTAGCAAAATGCGGGATCGGATTTTGCATGTAAAAGTATTTAATGAAACCACAAGTAAGTCACAGATCTTACTTGGTTAAAAAAAAAAAGGGGTGAGGTAAGGGGAATAGGAGGTAAAAGAAAAAATGATAAAAAGATTTCACATGAATGGATAGTCTGGTGAAGGGTAAAAAATCGAAGAATGGTAAAATCCAAACACGGTCGAATTAAAAACTTCCAATCCAACAGGATTTATATATATATATATATATATATATATATATACACACACACACGGAGAAACTTACCTTTAGCTGACCTTTGAAAACTAAATATTTTCGCTTACTTGCCAAACACACATGATTTTTAGAACATAACATTTTAGTTCTATGATGAGTATGTACATAAAGACGTTTTAAGTGTAATTCTAAATATGCAACAAATTTTTTGTTGAAGGTATGAATATTCTGATTTCTTAAGATATTTTTTTAAACAGCCTTAAAAAGATAGTTTTCTATTATTTTATTTAAGTAATTTAACTTTGTTCGTTTTATTAAAAAAAAAAAAATAAGTTGAAAAGATATTTTTCACTCAGTAGTCAGGTTTGGAAGATTGTCAGTGAAAGAAACACAATCGTCCAAAGATAAGCATTTCATTATTTCTAGTCGCCACTTTAAAAAAATCACTCGCAAATGCGACTGTTTCACTCGCAATGTAAACCCCCTAGATATATATGTGTATGTGTGTATGTATATGCGTGAGTGTGTGTGTGTGTGTGTGTGCGTATACTATAAATAAAGAAATAATTGACTTAATGGAAAGTTATTCTACGCCTAAATGTTTTGTAACTATTTGTCGGTCCCTTTTGGGGTTTGTTCCCGTTGCTTTATATTGGCACAAATCGATGAATAGCAGGGTAGATATGGGGGCAGCCTAGCTGACTCATGGAGATTAGCTGGGTTGGAGTGAGAGAGAGGGGGGGGCACCTGTTCAACCTCAAACTGTTTCTCCTCATTAGTTTTTGCCAACCCAAACTGGTGGAATGTTATCTATGCCCCCCCTCCGCATAGGTCACTTTTTTTTTTTTTTACAACCCCCCCCCCCTCTCTCATACACACTTCCTTCATTCCTCTGCTCGGTCACTTTTGATGTGCCGGACTGGATTAATTGAATCAAGTTGTTGGTTCTTAGAAATCTATATCCGCATTAATATCTCTGCCCTTTCCCCGTTCCTCCATAAACCCACTCCGGCCTCTGCAGGCGTTAAAAGTGCACTCGGGATTGGGAGGTTTCTTGTAGTGGGTGTACGGACCGTGGCGCTTGCTCCCTCTGGACGCTTCCCAGGGGAGAGGGGATTCATAACTTTCAAATATCAGTTCGCATTTTTTTTTCCAGCGATTTTTACTCGCTGGGCGTTATGATCAATAATTCCATTCATCTAATCAATCCCCAGTAGCAATTAGAAAAACTCCTTGCTGCTGGACTCGGCGTTGCCCAGACGTAGAATATGCAGAAAGATGTTTGAATTAAGGCCATGCCTATTACACAAAACGCTCAAGAACCCCCAACAAACCAGACAAGCAACAAAATTCAACCCCTACACTATAGAGAACCATAAAGCCCTCTACTCAAATAGCTTCTTCCATCGAACTGCTGGTCCTGGATATGACCTTAAACAATACCCGATGGTGAGGCCCCAGCTTGCGGGCTTTGGGGAGTGTGGAGCCACCTCTTAATTGACATTGCTCCCAGGTCCACTCTGACCCGGAGTGGTAGTACCTCTTAGGGTCCCAACTATGGGTTAAATAAAAAACTGACTTGAAAAACACACATATATCCTATTAAAATATTTTTTCTTCAAAATCACTGGATTCGGCATTAAATAACCTGAAAACGGTTGATATGCCGTAAAAAAAAAGACAATCAACCAATCCGTTGACCAATCCTTCCCAGGCCCCTTCTTCCCTGATTGTACTGACATGCAGAAGTTCAAGTATAATGCGAACTGACATATCGCTGCCCAACTCCCTACATAGTATCCTGCCAAATCTGGTCCCAATTGGTAGCCCCTTACGACTTAGTGGCATTTTGCCTTGTTTGGGATTTTTTTTTAAAGGGAGTCACCACTTATCAAGGTCCGGAGGCCATTCGAGTATAAGGGATGAATGAACGGCAAAAAAAAAAATGTGTGTTAATGTCTTAGTCGGGCCTAACTACAGCAAAAATGAGTTCGGATTATGAAGAGTCGGTCAGCGAGTGACTGCCATGGTTGCTCTAGTACCGTGTTATTTCAACGGAGTTGTTCGGGATCGTTCCAGGTCGTTCTGATCCTGTTGCTTTACATTGGCACAAACCGATGAAAAGAAGGGTAGAAACGGGGGTGGGGCAGCCTAACTGACTCATAGGGATGAGAGGGAGGGGCACCTGTTCAACCTCAAACTGTTTCTTGTTAGTTTTTGCCAACCCAAATTGGTGGAATATTATTTATGCCCCCTCCCTTCGCATAGGTCACTTTTTACGCCCCCCTCCCATATACACTTCCTTCCTTCCCCTGCTCGGTCACTTTTGATGTGCCAGACTGGATTAATTGAATCAAGTTGTTGGTTCTAAAAATTAGAGGTGTTCGAGATCGTATCGACGGGTTTATGATCATCTCGGATCATATGGACGAAGTTGTTTGGAACCGTACCGGATCATGTCGACTGAAATTTTGGGTCCTCTATCGGGTCGTATCGACGGTATTTTCCGCATTGAGTCGTGTAGACAACGCGTCCAGTTGCCTTTACGTTTTTTTTCCCCCCCCGTATATCTTCCCTCGTGAAACCACATAACAGACCTAGAGATCTAGCGTTTGGAGTTTCTGCAGCTTGTTTTTTTTTTTTGTTTTTGTTTTTTTTTTTTTTACATTTTCACCCCTAACAAGGCAAATTGCCACTTTGATGTAGGGGGCTACTATCAGGGGCAACAACAACTGCTGGGGTACTATGTAGGGATTTGGGCAGCAAGATGTCGGTTCACGTTACACTTGAACTTCTGCACGTCAGTACTGTTGGGGAAGCAGGGACCTGGAATGGAATTCCAGAGTCTAGCGGTTCTGGGGGAGAAACTATTGGAGTAAAAAGATCTTTTACATCTAGGGATCTCTACAGTGTGGGGGTGGGATTTAGCAGCCTGTCGGGTTTGTCGAGGGTGCTCACGTCGTGGGGGCACAAGTGATTGCAGTTCGTCATAGCATTCACCACTAAAATACTTGTAGAAAAAGCAGAGGGATGCAACGTTTCGTCGATGGGACAGAGGCTGAAGCTTAGATGCCAGTTCAGGGCCTATCAGGTTTGCGACTCTCTTTTGAACCTTGTCAAGGAGCGAGAGACTAGTAGCAGATGCACCAGCCCAAATGTGGCAGCAATACTCCATACATGGGCGAATGGTTGCCTTATAGAGGTACAGGGTACTTTCGGGTGTTAGTAGTTTTCTAGCACTGTAGAGAAAGCCCACCTTTCTTGCAGCGGCCCTGGCAATGCCTTCAATGTAATTGTTCCAACTCATGTTTCCTGTGAACGTTAGGCCAAGGAGTTTGAAAGATGTACTCTCAGATAAAGAGTCGTTGGCCATTGCTATAGGTGGTAGAGAGGGTTTCTTGTAATTATTGAATGAAACTAGTTTAGTCTTGTTATCGAAACCAGTCTAGACCAAGGAGTCAAAACCCCCAACCCTCACGTGAATTTTGTTTGACGCGTCAAATTATTGAGGATATATATATATTGAACTCCTCATATTGTAATGGTTCGAAGATTAGGTTCAGTATAATTGTCTCTTTAATATCCAGGCACTCATCATAAATTAAAATATGCGTAAGCTTATCCACGACCGGGCAACGCCAGACGGCCTGCTCGTATATATATATATATATATATATATATATATATATATATGTTTGTTTTATTTTACTTCAGTCGAAGTTCTCAGAAATCAAGAGGCCCACAACCTGGGTCTAACACTTGAAATCTATCTGAGATACATAGATATTCGAATGTTCCATTAAAGTTCTTTATTTCTCAAACACTGAGTTAATAAAGAAATTGAGAACATAATTTCCTCTCCCCAATTTACCATATCTTTTATTTTGGTCTTACTGGATTCCAGGACAAAAATTTATCTAGTCTGGTAGAGTATCCGGCTTCGTGCTATTACTTGAGGTAACATCACTTGGAGAAGGTACACCATTCCTCGTAAAAGTTAATGTGAGTTAGCCATACTGACGAGATCTTATTTGGGCTGCGAAGGCAGCGAATATTATGATTTTAAATATTTGGTCAGGGTTTAACTTTTAGGGAAAAGTATTCTCATGCCAGGTTGTCCTGACAAACTCCTTTATACAGATACAAGTTAGACACTCTAGGATAGTGTCTGGTAGGCATTCAGGTTCTCTCTAGTAGCCATTCAAGTTATATATATATATATATATATATATATATATATATATATATATATATATATATATGAGGTGCGTGAGTGCGTTCATATTTTCTACATCGACGACGAACTGTTGCTTTAGCGAAATCTTTCTTATCGAACTTCAGAAAGAGAGAAAGATGAGGTTTTGGTTGGTGAGAGGGGGCCCGGAGGTGGTTGATGCAAGGCAATTTTTATTTATTTATTGGCTTCTCGATGTTTCGATCCGAACCTCCTACCCCAACCATCACCACTCCATTTTGACTCTATACCCCCCCCGCCCCCTTCGCTGTTATTGTTGGGGTGTGTGTGTGTGCGTGAAGTTCTTGTACCATGGATCAATATTATCCTTGTTGTGAGCACGATTCACGTTTTTCGATGAGGGGGGGGGCATATGGGGGAGGGGGAGTGGCAACGTAGACCCCCACCCTCCTCACACACACACAGACGTGCGCGCTTACAAATATTACTGCAATGTCTCATTTCCCTAAAGATGTTTAATGTGCTTCTTTTGTAGATGTGATTTTTTTTTTTTTTTTGAAGTGTGCTTGTATCGAGGAAATGTGGGACAGTACGTTTCTTTTCTCCTTCATAAATGTCTGCACTGTCCCCCCACCGCATCAAACTTCTATTCTTACTAACATGGTATTTTCTATCATTATCTCGTACTCTCTGTGTCACGCTCTTTCTCTCTGTGTCACGCTCTTTCTCTCTGTGTCACGCTCTTTCTCTCTGTGTCACGCTCTTTCTATCAGAAGTAAAAAAAAAAAAAAAAAGATTTAAACCAGTATAACCTTAACATCTAACTTAACTTCTACGGGAAATTTTCATCGCTGTCTTTTCTTTCACATAACTAACCTTACGTGGAATTTTTCATTTTATCCTTATTTTTATTCACAAATAACTAAATTTTGTTGTATGGAATTTGCACGTAGGTCAATTGACCGACTTATTTGTTAGACAGTGCTCAACTAGGTGTATCAGAATCTTTTGGGAATTTTTGACACCCCTAACACGAAACTGCGAATAAAATATTAAAAAAAAATTCATAATTTCTCTTTTAAAAGTGGGTTGTTTATTTTCTTTATGGATTATACTTCCAAAATAAACTATTAAAGTTGTATAAAAAGTAATAGAAATATTTTTTTATTTAAAAAAAAAAACAGTTACGAAATCAATTAGATTTTACGAGTTCAGTATTTTCCAATTTTTAAACTTTAAAAATCTATAAAAAATTTCTATTGATTCAATTTTTACGATATTTTCAGAGTCAATGTGAAATTTTATGCTCTTTCCAGTAAAACCGAATATAATATTTTAGACAAACGTTTTTTGTTTTTTTTTAATTCACGCCCCCATTTTGAAATGCCTATTAAAAAGTAAATAATTAATTTACTCACCAAAGTTTTATATATCACAAATTGAAGATAAAGATCAATAAATAATATATTCAAATTTAAAACAAAAATGTTTTTTTTTAGAAATTTACCTGTAAAGTCCGAAGTTTAAAAACTTTTTTTTAAACATTTTTTTTTTAACGAAACCTTGGTCCTTGCTCCTTTAATTGAAAAAAAAAATTAGGGGTTGAATTACATTTTTCGAGTAGTTATAAGCTTGGAAAGACCGGGGGTCGAAGGATTCAATATATTTCATGCATTCGTAAGGTCAGTTTCTGATACATCTACTGCTCAACTGTTAAGACCTATGCTTTTTTTAAAGAGCGCATTGCCCGATCGTAAAATACGTCTACATATGATATTTTGATTAATGCACATTTCGTATTTATTATTATATTATATTGGACTCAATATATTGTAATGATTCAAAAAGTTAAAAAAAAAAAAAAAATCAATCTTGCGCCACCACTGAGAATCGAAACCAAGACGTTTAGCTTACGATTTACTTTTTCCTTCGTTAATGCTTGAACTATGAAAACACGTTTGCTGCAAGCCTAAAAATTAAAACCTGAACCAATAGCTATTACGTTACGCATGCATATTCATATTTTTTTTGCTTTCACACTTTTGTACCGATTTTCCCTGGCTAAAACCAAATATAAAGTTTCGCATGTGTTCGAATATCCTATATATTAACTTTTATGTCTGTAGACCAAAAACTAACAGTAGTTTGGTAGTCAATTTTAATATATATATATATATATATATATATATATATATATATATATATATAGAAAGAGGTATGTGTTTACTATAAACTTTTTCGCAAATATTACGCAAGTATAAATCATGTAGAATATCTGCATGAATATAATTACACGTAATAGTTAACTAAAGATGATCATTCAATAAGAAAACCGAAAAAAAACTAATTTAGGGAATTAATTAAAATGAACGTTTAAAAGAATATGCAAATTAGTTAGATCTTTTGTTAGTGAATGCAATTCCACAGCCAATATACAAGAAAATTGTATTTTCTTTTGAAATTAATAGAAAAGAGGGTTTTTAATATGAATATAAAGACACAGAAAAGGAGAACGAATTTAAAGGTTTATAGATAGATAAATCTCAGTACCCTGTATATCAAATTTCGAGTCTGTAGACTGAAAATTGACTTATTGCGTAGGGAGATGTACACAGACACACAGACAGACAGACGCGTTCACTTTTATAGATAGATAGATTAAACAAAAATATATACGTATACATAAATATATATGGAAAAAATTTTATGTTCACTGTAAGCTTTTTACGCAAATATTATGCAAGTATAAATAATATAGAACATCTGTATGAATATAATTACACGTAATAGTTAACTAAAGATGATTATCCCATAAGAAAACCGAAAAAAACAAATAGGGAATTAATTAAAATGAATGTTTAAAAGAATATGCAAATTAGCTTCATCTTTTGCAGATGAATGCAATTCCATGATCCATATATAAGAAAATTGTATTTTCTTTTTAAATAAATAGAAAAAAAGGTTTTTAATATGAATATGAATACATAAAAATAAAACAAATTTTTAGGAGTATTGATATAGATTTTAATTAAATCTAATTTCTAACTGTGGATCGAATGAATACCATAATACTTAGTTCGCTGTACCTTACCATAAATGTCTATGCAAAATTTCAATAGAGGATTTATACTTGCGTAATATTTGCGTAAAAAGATTATAGTAAATACAAACCTCTTTCTATATATATTTATGTATGCGTATATATATTTGTTAAAAAAAAAAATGCCTACCAAACTCATTTCTCAGTTTTGGGCTTACAGACCTGAAACTTAATACGGGTTTGTATTACTGTACACATAGATTCGAAAAAGTTGTCAAAAAACAAATATATAACAAATAAATGTTATCAAAGGCAATATAAGTTACTTTTCTACCAAACTGGATATATTTTTCGTGTTTTTATTCAATGTAACATGTTTATTCGGCTCGAAAACCATACAGTGTTTACCGATGTATTGGAACATTCAAGATGGCGTCTTATTCTCTCTTTAACACGGTAAGTGTGGGAAAAGATGTTATAAATAAAAAACCGGATAAAATACTGTTAAAAACTCGCTCAATATATGTTACCGTGACATAGGTTGACATATATTCGGCGGGGTTTTAATAGTATTTTGTATAGTTTTTTATTTATAACACCTTTTTCTATACCTACGGTGTTAAAGAGGGTGTGAGACGCCATCTTGAATTTTCGAATACATCGGTAAACACTGTATGTTTTTCGAGCTGAATAAATATGTTACATTGAATAAAAACACAAAAAATATATCCAGTTTGGCAGAAAAGTAACTTATCTTGCCTTTGATAACATTTATTTGTTATATATTTGTTTTTTGACAACTTTTTCGAATCTATGTGTACAGTAATACAAACCCCTTAATACATATAAGGTATTCGAACCGATGCGTAACTTTATATATGAGTTTTAGCAGGGGAAGTCGGTGAAAAAATAAAAAAAAAAATAAAAAAATGAAATTTGCCAGGTGAAGGTCGAAGGACGGCATTACGCATATGTATGCGTAACGTAATAGCTATTGGTTTACGTTTTAATTTTTAGCTTAATAGCAAATGTCTTCAGAGCTCAGGCATCTTTTGCAGGGTAAGAGTACCTCCCCTTGTGAATGCTGACTTTTCAATCCTACTTTCCGATTGACCATAAAACGCTTATCTGAAGTCAGCCGGTTTTACTTTTTTTGAAGAGGTTGAAAGTTTTCATTATATATGTTCAACCTTTTTGTAATCCTTACCCCCAGATTGAAACTGTCCATTCCTTACATCAGTATGCCGCCATTTAAAATTAACAAATATTTTTAGCGCTTCTGCAGTATTAGGACGGAATTTTGTAGTCGATAAATGGAGTTTTAAAAACAAGGCTGATATTTTGATAGATTGACAGACTAAAATTCTATTTTGATAGATTGACAGACTAAAATTCTATTTTGATAGATTGACAGACTAAAATTCTATTTTGATAGATTGACAGACTAAAATTCTATTTTGATACTTTCAATCGCTCATTGAACAAGGCCGATAGCCATTAGTCGCGTGCTCTCGTGTAATGAATGAATGCGTGAATGTAGGATTGACATGAAATTCTTAAAGATAAACTAAAATTACCGAAAAATGGGCTGAAATGACTTAAATAAAAATTAAATGACTTAGAATGACTTTAATGAACTTAAGAATGACTTGAATGCTTAAAAAATAACTAGAATCCTTCAAAAACAAATTGAATGATCTGGAGAATGACTTGAATGGCTTTGAGACTGACTGGTTGTAACACTGGTGATCATTTTACATTAAATTAATACAGAAAAGTGATCCCCCACTTTATATCACAATTTACAAACATAAGTACAGCATGTAGTAAGAACAGATACTACACTTTGATCTTGGTCAAAAGGCCAAGAAAAGGGTATTTATTTGCTCCCCCACCGATCACATTAGGCACAAGGCCGATTTTTAATGTGAGGAGTGAAGGGGAGCTGGATAGTGACAATTGGTATGAAGGGTTGCCCCTACATTGACCACGGTCTATGTGGAGTTGCCCCCATATATGGTCTTTGCTTGCAGTATCTGCCGGAACAGATACTACACTTAAAAAAGTTAAGAACAGCATCTATTATCAACAGACCTTTGATCTTAACCAAAAAGCCGAAGCACAAAAGTGTTACGGACACACCGACAGACAGACAGACCCACCGACCCACCGACTTATACAGTCGCTTGCACGCGACTAAAAACATGGTTTCTACTGATTTTTTTTTTGATTTTTTAAAAATTTTATTTTATTTATTTTATTTTATTTTTTTGTCAACTCTGATAAATCACAATGCTAGCTTTCAAATGAAGCAGTCGAAATTACCTGAATATTACTGAATGTTTATATCTATAAAAGTGAAATTGTCTGTGTGTACATTTCCTTAAACTTCTCTGTCAATTTTCAGTATAGAGACTCTAGATTTGACATAAATGTATTGAGATTTGGGAAAATCTTTTTAATAGATTTTAGGCCAGAAATTTGGCTGTCAATGGGTTAAAGTTCAACGATTTGACCTTTCAAAACCTTACCAAACTCCTCCGCCGATTTTGGGCCCAAATACTTGAAATTTTACATGTAGGTTACTTGGACATGTATCAAACTTTTTAATTTGACTTGAGCCAAAAACAAATGTTCAGGGGTCAAAATTCAGATGAAAGTTTTAAAAGTTTGACCTCTGCGGTATCTAGCAAACTATTCAACCAATTTTGGATCTAAACATTTGAAATTTTACAGAAAGAGTATTTAGGCTTTTTAATCAGTTTTGGGGCGAAAATTTGCCTGCCAAGAGGTCAAAGTTGAAAGAGTTGACCTTTGCAGACTCTACCAAACCTCTTCAACAATTTTGGGTCTAAACACTTGAAATTTTAGATGTAGGTTACTTGGACAGAGATCAAACTTTTTAATATATATATATATATATATATATATATATATATATATATATGAACAGTACATAGGGCCCAAGCGAAGCCGGGCTGAACTGCTAGTTATTAAAAAAAAAAAAAAAAATCGTGTAAGGTGAAAAAATGCGGCTATTTTGTTTAAATCAAAACGGACAATTACCTCCCATTCGAACTCGCCGGTGTCTTACGATCGTTTTCATCAAATTCTATTTATTTTCTTGGATGAATAATTTTCTACCATTATCGATTTTCGTAATTTCTGGATATAATCATCTTAAAAATACGAGGAATACGTAGTTACCATTGTTTCCATGTGAAATTTAGTTTTACGATTTCCGAAATTTCGTCCCAATAGTGTAGAAGCAGCGATTTTTTTCTTTTTTTTAATCATCTATATCATAATTCAGGTCATAAATGTGTTGACTCATCAGTAAACGAAAAAAGTGTTGACTTGCCGTAAACCAAAACTGGCAAATTCTATTCCAGATGCCTTGTTGCCTCTTGACCATCCCTACCACGCCTCTGCCTCGCATCAGTAACCCACTTTATTACTCATCCCCTCGTTTCTGCGTAAGGTTACCGAACGACCCCGCACGTTTTTCGCTGAACGTGATACTTCAAAAGCTTCCTTAGACTCCCCCCCCCCCCATTTTCTGTTCCCAAAGGTCCACATTAAGGACTCAACTCGCAGGTTTCAAAGCTCGTGTACTTCGAAAAAAGGGGGCTTTTTCACCTTTTTTAAATGATTTATTTCATAGGTTTGCTTTTATTTTCGTAGAATGTTTTACATGTAACTCTTAACTCTCCCTCTCTCTCATTTCTTTCTCTCTCTCTCATTCTTTCTCTCTCTCTCATTCTTTCTCTCTCTCTCATTCTTTCTCTCTCTCTCATTTCTTTCTCTCTCTCTCATTTCTTTCTCTCTCTCTCATTTCTTTCTCTCTCTCTCATTTCTTTCTCTCTCTCTCATTTCTTTCTCTCTCTCTCATTTCTTTCTCTCTCTCTCATTTCTTTCTCTCTCTCTCATTTCTTTCTCTCTCTCTCATTTCTTTCTCTCTCTCTCATTTCTTTCTCTCTCTCTCATTTCTTTCTCTCTCTCTCATTTCTTTCTCTCTCTCTCATTTCTTTCTCTCTCTCTCATTTCTTTCTCTCTCTCTCATTTCTTTCTCTCTCTCTCATTTCTTTCTCTCTCTCTCATTTCTTTCTCTCTCTCTCATTTCTTTCTCTCTCTCTCATTTCTTTCTCTCTCTCTCATTTCTTTCTCTCTCTCTCATTTCTTTCTCTCTCTCTCATTTCTTTCTCTCTCTCTCATTTCTTTCTCTCTCTCTCATTTCTTTCTCTCTCTCTCATTTCTTTCTCTCTCTCTCATTTCTTTCTCTCTCTCTCATTTCTTTCTCTCTCTCTCATTTCTTTCTCTCTCTCTCATTTCTTTCTCTCTCTCTCATTTCTTTCTCTCTCTCTCATTTCTTTCTCTCTCTCTCATTTCTTTCTCTCTCTCTCATTTCTTTCTCTCTCTCTCATTTCTTTCTCTCTCTCTCATTTCTTTCTCTCTCTCTCATTTCTTCTCTCTCTCTCATTTCTCTCTCTCTCTCATTTCTCTCTCTCTCTCATTTCTCTCTCTCTCTCATTTCTCTCTCTCTCTCATTTCTCTCTCTCTCTCATTTCTCTCTCTCTCTCATTTCTCTCTCTCTCTCATTTCTCTCTCTCTCTCATTTCTCTCTCTCTCTCTCTCATTTCTCTCTCTCTCTCTCTCATTTCTCTCTCTCTCTCTCTCATTTCTCTCTCTCTCTCTCTCATTTCTCTCTCTCTCTCTCTCATTTCTCTCTCTCTCTCTCTCTCATTTCTCTCTCTCTCTCTCTCTCATTTCTCTCTCTCTCTCTCTCTCATTTCTCTCTCTCTCTCTCTCTCATTTCTCTCTCTCTCTCTCTCTCATTTCTCTCTCTCTCTCTCTCTCATTTCTCTCTCTCTCTCTCTCTCATTTCTCTCTCTCTCTCTCATTTCTGTCTCTTTTCTCTCTCTCTGTGTCTCTCTCATTTATCTCTCTCTGTGTCTCTCTCATTTCTCTCTCTCTCTGTGTCTCTCTCATTTCTTTCTCTCTCTCTCATTTCTTTCTCTCTCTCTCATTTCTCTCTCTCTCTTTCCCATTTTCTCCCGCTTTCTCTTTTACTTTACACCCTTCACTTCGCCTCTGTTTTTTTTTTATTCTTCATCATTCTTGTTATATCCCGATGAAAAAAAAATGGGGCCGTCCCTCACCCCATAACAAGCAGATCTCATCGATTCCAAAAGCGCCCAACCCTCTTTACATTATAGATTTATTTCAAGATCTGCTTTTCCTGATTGCTTGTTTCGTTTGTCTGTTTGTGGCAGAGATAATGCGGGGGGGGGATGCAAAAAAAAGAAGGGGGCACGGCCACTACTGCTTCTCGAAACAAATCAGCCCCCATCTTTTCCTCGGTCTATGCGTCGGAATCCACTACAGGACCCATTGAACAACAAGTTGAAAACACTCAACCAATATGAAAGGAGGAAAAATGGGGAGGGGTCTGCTCGCATGTTGTGAATTTAGGATGTACCAGTGGTAAGGGAGGGGAGTTGAGTTGTTAAGACAGTGGGGGTTTCGGTCAGTGTTTGTCATACAAAAGGATTCATCGACCCCCTTTTTCCACCCCGCTCTAAATTTTATTTGCTTCTTTTCTTTTGAAAGTGGTGTATCCGGAAGAGCCCTTCACCACCCAATCTAAACTAACCCACCTTCTAAACCGTAATTTCTGCTTCTCCCGCGCCTCTG
The DNA here is from genome assembly GCF_053919585.1 of Euprymna scolopes. Taxonomy (NCBI): domain Eukaryota; kingdom Metazoa; phylum Mollusca; class Cephalopoda; order Sepiida; family Sepiolidae; genus Euprymna; species Euprymna scolopes. The sequence goes on along the minus strand of NC_136521.1, from coordinate 5,186,120 downwards.
CTATAAGGATGCGCAGAGGCGTACATTTGGGCTCATCTGGACCCCAAACCTAATTTCTCACGTTGCTGTTGTTGGGGAGAGAGGATTCTCGTTCAAAACTCGTTTCGCTTGGGCAAATAACATATCGAAAATATTAGATTTTTTTTTTTTTTTATGCTTGCTTGTATTTTCTTAGCATCTAGCAGGGGTACCCGCTGTTGCCTGGGCTTTATAGAAATTGTTAAGCTAATTATGTTCTAATGTAAGAGACGTCTTCCTGAACTGCTCTCGCCTTTTCCTGTTTACCTGTCCATATTCCGAACTCGTAGCAGTGAACCGATATTTGGGGACTTTTTGTTTATGCGCTCCCATCTATTTTTTATAGCATTTTCAATTGACACTTTTGTGCTTGGATCTTTATAAAACTTTCTGAAAAATTGTAACTGATTTCTATAGAATTTTGCTTGCCTATTCTTCGAGATAACTATTGAGTGTGCCTCAAGGGTTCTTTTACGGCTAATAAAACCACTCAATTTTTTGGGGGGCTATTTTACTATATTTGTCCAAAATTTTCTGTGTATGTCTATTTAGCAGTCTTGCATGGTGCTCAACTCAAATTTAAATATGTTAAAGCCTTGGGAACTTTTGGGGCTACATGTATGGTAGGATGGACTTTGCTCATTTTTTTTTTTTTTTTTTTTTTTTTGGCATGGTGAAGAACTCAAATTTAAATATGTTAAAGCCTTGGAAACTTTTGGGGCTACATGGGGGCGGTGTATCGTGGGGGGGGCAAGATGGACTTTGGTCATTTTTTTTTTTTTTTTTTTTTTTTTTTTTGCATGGTGAAGAACTCCAATTTACATGTTAAAGCCTAAAACTGCACCATTTGTTCATTTTCAACAGGATTTGACATCCCCTGGGGACTTTGGGCTAAATGGGTGTGGGGGGGTGCAAATGCCTTGTTCACTGTGTACTCACAGGGGACCATGTATACTTCACTTTTTATTTTTTAGAATCGGCATTTATTTTGCACGAACCTAATGAATAGAGCTACGACAAGAGAATATTCTTATTGTTTTGACTCTCTAGTATATATCCGACACAGTTAATCAATCGAGAACCACATCCCTTTATCTAAAACCATATAGGATATTAACTGATATATACTCAAGAGTCAAAATAATGAAAATAATAGTCTCTTGTCATAGCCCTACTAATGAAATATGCGTTTTATTTTATGCTAGCATTTCAGCCCGGCATTGCCCGGGTGTATGTTGAGCAAAAAAAAAAGCGGTAATTTTTTTAAAACTTTGACCCCTATTATGACCCCTTAACATTTGTTTTGGGCTCAAATGAAGTTATTAAGTTAGATCCATGTCTAAGGAACCTATATCTAAAATGTCGAGTGTTTAGACCAAAAATTGTCGGAGGAGTTTGGTAGAGTTCTCAAAGGTCAAATCGTTGAACTTTGACCCCCTTAACAGCCAAATTTCAGGCCGAAAACCGATCACAAAGATTTTTCCAAATCTCAGTACCCAGTATATCAAATTTCGAGTCTGTAGACTGAAAATTGACAGAGTTATTGCGTATGGAAATGTACACACACGTTCACTTTTTAGATATATAGATTCCAGCAACATCTAATTATGACACGTCAGTTAGGTAGATAACCTTTCTTATTGTTAAAATTGACAAAAAAAATTTTTTTTTGTTTGTTTTTTTTAACGAAAAGTCAATTTTTCGGATTTTTTTTAACGAAAAGTCAATTTTTCGGATTTTTTTTAACGAAAAGTCAATTTTTCGGATTTTTTTTAACGAAAAGTCAATTTTTCGGATTTTTTTTTTAACGATAAGTCAATTTTTCGGATTTTTTTTTAACGAAAAGTCAATTTTTCGGATTTTTTTTTAACGAAAAGTCAATTTTTCGGATTTTTTTTTAACGAAAAGTCAATTTTTCGGATTTTTTTTTAACGAAAAGTCAATTTTTCGGATTTTTTTTTAACGAAAAGTCAATTTTTCGGATTTTTTTTAACGAAAAGTCAATTTTTCGGATTTTTTTTAACGAAATGTCAATTTTTCGGATTCCGCTACAAAACCGAAAAAGTCGACAACACTGGTGGTTAAATGGAAAACATCCAAAATCTGTTGAGAAAGCTGCTGGAAATGTTGTTGGGTGATTTTACCGCTTCAGAAAGTACTTGGCTTCTTGTGCAACTTTCTATATAAAAGTTTGATTGTGCGAAGATGGAATACTGTCCGCCCGCTCAAAAATAAATAAATAAATAAGATACTAACGCTATGTCTATGAATCATTCCCTTAGTGCCCTTTAAAATTGCAAAACTAGTCACCCCCACCCCTCTGGCTTTTATCAGAGATCGCCGCTTGCATACCAAAACTGCACAAACAGCTTTTTACTATCTCATCATTTCTCGGCCTACTCTCTTGATTTTCCTCCTTTTCTTCCCCCCCCCCCTTTTGTCGTTCTCTCCCTCTCTCCCTTTTGTCGTTCTCTCCCTCTCTCCCTTTTGTCGTTCTCTCCCTCTCTCCCTTTTGTCGTTCTCTCCCTCTCTCCCTTTTGTCGTTCTCTCCCTCTCTCCCTTTTGTCGTTCTCTCCCTCTCTCCCTTTTGTCGTTCTCTCCCTCTCTCCCTTTTGTCGTTCTCTCCCTTTTCTCCCTCTCTCCCTTTTCTCGTTCTCTCTCCCTTTTCTCGTTCTCTCTCCCTTTTCTCGTTCTCTCTCCCTTTTCTCGTTCTCTCTCCCTTTTCTCGTTCTCTCTCCCTTTTCTCGTTCTCTCTCCCTTTTCTCGTTCTCTCTCCCTTTTCTCGTTCTCTCTCCCTTTTCTCGTTCTCTCTCCCTTTTCTCGTTCTCTCTCCCTTTTCTCGTTCTCTCTCCCTTTTCTCGTTCTCTCTCCCTTTTCTCGTTCTCTCTCCCTTTTCTCGTTCTCTCTCCCTTTTCTCGCCCTCTCTCCCTCTCCTCGCCCTCTCTCCCCTGTTCTCTGCCCCTTTTTTCGCTACCTCTTCTTCCCCTATCTCTCTTGCCTATATTTTTCCTACAAAAGTCTTTTAAATCTACTTGATTGCGGCAATTTTCGTTTTTGTCCACTGGAAGGTCTTCTTTGAGAAAAACAAACGTATCTAAAACTAAAAGTTTAAAACCAAAGCATGACAGACCAACGAAAAAGGCTTAAAACCAAAGCATGACAGATCAATGCAAAAAAAAAAAAAAAGTACTATACAAAAATGAAACCGGAGACAAAGAAAAAGTCGTAACAGATACTTAACAGACCAAAGAAAGATGCTATTCATAGCCAAAGTGTGGCAGACCAACGAAAAAATACCACACAAAACCGATTCGTGACAAATTAACGAAAGCTGTATATAAAATTATCTAGTGGGACCAGTGGAAATTCCACAGCGGCATATTTATTATGTAATATATTTCTGCGGGCATTCTGTGGATGTTCAGCGTGAATGTAGACCCCACGATATTATTGTACCTATTTACTATGCCTCCCCACGGGACAGTTAGACACCAGGGTCGTTTTTTAACGTGGAGAAAAGGTACAAAAATAAAAATTGTCTCAGTCGTGAAGGATTTCTCCTCCACCGAAAGAGAACAAGAAATAGAAGTGCAGCAATGCTGCACTTCTATTTCAAAGTGTAGTATCTGTTCTTCAGATGCTACACTGCAGCATCTGAAGAACAGATACTACACTTTGATCTTGTCCCGAAGCCCACGATATTATTTTAACCATTTTGTTAAAACTGTAAACGTATTTATAAGTAATCTTGTTAATGTAGCGTCAGAATATATCTCGTTATTACTATTATCTCCAATATCCTTATAATAATCTGTGACATCTTTTCATTGTATAGACGTCCTGCGCGAACGGAAACCTTACGATATCATACCATCTTAAGACAGAACAGATACTACCCTTGGTCCTAGCCGGAAGACCAAGAAAGTATATTTTAGTTTTACATACAGCCTAAAAGCGACGTCATTGAATTTTTTAAATTTTATTTTACATTGCGTTTTCGGTGATCTGGAGATCCTATTTATTAAAAAGGAGGATAGGAAAGTTTAGCATAGTATGGACATTAAATTAGCGCATCTATATAATAATTTGATGTTCGTAA
>NC_136521.1:5111075-5178575 GCF_053919585.1 Euprymna scolopes | reverse complement strand
GTTGATGGGCAAAAATCAGAGGCCCTCAGTATTAATGCTTGTGTCCCTCGGGGGTCCATCCTGGACCCAATTCTTTTCCTGATCTACATCAATGATCTCTCAAAACACATACTTAAATCATTCGTTGACATCTATGCTGATGACGCTGCCATCTATGGCAACACATCTAAGGCCGTAAATGACAAAGTTCTCTCTGATTCTCTCTCTCCTCTGATCTTGAGCGCGTGGTACAGTGGGGTAAGAGGTGGCTGGTTACTTTTAATGCATCTAAAACCAAGCCCCCGATCTTTACATCATCAACGCTGTGATCCCCATCAAAACGAGAGACATCAATTGAAATGGATGGCTCTCGTTTTGGGGAGACTCCATGTTTTGATAAGCTTCTAATCTTCTTTGTAATATATATATATATATATATATATATATATATATATATATATATATATATATATATATATATATATACCAATCGTAATGGATTTTACCAAAGCCAGACTGTATTCTTCGCGTTATTTCCTGTTCAAGAGAATTTCTCTTGCAATGAAATAGATTTTGAGGCTTGTCACTCCTAGCACTTTCAGACTTTTTTTTTTCAGAAATAAACAGCAATAAAATGTTCGTTCCCTATAGACCTAAAAACGGCTGGGTCTGTTTTTTATAAAATTTCACACACGGGCACTTGACGTGCACGGCATTGTTTTTTAAATGAGTTTTGTATCAGAATGTCTTCGATAAATATCGATAATCGAAATAATCCAATGAAAGCAGGAATAGGCGATTTTTTTTTTTTTTTTTACATGGAGGTCACCACTTATAAAGGCCCGGAGCCACTCGGGGATAAGTGTTATTGCGTGTACAGTAATGAATGGGAGAGTATTGTAGTCATAGTTAGTATTTGAGATTTGATAAAGTGTCTTACTTAAGGGGGCGATGTTGACCAAAATTAACATCTTACACAGCCTAACATCACAAGTGTATTTCAGAACTTATTACCACACAAGCAGAAAGCCCCCGACATCTACAATCAACAGTAGGTTCTTTGATGTAAATGGGGGGGGGGCGTTTGAAATGAATATTTCTGTTTAAATCACAACTGCGCCATGATTATATATATATATATATATTATATGTGTGTGTGCATGTTAATTATTTACTTGAAACGTACTCGCTTCGTATATCTAGATCAGTGGTTCTCAACCTTTTTTTACTCATGGACCCCTTTTCCCTTCTTTTTATCTTGGTGGGCCCCTTCATAACTATTGGTCATAAGACAATCTTCTATTTTTCACTAATATAAATTTTGAGGTTTTAATAATCAAAGAAATATATAATTAAGCTTATTTTTAAATGAAAACTAATTTAATGAGGTAAACCTGGAAAATAGAAATATTATAGTTAAAATAACTTGAATGATTGAAAAAAAAAACAAAATACAAAATTACAGTAGAAATTAAATTTTTAATAATAAAAAACTATTCTGAGTTGGTTTTCTTCATGGGCCACCAAAATATCGTTGCGGACCCCTATTTTGTTATGTTTTGCTTGTGGAGTCCCAGAAATATTCCATGGATCCCTAGGGTCCATGTAGACCCCGGTTGAGAACCCCTGGTATATACCAATCGTAATGAATTAAAAATAATCTTTCTCATTAAATTTTTTTTTATTATGAAAAAGATCTTTTTGGTCCCACCCCCCGAGAAGAGAAGGGTGGGTCTGTAAATTCACTCTTGTCCGTTTGTCTGTCCGCACTTTTCTCAATAACTACGTCTTGGAATTTTTTGAAATTTTGCACAAGCAGTGAACATTAGTAAAATCCCTTCAAAGCGTATTGAGGTTATACGAGAAAATAAAGCTGTGTCAGCATTATAAATGTTTTTCTGTGTCTTATGTTATACATTAGTACATTTGGGATCATTTCGAGTTAAGTTTATTTACTGCACCCATCTGAACTAGAGAAAATCGTGATTAAAATGTGTATGTCTCGTGTAAATAACTAACGATGAATATGGAATATGGCGGACGCTCAGCACACGTTCTGGAGACCAGACGGGTGATCAAAAAGTCAGATCAAGCGTACCGGAAAACGAAATAAGACCAAATTGACAACTCGGAAATTCTAAAATAAACAATTTAAGTATATTTTCTTTTATATAAGATGGATATATGTAGAATAAATACAACAAAGAAAACCTGAAAAATAATTTAAACAATTAAATTTTTTTTTCTCAAATGTTCTTTTTTTAAATTAATTTTTCAAATCTTTGTAACTAAACTAAACTAAAAATTAACTAAAAAACGATTTGAAAAAAATTAGTTAAAAAAAGATTTGAAAAAAATTAGTTAAAAAAAGATTTGATCTTTTTTTAACTAATTTTTTTCAAATCTTTTTTTAACTAATTTTTTTCAAATCTTTTTTTAACTAATTTTTTTCAAATCGTTTTTTAACAAATTTTTTTCAAATCGTTTTTTAACAAATTTTTTTCAAATCGTTTTTTAACTAATTTTTTTCAAATCGTTTTTTAACTAATTTTTTTCAAATCTTTTTTTAACTAATTTTTTTCAAATCTTTTTTTAACTAATTTTTTTCAAATCTTTTTTTAACTAATTTTTTTCAAATCGTTTTTTAACTCATTTTTTTTCAAATCGTTTTTTAACTAATTTTTTTCAAATCTTTTTTTGACTAATTTTTTTCAAATCTTTTTTGACTAATTTTTTTCAAATCGTTTTTTAACTAATTTTTTTCAAATCGTTTTTTAACTAATTTTTTTCAAATCGTTTTTTAACTAATTTTTTTCAAATCGTTTTTTAACTAATTTTTTTCAAATCGTTTTTTAACTAATTTTTTTCAAATCGTTTTTTAACTAATTTTTTTCAAATCGTTTTTTAACTAATTTTTTTCAAATCGTTTTTTAACTAATTTTTTTCAAATCGTTTTTTAACTAATTTTTTTCAAATCGTTTTTTAACTAATTTTTTTCAAATCGTTTTTTAACTAATTTTTATCAAATCGTTTTTTAACTAATTTTTTTCAAATCGTTTTTTAACTAATTTTTTTCAAATCGTTTTTTAACTAATTTTTTTCAAATCGTTTTTTAACTAATTTTTTTCAAATCGTTTTTTAACTAATTTTTTTCAAATCGTTTTTTAACTAATTTTTTTCAAATCGTTTTTTAACTAATTTTTTTCAAATCGCTTTTTAACTAATTTTTTTCAAATCGCTTTTTAACTAATTTTTTTCAAATCGTTTTTTAACTAATTTTTTTCAAATCGTTTTTTAACTAATTTTTTTCAAATCGTTTTTTAACTAATTTTTTTCAAATCGTTTTTTAACTAATTTTTTTCAAATCGTTTTTTAACTAATTTTTTTCAAATCGTTTTTTAACTAATTTTTTTCAAATCGTTTTTTAACTAATTTTTTTCAAATCGTTTTTTAACTAATTTTTTTCAAATCGTTTTTTAACTAATTTTTTTCAAATCGTTTTTTAACTAATTTTTTTCAAATCGTTTTTTAACTAATTTTTTTTTCAAATCGTTTTTTAACTAATTTTTTTTCAAATCGTTTTTTAACTAATTTTTTTTCAAATCTTTTTTTTAACTAATTTTTTTTCAAATCTTTTTTTTAACTAATTTTTTTCAAATCTTTTTTTTAACTAATTTTTTTCAAATCTTTTTTTTAACTAATTTTTTTCAAATCTTTTTTTTAACTAATTTTTTTCAAATCTTTTTTTTAACTAATTTTTTTCAAATCTTTTTTTTAACTAATTTTTTTCAAATCTTTTTTTTAACTAATTTTTTTCAAATCTTTTTTTTAACTAATTTTTTTCAAATCTTTTTTTTAACTAATTTTTTTTCAAATCTTTTTTTTAACTAATTTTTTTTCAAATCTTTTTTTTAACTAATTTTTTTTCAAATCTTTTTTTTAACTAATTTTTTTTCAAATCTTTTTTGTAACTAATTTTTTTTCAAATCTTTTTTTTAACTAATTTTTTTTCAAATCTTTTTTTTAACTAATTTTTTTTCAAATCTTTTTTTTAACTAATTTTTTTTCAAATCTTTTTTTTAACTAATTTTTTTTCAAATCTTTTTTTTAACTAATTTTTTTTCAAATCTTTTTTTTAACTAATTTTTTTTCAAATCTTTTTTTTAACTAATTTTTTTTCAAATCTTTTTTTTAACTCATTTTTTTTCAAATCTTTTTTTTAACTCATTTTTTTTCAAATCTTTTTTTTAACTCATTTTTTTTCAAATCTTTTTTTTAACTCATTTTTTTTCAAATCTTTTTTTTAACTCATTTTTTTTCAAATCTTTTTTTTAACTCATTTTTTTTCAAATCTTTTTTTTAACTCATTTTTTTTCAAATCTTTTTTTTAACTCATTTTTTTTCAAATCTTTTTTTTAACTCATTTTTTTTCAAATCTTTTTTTTAACTAATTTTTTTTCAAATCTTTTTTTTAACTAATTTTTTTTCAAATCTTTTTTTTAACTAATTTTTTTTCAAATCTTTTTCAATTTTGTATTTTTCATTTGAAATTAAAAATACATTTTACTTAAAAATTTAACTGAAAATTATTTTTTTAATTAATTCTACATAAGTAAAAATAAGTTTTAATTATTTTGTATTTTATTTTTGATCACCTGTCAGTCTACTGAACGACGACCATATTTCATATTCTTCATCAGCTATTTACACGAGACACATTTTAATCAAGATTTTCTCTAGTTCAAATGGGTGGAGCAAATGAACTTTTAACTCGAAATAACCCTTAATGTACTAATGTATAACATATGACACCGAAAAGAAACATTTCTAATGCGTACACAGCTTTATTTTCTCATATAACCTCAATACGTTTTGAAGGGATTTTACCTAAACATGATGAGTAAAAAAAGTAACGGAACGGATTTTCCGAGAAAACTCCGGTTGCCCACCTAAGGGTGCCTTTCGGGTTAAAATGGCTAAAATTCTCCTTCCCTCCCTCCCTCCCTTTATTCCTCGTCTTTCTCCTTCCCTCCCTTTATTCCTCGTCTTTCTCCTTCCCTCCCTTTATTCCTCGTCTTTCTCCTTCCCTCCCTTTATTCCTCGTCTTTCTCCTTCCCTCCCTTTATTCCTCGTCTTTCTCCCTCCCTTTCTTATCTCCCTCCCTCCCTTTCTTATCTCCCTCTCTCCCTTTCTCATCTCCCCTCCTCACTTTATCCCCCTCCCTTTATCCCCCTCCCCCTCGCTTTCTCATCCGTCATCCTCCTTCCCTCCTACTATTCCTCAGTTGTCTTCCGCCCTCCTTCCCTTATCTCCCTTTCTTTCTCTCCGTCTATTCCCTCCATTCCCCTTTGTCTCCCATGACAATAATTTACATCATCATGAACGCATCACGCATCATCATTGCATTTATTGACGTTTTGCCGCAAGGAATCTGCACCGACTTTCTCCTCAGAACAAGGAAACAAATATTGGTCATTTGTCCATCATAGTGACTTCCCTCTGTCCGGCATTGTCTTAATCACTGACCTCCGGACAAAGGTGATAGGGTCAAATGAAACGGTGGGTTTCGAAAATTATCTCAGTTTGGCGTGAAAACCCCATCACTTATTGTGTTAATTCTCCGCACTGGTGACCCCTAACTAGGGTTAAACCCGATGAGGCTTGATTAAACAGACCTCTCGAAAATTGCCCCGCAGATACGAGGAGCAACGTGTCTGCTTAAATGATGGTGGTGGTGGTGGTGGTCATGAGTTACATTTTGCAGGGGTGGGTGGTCTCGCTGAACTCTGAGGGGGTGGTCTCATTTTCACCGACTTTCCTTGTAGAAAACTGGCCAGGAATCTAAAAGGAGCAGGGGAATCTTAATTTTTCATGGACTAAGTGTATATTTAGTACCCCAATTATGTTTCCAGCTAAGAGGGACGAGTTTAGCATGTTACCAGACCTAACCTCACGTTTTTTTTTTTCCAAAGAAAAAAAAATTGGTTACTCATGCACTTATTGATCTGTGCTGAAATAATAACGTTATTACTTAAAAAGCCATTCTTAACATGGGGAGGGGAGGTTGTTTTGTACCTATTCTGTACTTGAATAACTTGAAAAAAAATCATATCATAAAACTTTAATTAAACTTGGAAATACGATTTAAAAAAAATAGCGCAGATCAGTAAGTGCATTAGCACCAAATTGATTTATATATTTTTATTGGAATCCTGAGAAATGAGTAATTTTTGTATTCATTCTCTTTTGCGGACTGTTATCCTCATTTTCATAGTTATTGTTGTTTCAACACGTTTCGGCCAACTCGTCCCCCTGGCCTTCTTCAGGCGATTAACCGCGGCAAGATAAGAATGCTGAGTCTTTCAACTTGTATTCCAAGTAATTACTGCCTTCCATAGTTGCTGTTACACCATGTTTTTAATCCTACCCAAGCCGGCCACCGGATTAGTTGTGCCAAAACGTAATGAAATAACAACTATGGAAGGCGGTAATTACTGGGGATACAATAGCAAGACTCAACATTTTTATCCCGTCGCGGTTGATCACCTGAAGAAGGCCAGAGGATGAGTTGGCCGGGACGTGGTAAGAGCAGTTATGAAAATGCGGATAATAGTCCGCAAAAAGAACGAATAAAAACATTGATTCGTTATTCAAATCATGTTTTTCCGCTGATAAAATACAAATCAGATCATACAACTTCAGGGCTCTACATTGTGAGTGAAACAGTCGCATTTGCGAGTGAGTTTTCAAAGTGGCGACTAGAAATAATGAAACGTTTATCTTTTGGCGATTGTATTTTTTTCATCGACCATCTTCCAAACCTCACTACTGAGTGAAAAACATCTTTTTCATTTTTTTTTATTTTTAATAAAATGAACAAAGTTAAATTATTTTTTAAAAAGTTTAAAAGAACAATATGCTGTTTTTTTTTGTTTTTTTTTTTTTGTCATACTCGTCACAGAACGATGTCATATTCTAAAAATCATGTGGGTTTGGCTAGTAACTTTTCTATTTGGCTAGTAAACAAAAATATTTAGTTGTAAAAGGTCAATGAAAGATAAATTTGTCCATAGAGCCCTGAACTTTATACAGCGTGACCCGGATATAAGAGATCCACATATAAAAACCAGGATATAAGAGCCATTCTCTCTGGTCCCAAATTAGAGCCTGTGTTAATGTACAGTGTAACCCGGATATAAGAGAGTTGGTTGTAGGACCCCGAGTTAAGTCTCATATCCGAGTTATACTACATATTGAAAGAATACCAGTCCCAGGATGGGTAAAATTATTCCTACAGAACAGATTGGCACCATTTTTACGTTTCCTTATGAAATTTATAATCAAAATATAATGATACTAAACCTTATGTTTAGAATCCTTATGCAAATTGAGATAAATATTCAAACACATCTGATTTAACACGACAGTTATTCTTTTTTCCGACATCTTTTTAATTCGCCGAACAATCTTTTATTTCGGCTGGCGCCCAAAGTTATTATTCATCTATCGGTACCGATAGCGATTGTTGTTGTCGTTTTCTTTTTCTTTGAGGTTTGGTGTATTTATACCTTTATTATTATTGGTTACAAAGGTCAGTGTAGGATGCTCCTGATGACGATGATAAAGCGCTGGAGAAGAAAACAACTTTTGGGCGCCATAATATACAACATGCCAGAGGAAATAATAAAAAAAGACAGCTCGGCGAATTGAAAAGATATTCACAAAAATCGGGAAAAAAATGAATAACTCTGTCGTATTCAATAAGATGTGCTTGAATAATTTAACCCATCCTGGGACGTGTTCAATCAGACCTGCTTGAATAACGACTGCTGCCGAGATATTTACACATATAATATATATATATATATATATATATATATATATATATATATATATATAATAAATTCCACAGCTAAACAACGTCGCAGCTCACAAGAGCCATGACAGCCAACAAACCGGAAGTCCAAAACTCGAGTTTCGCCCTCATTTGGGCTCATCAGTTAGACACATCCGAACTTACGATTCGAAACCCGAGCCTCTTGCATGCGAGGCAAGCACTCTACCAACTGAACGGTTTGCTTGATCTGTGTTGGTTAATAGAAATTCTTGTGTGCGGGGCGTTTGCTCAGTTGGTAGAGTGCTTGCCTCGCATGCAAGAGGCTCGGGTTTCGAATCCTGAGTTCGGATGTGTTAATATTAATATTTACATAGTGTTAAATTACATTTTTTTTATATACATATCATTTAGAATGTACAAAGCTAAGCTTTTTAAAATGTTCCGACTGCATACATATAAAGAGAGAGATAAAAAGGAACAGAGTTATGTGTTCATCAACGTTTTGTCTTTATTCCAAGACTTCCTTTAGATGAAATAAAGACGAAACGTTGATGGACACATGACTCGGTTTGTTCGTTTTTATTTCTCTATTTCGTCGGAATACTATTTCCATTATTCTCATCATATGCATATAATGGTGAAGGTTTTGTGTAGAACCAACCACACTTTTTTGTATCACTGCTAACCTTTGTCGGTGCGGACGACTGCCATAGGACAGAGTACACAGGAAACCGCAGGTTTTTACATCAGTTTCCTTCTCGTAGATGCACGTCTTCACGAAGACTGGTGGGGGGGGTGCGTCTCTCCCAGTGAATTAATGCGACCCCAAATACCAACTTGGAAATTTCTACGACTTGGCACGGTACATACAGCCACGGTCACCCATCTGGTACTGGCCAAGCTCAACGTTGCTTAACTTCTGTGATCTGGCGAGAACCGGTGGGTCAATGTGTCACAAAGCCTTCAATACTATAAACAAATCATGAGTGGACTTCCGAGCAACTTAATTGTCGTTGGCGGAAGCTAATACGTTGAAAGCAACGGGAGAGTCAATTATATATATATATATATATATACATACTAGCGGGGGGTACCCGGCGATGCCCGAGTGTCTTAAGGTAAATCAAAACTCCGGGGGGGAGGGGGGGTAATAATAAAAAAAAATGTTTTGGTAGGTAAGTGTATGAGGATCGAACCCGTACCCTTGAGTTAGAAATTAATGTGTGGACAAAAAAAACCCCGTGCTACGTTAACCATTGAGCCACGGCGACATACATCTTTAAGACAGTTTGAATTTATTTATTTAACTATAAAAACAGGCGTGCGCAATAAAAGTTAACTCTGCTGCTTCCATTTGAGCTAATTAAGAAGGTCAAATAGAAGTCATGCAAACCCAAATTTGACTGTTTCTTTCCCCCAACAGATGTTGGGGAGGGGAAAGCAGCTCCCAATTGTCCAGACTGATATACAAGATTGATCAAAGCTGATTGCTTCTGGACGTTTTTCCCGGCGCAATGCCGAGAAGACGTCGTTTGAGTTTAGTTTCACATATTTATACTAAAAAGCCCAATCAACACGCAAGAAGCCAAAATAGCAATAATTTTGTAAAAGTCGACGTAAATAAATCTATAAACTACATGTGTTCCCAAATCCTACATATTATTATCTAGGACCGATATACACAGTTTTAAGCGATAGTAACGACCCCAGGAGCGTGTGCGAGAAAAGCCTTTTGAAGACATACACGAAATGCTCACACACATTTTGCCTTTTATATATATAGATGTTGTGTTTTTATGTGAGGTTTTGAATACAATAAACTAGTTATGACCAAAATTTCATTTCATTTGGACAAAACACTAAGAAACGGGGCCTAATCAGAGTTGGGGGCCCTTTTTGGGGGGGGGGGTCACCCTGTAAATATATATATACTTATTTATTTTACATAAGCATTTATATGTCGCTACACATTCATAAGCATGTTTCGGTCAGCCAGATACAAGTAACTATAGATCTCTTCAGGCGATATTACTTATAGAAAAGTCCAATCCGGTCTCTACTGTTGTATTAGTAATATCGTTTGAAACGGTCTCTAGTTAAGTCCGTAACCTTGTAACTGGCGAACCAAAACATGATCATGAATGTGTAGCGACGTATCAATGCTTATGTAAAACAAATAAAAAGTATATCTTGTCCTACTTTTGAATTTAGCACTCTTGCATTAATCTATTTAAAACTTCATTTCATTGGTTGCTTCATCTCTAGAAAATATTAACTTTTGAATATATATATATATATATATATATATATATATATATATATATATATATATGTATGTATATTCACCTGTCATCCTTTTGAAAAAAAACAAATATATATATATATATATATATATATATATATATATATATATATATATATATAATGGGTTAATAAATTCCAACGAAAGAAAGATGTATATTTAAATAAGGGAGTAGTCACCAACAATGTGTATTTTTTAACATTATTTTATCATTCCGTGTCTTGGTTTTTCATTGAGAATTATGTTTGGATCATCGTAATGTTTTTAAGTCATTGAAATCGTTTACGTACGTTTCAGACGGTCTGATGCGTCCTCTTCAGAAATTATTTTCAAATGTGTAAAAATGGCGATTTTCGTTAGTTTGAAGTTTTTCCAAGGGGTGGGGGCTTGTAAGTGTTTATTATACATTGGTATGCTGAATTTTTATTGCTTTTTTATTTGGTTTGTCCAGGGAGATTTTGACCTGGCTGTAGTCAGTCAGTCGCTATTTCTTTCTGCTAATGTGTTTTTTTCTTTTCCTTTAGGGTGGGGTAGGGTGTGTGTGTGTGTGTATATATATATAATATATATATATATATATTGTTTTGAAAAAAGAAAAACCGAATGAATTTATGAAATGATCAACGTTTCGTCCCTATTGCAGAGGACATCTTCAGGATATTAAAAGGAAAAATGCAAAAAAAAAAAAAAGAAAACGATCCTAGACCATATGAAAAGGAAACAGTGTTAGAATCCTACCCATATCGGGAAGGAAACTGGGTTCATATGGTCTATGATCGGTTTTTCTTTTTTCAAAACAACATAACGTCAACCATCGCTGGTGTTTTTATTTTATTTATATATATATATATATATATATAATAATAATAATAATAATAATATATATATATATATATATATATATATATATATATATATATAAGTAATGATTTATAATTTAAAATTTAAAAATTTAAAAAAATTTTAAAATTTAAAAATCAAATTTTAATTAAATTAAAAATCAGTTTCATAAGAAGGAACAACAACAAAATCAATTATCTGTACGATCGTTTCGGAAATCCGTGCTTTTTATTGTGGTATACATGAAGTTATGTAGAACAATTATATATAGTTTTTTGGTAAGCAAGGTCTCCTCATCAGCAAATTTTGGAGGGTTTTTATTGAATTTAAGACACCATAAATAAACCTAGCATTAAAAGTAAGGCAGATGAATCTTTTAATTTTTCTTTTTTTGAAATCAGGAACTGTGTTTAAAGTAGTCATTTAGATGTTTGCTATAGCTTTTTATTTTATTATTATTTTATATATATATATATATATATATATATATATATATATATATATTCACCTGCCATCCCTCTTTTTAAAAGATGGACTCGCCTGATCGTCGAAGACAAGATGTAAGAAAGCAAGCAAAGTCTACAGTTATGTATATGTATACACAGTGTAGCCCGGATATAAGAGCCCGATATATAAGAAAAACAGATAGAAGAGATTTTCTCTGGTCCCAAATTAGAGCCTGTGTTAATGTTGAAGTAGATATAGGTGTGCTGTTGCAAGGACGCAAGAAATATCGCCAAACTAACTTCAAAGGGAAGGACATGTTTGAAGAATGGTAAGCTATGATTTTCATAGAATAAAGCCAATTACAGCTCTCCCTCTCTCTCTCTATTATATATATATATATATATATATATATATATATATATATATATATATATATATATATAGCACCTGTTGCTGACCTAGGATACTGAACACAAATTAATCGGACATATTAATTGGTCTAAAGCAAAAGTAAGAAAAAAAAATTTTATATTTAAAAAAAAAAAATTCTGTTCATGTTTTACTGTCTTTTTGTGCTAGGTAGGGGGGGAGGGTGTAACCTACTTGCCCTTGCTAATTATTGCACTAATAGTAATAACACAAGGCCAACAACAATATTGAGCTACTTGACTAGTGACTCGACGTTGCCCGGGATTGAATGATAACGAATATTTCACACTCCCATATTTTTATTCTCATCAAAATCGATGAAAACGTCCATTTTTAAATCAAATCGATTGATGACCTGCTCTAGTTAAGGACCCATCGCGGTTCACAATTCATTGTAGTCTACATTGCACTGTAGAGAACCTACTGTTGATTTTTATAAAATAATTTTTATACATAATAGCTTGAATTAAAGGTTGAAATGCAAAAAATCAAGAATCCTGCTTCAGTTGTGCTCTAAATGGAAACATTCATTTCGAATGAGTCCTTTTCATGTCAGAGAACTTGCTGTTGACTTTATATGTCGGGCCTTTCAGCTTGTGTGGTAATAAAACTTCTCAAAATCGCCTATTCCTTCTGTCCTCGGATTGTTTCGATTATCGATACTTATCAGAAACATTCTGATACAAAACCTAAGAACACTGCCAGGTACATAAAGTTCCTTCGTGTGAAATTTCATGAAAATCGGCCCAGCCGTTTTGCCGAACTTGGACACACAAAGTTTCTTTTTATATAATAGTAAACATTTTTCGTTTAATATTGTGTGAGTCTAAAAAAAAAACATGCTCACAATTGGCCGTTTTTTTTTTTTTGTTGTTTTTTTTTTTTTGTCGCCCGATATAAATGGGGGATGGACCTGTAAATTCACCATTCGTCCGTTCGTCCGTTCGTCCGTCCGCACTTTTCTCAATAACAATTTTTTTTTTTTGCACAAACATTAAACATGATATGAGTAAAAAAAAATAAAAAGTAACAGAACAGATTTTCCGAGAAAACTCAGTGTCCCCCTCCCCCTAGGAGTCCTTTCGGGTTAAAATGGTTAAAATTGACACTTTTGTGCTTATTAAAAAAACAATTGTTGCCTTGGATTTTTATAAAACTTTCTGAAAAGTTGTAACTGATTTCTATATAATTTTGTTTGTCTATACTTCACGATAATTCTTGGGTGTGCCCCAGGGGTTCTTTTAGGGCAAATAAAAACACTCAATTTTTAGGACTATTTTACCATATTTGTCCAAAAATTTCTGTGTATGTCTATTTAGCAGTTTTGCATGGTGCTGAACTCAAATTTAAATATGTTAAGGCCTTGGGGACATTTGGCATTAAATGGAGGTGGCAAATGATGGACTTTGCCATTTCTTTTTTCTTTTTTTTTTTTTGCATAGTGCAGAAGTAAAATTTACATACGTTAAGGCTTAATACTGCAGCGTTTGTTCATTTCACCAGGATTTGACGCCCCCTGGTGACTTTTGGGGGTAAATAGCGGGGGAGGGGGCAAAAGCTGAACTTAGTCATTTTTTATGCCTCGTTCACTGTGCACTTACGGGGGAGGGAGGGGCATGCATGCTTCACTTGTTTTTCTTTTCTTCTTTTTCATGAACGATCCTGAAACTCTTTACACCTGTAGTTATATCATATCTTTTTCCAGGAAAACAAAAAAATCAATAATTAAATACCTACAACCATTTAGTTTTCTTATACGAAACATTTTCTTCTCTAAGAAAGGGCTTCCGGGGCCTTTTAGCCTCACTCACGGAGCCCTAGGGCTCTGTGGTGCCCACTTTGGGAAACCCTGGGTAAGAGTGCTATTTCTCAAGGACACTGGCTTTTTCAAATGATATTTTTCCGACATTGTGTCTTCTCTTCCTGCCGTGGGACATGTTATTTTCTGCTTAAATCGTTAATTCAGACAATTTCTCGTGTGAATGTGTCCTTACAGATTTGTTTCCTTTCTTAGTTATTGAATCCGTAGAAAGAAATGTGTTTAGATGCGTAACAGAACGCGTACAAGTGCGTTGAAAAAAATATCAGCAGGAGCTGTAGAAGAGTTGGTTGTTTTTGTTTTACGGCATATCAACCCTTTACAGGTTATTTAATGCTGAATTCAGCGATTTTGAAGAACAATTTTTTAATAGCATTTTTTTTTTCTTTTCAAGTCGGTTTCTGTTTAACTCGTAGTTGAGACCCTAACAAGTACTATCACTCCGGGTCAGAGTGGACCTGGGAGCAATGGCAATTAAAGGGTGGCTCAACACTCACCAAAGCCTGCAAGCTGGGGCTTCCCCCCCCCATCGGATATAGTTTAAGGTCATATCCAGGACCAGGAGATGTAGGAGAGCTGGCTTGCAAAAGATGAGTAGCAGTAATCGAAAAACGCACATATGCAAATTAGTGTGCGCAAACTTGCACAACAAGAAAAGAAAAAAAGGACATAATGTGATTATGTCCTTTCAGAAGAAGAAAATTCTATGCGTCAAAAGATGGATGTGTAAAGAAACGTAAAACGTGTGCCGAGTGAGATGGGTATGTGGTCACGCAGCAGTAACAAGAGACTTTTAAGCTGGTGTCGAGACGGCAGGATTTTGTTAGTCTCATGACAGTCGAAATGAACAGTAAGAAAAAAAAAACAAGAATCAGGCATTGTTTGTGTGCTGTCAGCACCAACCCTATTCAGGGTTAAATCGGCTTCCTCAAAAGGAGAAAGTTTCATGGGAGTATGAAATTCACAAGCGGTCCCCAGTCACATGTATATCTCCGTTAGGGGATATACATGCGACTGGGGACCGCCTAACCCTAACCCTCCAAAGGAGGAAGTTTCATGGGAGTATGAAATTCACAAGCGGTCCCCAGTCGCATGTATATCCCCGTTAGGGGAGATGACGACGTTAGGTTTTTGCAACTTTTTGCAGGGAGGTATCGACGTCCTCTGACATACAGCACCTGGACTTCCCAAATTGGTCACCCATTTTAGCAATGACCAGGCTCAACGTTGCTTAACCTTAGGCATTGTTTGGAAAGCGATTGTAATAAATGCCGTTTGATAAAACAGAAGAAAAAAAAAACAGCCAAGTCAGATTTATTTATTTTTGTTTGTTCCCTTGCGACGGTGTCGGGTGGCATGAGGTCAGAGCGAGTTTGGAATCGTAACAAACACGGTTAGCTCATATCGTCCACGTTACAGCTGTAAGGATGAGCAACATCTTCCTGAAGCAACACTGCAGCCGAAAGCAATATATATATAAAGACACCTTGCTCTTTATTATGCACTCTGAGGATTAAATTTCGGAATTATGAACTTGAGGGAAGAGAAAAACAGCAGGTTTACCAAAAATAGAACTAAAAGCAAAATGGCGCCTGGGAGTGAGGGTTTTGATATTCAATCTGCCACCCCCCACACCCACACACACTCGAGGAGTTTTATTTCAATGCAGTGTCAGCGTCGTGCTGCATCACTGCTTCTCAAACCTGTCAAAGTATGCATGGTTGCGCGTAAAAGTATTGCCGATGTAACGATAAGACTTGTATAAGTTGTATGTCGGATGAAAACAGTAAAGCCGATCTTCAGATCTCTAACCTCTGATCTTAAAAAAAAAAAAAAAAAAAAAAAAAGAAATCGGAGAATGGGATAGAAGAACAATAAGTATTCCGGCATATTTCTCTGGACATTTCGTTGTTGCATCACCTCTCTTGTTTAGTAGATGATTCGGCGTCTCCGACGAAACATCTTCCAGCAGATATTGGTCCTGGATAAGACCTAAAACAATATCCGATGGGAGAGGCCCCAGCTTGCGGGCTTTAGGGAGTGTGGAGCCACCCTTTAATTGCCATTGCTCCCAGGTCCACTCTGATCCGGAGTGGTAATACATGTTAAGATCCCAACTATTGGTTAAATAGAAATTAACTTGAAAAAAAAAGTGTATGTATGTAGGGCGAATGAACTCTTTTTCTGGGTCAACGGCCAACTAGCACCGTGTATATTTGTGTGTGTGTGTGTGTATATGTGTATTGGGGTAGAGAGGGCTCCCGTAAGCCGTGGTGAAGGCAACCTTTCTAGGAGAAGCAAATCTCTGATTTAAAAAACCATAAAGCGGAAGACCCGTGCCCGCATTAAGCTGGTCTGCAGTTTAATTTGTTGCTGGCTATCTTGCTCTTGCTTGTTGCTGGATCTCAATATTTTAAACCGAGGGAGAGAGACTTAGCTGTCGTACAAAGCTAAGACTCTGTAACATCATATTTGTATAGATACTCCCTCAGACATTTGGAATCATGGATTTTAAATGTCTGAGGGAGTGGCACTCGTTTGACAAGACGTTGCAATCATCATGTATGTATGTATGTATGTATATATATATATATATATATATATATATATATATATATATATATATTTCATTATATATATGTATTTATATATAAAAAAACTGAGACTAGTAGCATCACGTCTGTGTGTGAGAAGGAGAGAGGGAGCTTGCAGGGAAGAATAAAGGCCCGGGCAAATAAAATTACATTTGTTTCTGTCGTTCATCAAGAATTCTCGCTACTTACTTTCCTATGGGCGATAAATATTTTCGCTAATTTTCGTCAAAAACTGTTTTCTTTAATAACTTTTTTTTTATCTGATCGTTTTTCATAATTTTTGGATATATTCATAACTGCAGCATAACAATTAATTAGAGATCATTGGTTTGCTTTGAGATTCAATATTAAATATTTCGATTTTTGCTATTATAGCGTAGTTCCACCCAAAATTTCTTTATTAACCCACAGAAATTTATATATTGCTAACAATGACCCTAACACCCACATTCGAAGTCACCTGATTTTGTTTATACCATTAGTCGTTTGGCTATCTTTAAGCAGACCTTTCTTAACTCAGAAACCGAATTTTCAACTCTGTTGGTTAAAAGTAACGGTTATTTTTATAGAATCAGTCTTTCGCGGATCCGTTTAATTTCTTATTTAATGGTTGAACCGATTCTATTCGCACCCTACCACAGCCCACTTCGATGATAATCACCGTTCTCTAAAAAAAAAAAAACTTTTCGCGCACATCAAAAAGTTTAAAATTCTCTTTGAGTAAAAAAAAAAAAAAAAAAAAGCTTATTTAATTTGATTCGGCCTAATTTGCAAGTCGAGCTTGAAATTTCTTTGCGCCTTTGAAATTTGACTCTTTTACACGCACGCGCACGCGTCCCTGCATTTTAGATTCAAACAACACCAAAAAAATTTTTTTTCTCTAATTTAAAACTTCTTTTCTTCCTAAGTTAGCAAATTTGATTAGAACGTTTGGTGCCGATCGCGTTTCATACCAAAGCAACAAGTTAAAAAATGGTTAATTTTTTAATTTTTTTTTTTTTTATTGATGTTTGTATATATTTGCAATTAGGATTTTAATTACTTTTTTGCATTGGATTGTTTAGACTATTGTTCTTATCTTGGTAGTTTTTTTTTTTTTTTTTACAACGTTTCGACAGATGTAACCTTTTGACTGCTTCCAAATGCATTCACACTGGACGTGAATGATTAAAAATAGCGCAAAGTCTTTTTCTTTTATAAATTCGCGCCAATCCCGTTTTTTTTATGAGGTTTTATGTGTGTGAATATATATATAACTAAGACTGTGACAATTCCTTTGACTCTCGGGAATATACCGGACAGTAAGACACACTGAATCAACCGAGAACCATATCCGCCTATATAAAAACATAAGATATCGACGGATATATACTCAAAACAATGGAAAGAATATGCCGTTGTCACATCCTATATATATATATATATATATATATATATAACAAAATATACAACAAAAAAACAATGAACTCTGATTTATTTATTTATTAAAAAAACAAAAAAACTTGGCGCTATTTTTCACTTTTTTGGATGCATCTGAAAACGGTCGGAGGTTACATCGGCCGAAACGTTGTGAAAACCCTCCAAAAAACAACAATCTAAATAAAACATTTTTCTCATTGTTTCGCATTTTAATGTTTCGGAAATGTTTTTTTTTTTTTTTTTTTGTTATAAAAAAAAAAGGAAAAACAAAAAATTTTTTTAAATAAAATCTTCTTTGAATAATGTTATACTGCCGAAAGTGTTAGGGATTTTTATTTTTTTATTTTAATAAAAACATTTGATGTTTTTTAAAAAAACTGTTTTAATAACTCCAGAAAATGTTTTCAATAAGTAAATTAAACTCTTATCCGGAATTTGCGCCAACCACGCAAACACATCGGTATCAATCTTTATAGCAACCGTCCAAAACGTCGCACGTACACTTTGCTATCTCCCTGAGAGGCTCTGCACCTTCAGGTTGATATCACTAGAAGACAAAACGGTTTCATTTGTAACAAGGTGTATACAACCAAATGACTGCGAAATAAATGATTAAAAAGGTAATTTTATTCTTTTTTCTAAAAAAAAATTCTTAATTAGAAAATTCAAAGTTTTTTGTTTTATTATTACATTGTCTGCTTTAGTTGGAACTCATGATAGTTGACTTTTGCATGTTAAACTTCAAGCCATCTATATATATATATATATATATATATATATATATATATATATATATATATATATATATATATATATAAGCGAGAATGTATGTATGTATGTCGACACATCCCGGCAAGAGTTGCAAAAATCTAACGTCGTCATCTCCCCTGACGAGGATATACATGTGACTGGGGACCGCTTGTGAATTTCATACTCCCATGGAACTTCCTCCTGCGAAGAAAGCTGGTAAACCTGAACAGGGTTAGTGTCGTTTCTCACACACACACACACACACACACACACACACACACACACACACACACACACACACACGTTCCTGTACTTCATTAAGAATTCTCGTTACTTACCTTCCCTTGGGCGATACATATTTTCGCCAAAAATGCTTTCTTTAATAATGTTTTTTACCTTATCGTTTTTCATTATTTTTGGATATATTCATTACTAAAGCATAACAATTAAGTAGAGAACATTGGTTTGACTTGAAATTCAATATTAAATATTTCGATTCTTGCTTATATATATATATATATGTGTGTGTGTGTGTATATATATATATATATATATATATACATACATACACGTGTGTGTGAGTGTGTTGAGATGTTTTCAACTAAACAGGAGCCGTATTTCTTGTATAGTTAATACTTTTGTCAAGAGTCATACATTGCCGTCTAATGGCAGGAAGTCGCTAGCAGAATACGAATCGCAGACGAAGGATTAGAAAAAAAAATGGTGAATGCGCATATTGAATACAAAAACGCATATATATATATAACAAAACACTCCAGAAAACATGCAAAGAGTAAAAAAAAAAAAAAAAAAAAATGTGAAGTTATTTTGGATTCAGATTTCTGTGAATCATATACATCGATTTTTTTTTTTTTTTTTTTTTGTCGTTGGAAATGTTATGTGTTGATTAAGTTTACGACGACTTTTATAATTTTTTTTTTTTTTTCTGCAGTTTCGTTTCTCCCTTTTGGGACGATGCACGAGACGAAGCAAGCAAACAGTTGCGCTTTGCATTCGATAACAAAAGGTGGAGACATCACCTGCCGCTAATGAGATTACGTCTCTTGGTACTCAGTACCTTATACGCATTGTTTTTTTCCCGTTTTTTTTTCTTTTACCCCAAACAAGGCACATTGCCACTTTGATGTAGGGGCCTACTATCAGGGACATAGGCTACAGGAGTACTATGTAGGGAGTTGGGCAGCAAGGTGTCGGTTCGTGTTACACTCGTTACAGTTGGGGAAGCAGGGACCTGGAATGGAATTCCAAAGTCTAGCGGTTCTGTGGAAGAAACTACTGGAGTAGAAAGCTCTCTTACATCTAGGGATCTCTATTGTGTAGGGGTGAGATTTAGCTGGTTGTCGGGTTTGTCGGGGGTATTTACATCGAGGGGGTACAAGTGTGTGCTGTTCGTCGGAGAATTCCCCATTAAAATACTTGTAGAATAGGCATAAATATGACTGATTTATACTAAACTTTAACCCTTATCCTTGAGTGGCCTCTGGGCCTTGATAATGTGGTGATGCCTTTGTAAAAAAAAAAAAAAAAAAAAAAAAAAGTAGCGAAGCCCGACCTTGTTTATTTTCATCAAATTGATGAAATCGACGATTGATTGCCTTCCCTGGTTAGGGACTCCACCCGCTGTGCACCAGGGGGAAGCTTAATATGCCTTTTCGCGGTGACGTAGTCAACAATACATTGTAGTCTATATTGCACTGTAGAGAATCTGTTGATTTTATAAAATTATCTATAAATAACAGCGTTACTTCAAGCGTAAAATGCAAATATCAAGTATCGTGGTTCAATTATGCTTTAAACAGAAACATCCCTTTCGAACGCTCCCCTGTCTTATCAAAGAACCAACTGTTGATTTTATGATTTTTTTTTTTTTTTACATAATCACTTGAATTAAAGTTAAACGTACGAAAGTCAAGTAGCATGATTGAAATGTGCTCTGAAAAGAAGCATTCATTTCGAACAGGCCTCTGTCTTATAAAATAGTCTACAGTTGATTTTATAGGTAGGGCCTTTCTGCTTGTGCGGTTAGACGTTTTATCATCGCATATTCACACTGAAAGCCCCTTTTTTCCCCAACGGAAGAGATGTTGCGAGCCTGTCTTTTCTCTGTCCTTATTTTCATAGCAAGTTTTCGTCTGAGTTTCAATCTATGGTCCCCCCACGCTGCTAAGCTTTCACAAAAAGCACTCGTCTAGCTACAACCACTATCAACAATTTTCCCAACACTCTGTGTATAAATCAAAACGTAAATTACATTTTTAAAAAAATGCTTCTTCCCTAGAACTCCCCGCCTGTGGAACCTTGTTCTGCTGGTCTGTTTTCCAGCTGACTATAACATGGTCGTCTTCAAGTCAATGTTATTAAATTCTTAAATAGTCAATTTCCACCGCACACTTATTAACCCTTATACTGCATAAATAACAAATTTCTCCTTTAGATAGCTCAATAATGCAATACTAGAGCAATACCTATTTTTCTTCCAAGTTACCAAGATAATAGGTAGATACGCAAGTATTTACTAATAAGTAAATAATTGTATTATATATATATATTCTTTTAATGATTTGGAATTCATTCCATTTGCGCTTTTTTCCAAGGAACTCTGCTTTTTGGATGATTTTGGACCATTTGGAATTTACCCATTGGATTGAAATTTTAAATTCGACCGTTTTGGATTTTACCATTTTTGGATTTTTACCCTTCATCGGACTATCCATTCATGTGAAATCTTTTTATTATTTTTCTTTTGCCTCCTGTTCCCCTTACCTCACCCTTTTTTTTAACCAAGTAAGATCTTTGACTTAAATACTTTTATATGCAAAATCCGATCCTGCATTTTGCTAATTCCTGCCCTCTGATGAGAAGGAGAGTGTTTCTTCGAAACTCCGCGGATTAAGGACTATCCACTTATCTTGTGCTTCCTTTTTTAAAATTAAATATGTTTTTAACTCTTTTTCAAGATGTCTTTTAACATGCTTTATTAATCATTTGTTCATATATATATATATATATATATATATATATATATATATTAGTGTTGTGACGATTAATCGGAATCGGGAGTCGGAAAAATTGGTATCTATTTCCCGATGCCAAAACGATTCTTTTGATTGTCTTTATTTTATTTTGTTTAAAGCAAAATCTTCCATTTTAAAATCAATAAATATTTATTGATTTTAAAATACCAGTAGAAGGTAAAATCGATAGATCATCATCCAAAAGGTAAATTTACGTTTAGGAAATATCTGCAGATTTTACTTTTTTTTTTTATTTTTTATTTATTTTTTTTTTTTTTACAGAAATCTGGGAAAATAACAACTTTATATTTAGATATTTATAAAGAATCGGAATCGGTAAATTTATCGGAATCGTCCCATCACTAATATATATATTTATTTATTTAAAAAAAAAAAAACAACAACAAATCTAAATTTATAAGCGATAAAAATAAACGGTAAAGTAATCTAGGGTTCGTGGCGTAACGGTTAAGGCGCTGGACTGTGGTAAACATGGTCTGAAGTTCGATCCCTAAAAACAGTCGAGCTACGCTGATGAGAGGTAGTTACTTCGAAACGTGCGTGTACGTAGATTATTGTTTTAAAAATAATAAATAAAAATGTTATACGTCCAAACAAATTATGGGCGACTTTCTAAGTAAATAAAAAAATGAGCTTCGAGGCGAAGCCAATATTAACCGTATTTATCGTTTGAAAAAAAAAACAACAAATATAATAGAAATTACTAACTAGCTCTACCTACGTATTGAGCACTTTTGAAGTAAATACTTAAAGTTTACGCATAAATCTATACTTTCGTATATTAATTTTATGTAAGTAAATGAAGTAGTTATATATATATATATCTATCTATCTATATATATATATATATATATATATATATATATATATGATTTCCTATATTTATTTTTTATGTATAATATTCATATTAAAAATCCTTTTCTATTTATCTAAAAATAAAATACAACCTTGTTATATATGGATCGTTGAATTGCATTCATCTGCAAAACATTTAGCTAATTTGCATATTTTTTAAATCTTCATTTTAATTAATTCCCTATTATTTTTTTTTGTGTTTTTTTTTTCGGTTTTCTTATGGGATGATCATCTTTAGTTAACTATTACGTATAGTCATATGATTTATACTTGCGTAATATTTGCGTAAAAATGTTATAGTAAGCACAAACCTTTCTCTCTCTCTCTCTCTCTCTATATATATATATATATATATATATATATATAAACTACTTCATTTATCCACATAAATTTAATATACGAAAGTATAGATTTATGCGTAAACTTTAAGTATTTACTTCAAAAGTGCTCAATACGTAGGTAGAGCTAGTTAGTAATTTATAAAATATATATGGCGATTAAGCTACACTGAATATTCCGCGTTTCATCCAGCTATAGGATTCGTCATAAGCCTGACGAATCCTATAGTGGATGAAACGCAGAATATTCAGTGTAGCTTAATCGCCATATATATTTTATAAATTACTATATATATATATATATATAATTTGTTTAAAAAATGTTGCCTACCAAATGTCTGTCAGTTTTGGAGTCTACAGACATGAAACTTAAAATATAAATAACCCACGCGAAACTTTATATATAGGTTTTAGCCCTAGAAAATCGGTGCAAAAAAAAAATGAAATTTGCAAGGTGAAGGTCAAACGACGGCATTACGAATATGCACGCGTAACGTAATAGCTATTGATTCATATTTTAACTTTTAAGCTTTGCAGAAAGCATGTCTTCATAACGTTACCATTAACGTACAAGGTAAAAGTAATCGTGAGCTGAACATTTTGGGTTCAATTCTTGGTGGAGGCGCACACGTCTTTTTTTTTTTTTTTTTTTTTTTTAACTTTTTAAATCATTATATATTGGGTCCAATATAATAATAAATGCGAAATCTGCATTAATGAAAATATCATCTTTAAGCGTATTTTTGTTTTATATATAATGTCGGACGTTTTAGTCCGTTAAAAACTGGCAAAAACGTTATAGCCCGTATACTCATTAACTAGGTGTATCAGAATTTTTGTAGGAATTTTTGACACCCCTAACACGAAACTGCAAATAAAATATAAAAAAACTCGTAATTTCTCCTTTAAAGGTGGGTTGTTTATTTTTTTTATGGATTATACTTCCAAAATAAACTATTAAAGTTGTATAAAATGTAATAGAAATATTAAAAAAAAAAAAAATGAAATTAATTGAATGTTACGAGTTCAGTATTTTTCAATTTTTAAACTTTAAAAATCTATCCAAATTTTTCTATTGATTCTATTTTTACGATATTTTCAGGGTCAATGTGAAATTTCATGCTCTTTCCAATAAACCGAATATAATATTTTAGACAAACGTTCTTTTTAAATTCAACCCCCACCCCATTTTCAAATGTCTATTAAAAAGTAAATAATTTATGTACCAAAGTTTTATATATCACAAATTGAAGATAAAAGATCAATAAATAATATATTCAAATTTAAAACAAAAAAAGTTGTTTTTTTAGAAATTTGCCTGTAACGTCCGAAGTTTAAAACCTTTTTTTTTTAAAAAACACGTTTTTTTTGTTATTTATTTATTTATTTATTTTTTTAATAAAACCTTGGTCCTTGCTTCTTTAATTAAAAAAAAATAGGGCTTGAATTACATTTTTCGAGGAGTTATAAGCTTCGAAAGGTAGCGGGTGGAATTATTCAATAATTTTCACGAAATTTCTGAAACTGCTACTCATTAACCCACCTTACATTCTCGAGTGGCCTGCGGGCTTTGATAAGTGGTAACTTCTCTATTAAAAAAAAAAAACAACAAAAATTAATAATCGCCTTGGTATTTCTTAATTTCTGTAAATGAATCCGACCATGCAAAAGAATGATTTATTTACTTCAATAAGTGACGTAACGATGCGTCATAGTGGTTTGATGTCATCACCGACCGCACCAATCTTGAACTAGGTCAGCTCAGAAGGTCACGGTCACGGTCACAAGTTACACCGACACGTACTGATGACGCATCCGTGTTAGGTATTATTCATTTTATTCATCTCTTCGGTAGGTTAGGCACGAAGTCAGTACGATCAACGAGCGCTGGCTTAGAAAAATGCCTTAGCAGCCCTATCGCGATTTCTCCGTAGTGGTGCCTGAGGCGATCTGCAATAAAGTAATCCCTTTTCAAATTAAAGGTAATGCCTGGGAGGATATAGAACTAGAACAGAACAGACCTTTGTCCCGATAGCGATGAAGCCAGTGTCGGCCTAAGTTTCCTCTCCGGAACTGACAAGTTAATCATGTTTTAGTTTGTCTTTATGTTTCTGAATTTTTGAGATGATGATTAGTTTGGATTCATCGGACTACTGTTCTCATCTTGAGTGTCATTTTCACAACGTTTCCGCCGATTTAATCTCCGACCTTCTTCAGGCGTATCTTGTTGAATTGGCGTATCTTGTTTCCGTACAAACTCGGGAATTTGGACAGAATTTCGAGCGGAACCCTTTATCTACTTCACAGGAGTGGCATGCTCTTGTTCCGTCAGACATGACTGGATAGAGGTCCTAAGTAATTCACAATTGTATTTTTTGGTCGCCCACACTGAGGATTGAACCTTCAACCTTCAGGAGAATATCACTTTTTATAATTGATTTTTCTAAGTACTCTAACCAAGGACCAGTGGTTCGATCCTGTAGTGATATAAACATAATCTCTCTCTCTCTCTCTCTCTCTCTCTCTCTCTCTCTCTCTCTCTCTCTCTCTCTCTCTCTCTCTCTCTCTCTCTCTCTCTCTCGTTGTTTCTGCTTAACGCTTAATCGCTTGGTCTTTTCGTCCCCCTTTTCCTTCCTCGGCTATCAATTTTTACCCTTGGCCCCCCAAATCGAGACATTAGACCATTCCAGTAATGATCCGGACTCTCTTGATTTTGCGGTGGGAATTTAGCTCTGTGCAGTTCTATGAGGTTCACTCTCCCAGGCCTTACGTTCTCCTTCTTTGGGAAGATGGTTTATTGCTAATCGCCTGATGCCCCCTTACTGGGGAATGTCGGCGGGACTGCCTAGGCACCCTTTTTTTATGTCCGAGTGCCCCTCCTCTGGGGGGGGGGATAGGCACTTACTTTCCAATCCCATTTTCCGAAGCTGGTGTCTTAGTTCGTGCAGTGGGGGGAGAACTAAAACCCTCTCTCCCTTTTCATCTCTCCTCTCTCATATCCTTATCTCTCCTTCCTTCCATCATTCCCCACCCCGTCTCTTTCTACCACCTCTCCTCTGTTCTTCCCTATCTCTCATCACCCCCGTTTGTCATTGGATGGGCTTTAAAATAAAATAATACGCGGCGACTGCTTATCAGATATCACAATCTTTTTATTGTTTTTCTTTTTTTTTTGTTCCTATACGAACGAAATCTCTCAACACTTTTTCGAGTTGTTAAAACTCGAGATAAACAAGAATGAAGAAAAATAAAATTGTATTTTTTTTAAATAATTTTTTTTTTTAATTTTATTTTTTAAAAAATTCTCGATTTCGCACGTCCCCATTTTCCTCATGGCATAAAATGCCCTCGAACCTTACTCGACAATAACCATAGCATTTTCTTTTCGTTTGTACTTTCTCCTAGGTTTGTCCTCCTCCGTTTTCTTCTCTCATAGAAGCTTAGTTTGGCGATTGTCTATCGTTTAGGAAAACCCGATATTTGAAATATTTTTTTTTTTTTTATACATAGGAGTCACCACTTATCAAGACCCAGAGCGTACAATAATCAATGGGATTGTATTCGTTGGTAATAGAAATTTGGTAGATTGGGGGGTCGGTTCATCAAGAATTTGTTTATGTTGGACTTGAAGACAATCAAGTTGTAGTCAGTTGGGAAAACTTATCATTTTAACAGTCTCTGTCTTTTTTTCTCTCTCTCCGCCGTTTTCTTCTCTTTGGACATACACACAACTTCTTTATATATAGATTTCTCGAGAAATAAGTCGGCATAAGGGAAGTAAGTACTTTTTTTTTTTTACAAAGAAACGCCACTTTTCAAGGCCACTCCAAGATAACGTGGTCAAAGGAAAATATCATAGTAATCGTTAGAAGTGTAAATTTGGTAAATTGGATTACTTAAGGGGAACGGCTCAAGAACTTGTTTACATTGGACTTGAAGACGGCCATATTGTAGTCTGCTGGAAAGCATGTAAACAGAAGACAATTCCACAGGCGTGCAGTTCTAAGAAAGAAGCTTTGTTCATGGAATCTACGTTTAGGTTTAGGCACAGTCAAAGAGTGGGGAAAATTGACTGTGGTTTCAACTAGACGGGTGTTTTTCGTGAAAGATTGGCGAGGGGGGGCAGAGATAGGAGCTCAAACGAGCACTTGCTATAGAAAAAGGATAAAACAAAGACAAAATTTCTCAACTCCATGGAATAAAGAATAGCATCTATCTTGTTCCGTTTTTTCACCTTTTATGATGCAATAACGTAATTTATTAATCCATAATTCATTAATTTTCTCCGTGTATTAATCCTCTGTCTCGAATATTGAACGTCTTTGTCCACAGCTTTGGAATAATACACGTTTTCAATTACCATATGCAAATGATTTTCTTTTCAATTTACGTTCTAAATTCCATTGACGAGAAAGTTGTAAAATTTCCAAACTTCATGGAATAAAGAATAGCATCTATCTTGTTTCCTGTTGTTGTTTTTTTTTCACTTTTGATGATGCAATAACGTAATTAATCCATAAGTCATTAATTTTCTCCGTGTATTAATTCTCTATCTAGAATATTGAGCGTCTTTGTGCACAGCTTTGGAATAATACATTTATTTTCAATTGCCGTATACAAATGATTTTCTTTTAAAGGAAGGTTCTAAGCTTTCAAATTTGCGAAGCGATAGCGAGCCAACAGTCCAGCTAGTCATTGATATGAGAAAAGAACTTGTTGTACACAGTGGAAAAGAGGGTCAGGGATAAATAGAAGAGGTGGAGGGTGCGGGTATGTCCATTGGTAGAGGAAAGGCTGGTAGCGAAGAGGGATGGGATGTGATGTCTTTATCCCTGGCAGTTGGCCATTAAGACTATGCCATCGCTACAGCAAAAGGCAACGGCGATAGGAGTGGGGTTAAGAGCGGGGGGGGGGGATTTAGTATGAATAATAATAAAAGAAATCGATACCTTATTGAACAAAACTAGTGAATTGGTATACTATGTACTGGAAGGAGGGGAAGAGCTAGAGGCTGGGGTGTAATGCAAGGGAGGAAGATTGCTATGAAAGATCCGAAGTGGGGAGGGCAGCCTGGGGTGCAGGCACACTAATAGACAAGGAGGGGGGCTTCTTTAGGCTAATATTTACATAGAATTCATCGATGTAACCTCGAGGGCCGTATGCACGCAGGAACTGTGTACTTCCAAATTGAAACATTTTACATATTAGTGCCGCGGATTTTGGATCGTTGCAGATCGGGATTGAATAGCCGCGGTCCTTCGACCCTCCGCCCGTCCCCCGGAGGGTAGATGTTGCTTTGTGGGCTCCTGATTTCTCTTACTTTGTTTTGTTGGCTTAAAAATAAATTTACCATTTTTTCAGATAAATATCTTATACATATATGTATGTATAATGGACTCTCATTTCGATTTTGACGTATGAGTTCCGCTACAACAACTCGGTTGCTCAGAAATGCACACAGATTATTTGTTTATAGTGGAAGGCTCCGTGCAGAATCAACCACATTTTTGGGTACAACTGCTAATCTTTGTCGGTGCAATGTTTGCCACAAGGCACAGCATACAGTCGACTAGGTTTTACATCAGTGTTCTGTTTTCCTAGATGCATTGAATTAAATGCATCACAAGATATTTTGACGTGTCGTAGTATTATGACGTGTCGTAGTATTATGACGTGTCGTAGTATTATGACGTGTCGTAGTATTATGGCGTGTCGTAGTATTATGACGTGTCGTAGTATTATGACGTGTCGTAGTATTATGACGTGTCGTAGTATTATGACGTGTCGTAGTATTATGACGTGTCGTAGTATTATGACGTGTCGTAGTATTATGACGTGTCGTAGTATTATGACGTGTCGTAGTATTATGACGTGTCGTAGTATTATGACGTGTCGTAGTATTATGACGTGTCGTAGTATTATGACGTGTCGTAGTATTATGACGTGTCGTAGTATTATGACGTGTCGTAGTATTACGGCACGTCATAATACGATGTGCCATAATGTTATGATGTGCCTTAGTGTTATGACGTGTCGTAATATTATGATCTACTCTAATATATAAACGCATATCTACATTTCCACTTGCATAGCTTTACTACAATCTCATCGGTAAAATATTGGACTTGTTCCATCCTTAATATATGACCTACCTGGAAAACAAAATTCTCTCAGAGCCAAAAAATAAACCCACTATCTACACCCGATATGTCGACGACATATTCATCGCAGCCGAATCCGTTCAAGACGTTTAAAAAAAACAACTATTAAACATAGAAACACTCCGTCCTCAAATTTACACACGAATCAAACATAAATAACAAAATACCATTTAGTATTAGTAGATTCAAGCAACCCCACTAAATACATAACCTCAACATACAAAAAAAACTACCAACAATAATGCTATACTCTTGAATTACTATAGCGAATGCCCAGGAAAATATAAAACTGCCCTTATAAAATTTTTTATTCACATCCCATACAATATAGCATCAACCCAACAAATATTTTACTAAAATTTTCCTATAGAATTGTTAAGCACATAAAAATTTATTTAAACTTACTTCACAATATATATATATATATATATATATATATATATATATAAAGTGAAAATGTGTGTGTGTGTGTGTTTGTACATTTCCCTACTCTGTCAATTTTCGGTCTAAAGACTCATGATTTGACGTAAGGAGTATTGAGATTTGGGAAAATCTTTTCCGTGGGTTTTCGGTCAGAAATTTGGCTTTCAACGGTTCAATGATTTGATCTTTGAAAACTCTACCAAACTCCTGCCAATTTTGGGCCTAAACACTTTAAATTTTAAATGTAGGTTACTTTGACATGGATCAAACTTTTTAATCAGATTTGAGCACAAAAAAAATAAATGTTAAGTGGTCAAACTTGGGGTCAAAGTTAAAAAAAGAAAATTGACCTCTGCGGTCTCTAATAAATTACTTGGCCGATTTCTTGTCTAAACATTTGAAAATTTACATAAAGGGTATTCAAAGATAGGGCAAGCTTTTTAATCGGTTTGGGTCGAAAATTTGAGCTGCCAAGTGGTCAAAGTTCAAAAGATGTGATCTTTGCGGTGTCTAGCAAACTACTCAGCCAATTTTGGGTCTAAACATTTGAAATTTATACATAACGGGTATTAGACACGCGGCAAGCATTTTAATCAGTTTTGGGGCGAAAGTTTTGTTGCTAAAATGGCAAAGTAGAAAGAGTGTTGCAGATTTTACCAAATTCTTCCATCAATTTCGGGTTTAAACATTTGAAATTTTAGATGTAGGTAACTTGAACATGGGTAAAACTTTGTATTTTGATTTGAGCCCAAGATAACAAAGTTAAAAAAATAATTGACGTCTGCGGTCTCTATTAAATTACTCGGACAAATTTTGGTCTTAACATTTGAAATCTTACATAAAGTGTATTCACACATAGGGCAAGTTCTGAACAGTACATAGGGCCCGGCTGAACTGCTTGTATATGTATATATTAAATACTAGCGGGGGTACCCGGCGTTGCCCGAGTGTTTTTTTCCGGGACGGGGGGGGGGTTAAAAAATGTTATGGTAGGTAAGTAGGAAGGATCAAACCCGGAGTCATGAGTAAAAGTAGGAAAATAAAGTGTGAAAAGAAAAAAAACCGTTTGACAGTTCGGCCACCAAGAAAAGTCCATTCCAGTTGTTTAGGAAAAAAAAAAAAACGACTGCGGTAGGTCGGCGCGAACGTGAAAATATAATGTGAATTGTCCAGCACGCTAACCACTACGCCACAGAGCACTGCAGCTTAGTTTAGTGATTTTAAATAACTTGACATGAAAGAACTACGAAGCCAAACCGGTGTTCTCTTCTCAACTGTTCCTTGTGAACGATCCCCAAACGGTGGTAAGTGGTGGCAGGGGGAGGAGGAATTTATTAGAGAGAAAATAGTTTACCACTTCCATTGATCTTAACCGATTTTGGCCGTGACTTCTCAGCAGAAAAAGTATAGAAATCTAAGATTATCGAGGAATTTGAGAAATAATAAGCCTATAACACACCTCAGATATTGTTCTGCCGTTTGTGCATATTATATTTGCATGAAATATCTTGATTTTTAATCCTATTAATGTCAAAATCAGATGGGAAAAAATGAGTTCATTTTATTTATATAGAGAAGATATATATATATATATATATATATAATTTTTTTTTTTTTTTTTTAATTTTACTTCAGTTGAAGTTCTCAGAAATCAAGGAGCACCCAACCTGGGACTAACACTTGAACTCTATATGAGATACATAGATATTCGAATGTTCCATTTAAGTTCTTTATCTCTCAAGCACTGAGTTAGTAAAGAAATTGAGAACATAATTTTCCTCTCCCCAATTAACCATTTTTATACGTTGTAGTATATCTTTCGTGTTGGTCTCATGGTCTCACTGGATTCCAGGACAAGAATTTATCTAGTCTGGTGGAGTATCCAGCTTCGTGCTATTACTTGAGGTAATATCACTTGGAGAAGGTGCGCCATTCCTCGGAAAAGCTGTGAGTCAGCCGTACTGAGGAGATCTTATTTGGGCCGCGAATAATGTGATTTTGAATATTTGGTCATGGTTTACTTTTATGGAAAAAGTATCCTCATGCCAGATTGTTCTGACAAACCCCTGTACAGAAAGACCTTAGACACTCGAGGATAGTGTCTAGTAGGCATTCAAGTTCTCTCTTCATATATATATATAGGTGTGTGTGTGTAGGTAGATATTTAATTATTATAGTAAATAATTATATATATATTTTTGTTTTATTTTAATTTAATTCAAAAACACACGATATTTCAGAACAGAAATTTATTGTTTGAATAAAGAATTCTTGGCCTTCGGGCCGGGATCAAAGTGTAGTATCTGTTCTGCAGATGCTGCACTTAAGATAATTTGTACCAGTCAATGGAGGGGAAACCCTCTATACTGGGACAATTATTATTTTTGGTCACAACCGGAGTGCTCCATTTTTACCCTACTTTTAGGGGAGCTGGTTTTCCCCCCACATTAAAAAACGGCCTTGTGCCTAATTTGCTTTGGTGGGGAAGCAAATAAATACCATAAAGAATGTTTAAGATTTTTTTCCTTAACCCATGGATGTTGATGTAGGCTCCTGCCTTGATAAAGTTCAAAATAGACTTCGTAGCCTCGTAGGAGATGTCCTTTTCTCTTCCTTGCAACCTCTATCTCACAAAAGAGATGTTGCGAGTCTGTCTCTGATGTATCGTTATTTTCATGGAAAGTGTTCGACTGAGCTTCAATCTATGGTCCCCCCTCACCAAACTTTCACAAGAAACACTCGTCTAGCTGTAAACACTATCAATAATTCCCCTCACTCTTTATCTGTGACTAAACCTAAACGTAGATTTATTGAACAAAGCTTCTTTCTTAGAACTGCACGCCTGTGGAATTGTCTTCCGTTTTCCTGCTTTCCGGCTGACTACAATATGGTTGTCTTCAAGTCTAACGTAAATAAGTTCTTGATGAGCCGTTCCATATAAGTTATCAAATTTACCAAATTTTCATTACTAATGATTACTATATTGTCTAATTTCTACTGTACACTCTTTAACCCTTATCCCTGAGTGGCCTCTTGGCCTTGATAATGTGGTGATGCCTTTGTAAAAAAAAAAAAAAAAAAAAAAAAAATCTCGTCAGAGGAAAAAACGTTAGCAAAGATTAAATCTAATTAGAAAATATATTTAAAAATTAATTACGTCTTTTTTTTTTTATTTATTTTTTTTTTTTTAGGAGGCATAGATAAATAAAATAGATGAAATAAGAGTAGATACAATGAAAGGATATGAATTTATGGTATCCGGGTGTTGTGATAATCCTTGTATAGAGTGGTATACTATGGTCAGAGTCCGAGTTTGTTGAATGTATCCACACTGTAGTTAGATTCCAATTTATTGTAAAGTATTTTTGGTTCTTAATGATAATTAGTGCTAGGACAACAGCATATTCTTTTCATTATTTTGACTCTCGAGTGTGTATCCGTTGATATCTTATATGCTTTTATATAGAGTGATGTGGTTCTCGGTTGATTAACTGTCTGTGTCGGATATATATACTCGATCCAAAACAATGATAAAAATATTCCGTTGTCATAGCCCTGGTGATAATCCTTTCAGTATGGAGAGTCCTGAATATATTCCTCATTTTTAGTTGGTATACTCCCTGTATGAAGTTATTTTTCTTTTTGTAGATTAGATTAAAAGTTTTTTGGCTGGGATTGTCTTATATAATATCCTAAAAATAATCTGTAAGACTCGATACCACACGATTAATTCATCTGTGTTCCTATTTACCTCAGGATTCTGATATATATATATATATATATATATATATATATATATATATATATATTATTATTATTATTATGATTATTATTTTCACCATATCAAGACAAAGGTTGGATTGATAGCAACAAGTAGTGTATTTCCGTTGTTCGTTACAAATGTTTCGCGACCATTCGGACAATTTCAAACATTATATCAACATATCATACAATGAAAATACACAACTTGTTGCTACCAATCCGATTTTTCCGGTCTTGATATTGTGAAAATTATATATTAATGCTCGATTACAAAAAAACTGGTAATCTTGAAGTTTACAAATTAAGTCACCTTATACTGACTTAAAATTTTTTTACCGAATTCTCAATTACATAAACATGATAAAATTCAGAATATTATAAGAATATATAATATAATATATATATATTCAAATATTTTGAAACTTGACGAACATTTACCCGCTATCTTATACATTCCAACCGAGAGATCTTTTTGAAGATTCTAACCGCTCCTTTAAGTGCAATTGTTTAAATCTCTTATGCACTTAGTTCACCTGGTATATTTGCCACGTACTGATATATTTAATGTTTGTATATCATAATATGATGTACCGTAATATGATGTACCGTAGTTTTACGATATATATCGAAAAAGTATGGTACATCATATTATGATATATATCGTAAAAATATAGTTGTGTATATATATATATATATATATATATATATATATATATATATATATATATATATATATATAAACGAACTAGAGATTCTTCAGGTGATATTGTACGTGCAGTGACATTTAGTGCTCATGTGAAACAAAAAATATATATCTGAAGGCTATTGATGCATATCTGCATTTACACTGGATGTGCACAAGCGATGCGTGTACATGCATCGCTTTCGTACAATCTCATTCATGAATCAACGTTCATTTTTTGACATTGTCGAAATACCTAAGCTTAATGTGTTTACACAAAGAGCAACGCTTCATATGGTAATTTGTATATCACTTCCCAAATGCTCAACCTAAGATAGGGAGCATTATGTGTGTGGTGTGTATATGTGTGTGCATATATATGTGTGTGTATATGTATATGTGTGTGCACATATATATATATGTGTGTGTATATGTATATGTGTGTGCATATATGTGTGTGTATGTGTATATATATATATATATATATATATATATAGGATATTCATACATGCGCATATCTGCATGTACATGCATCGCTTTTCTACAATCTCATTTATAAATCAACGTTCATTTTTTTTTTTTTTACTTTACATTTTCTGACCTTTCTAAATGCCTCAATTTGAATCACGCACGAAAACTTCCTAATCAAGTATTGCATATATCAATTCGGACGACCATGCATAACATTTGAATCGCACCGTCTCTCCTCCTTCGCGATCTGAAACCGAGCAGAAACCGTCGACTTTTCCACTCTCGATTCTTATCGCAACAGCGATTTAAGCTCGACTTCCTGTAAAAGTCGTCGATCTCCGCACAGGGCGATAAATAATATTTTCGTAATGGCATTAATCGTAAGCTCTAGCGACTCTATTAAAAGTCCAAGTACCAAGAAATTTTTTAAGAAAAATAAATAATTTGAATATACTTTCCCCAAATTTGGATGCCCGCAACTCAACACCGGTTGCCGCTACTCCACTGCACAAAGTTAACATTTCACCAACAGATGACCACAATAAACATAGTTTTTTAACATAGGCATCATCACATATCAAGGTCCAGTGGCCACTCGAGGATAAGGGTTAAAAGAGTGTGGAACGGCTCATCCAGAACTTGTTTACGTTGGACTTGAAACAATTAGATTGTAGTCAGCTGGAAACAGGAAAACGGATGACACTTCCACGGGCGTACACTTCTAAGAAAGAAACTTTGTTCATGGAATCTATGTTTAGGCTTAGGCACAGATGAAGAGTGGGGGAATTATAGTGTTTTCAGCTAGACGAGTGTTTCTTATGAATGTTTGGCGAGGGGGGACCATAGACTGAAGCTCAGTCGAGCACTTGCCTTGAGAATAACTATGAAGCCAACTCGCAACATCTCTTCTGTGTGAACGAGATTGCAGGCAAGAAAAGGACATCTACAAGTCTACGAAATCTGTTTTGAACTCTATAAAGGCAGGATAAGTCCTTTCTAGCAGCTCCTGCCCAGATGTGGCAACAGTACTCCATCCTTGGACGTACCTTGGTCTTATATAGATAGAGAATTGCACCAGTACTGATCGATCTACTGGATCGATAAAAGGATCCCACCATTTTTCCAGCGGCCTTGGCAACAGCGTGTTTTACGACCGGGCTATTCCAGGCGTCCCTACTTGCTTAGATAAATACTTTTGAAGTTTTAACAAAGGAGCTACAATTGGCCTTTTGGCCAAGATCAAAGTGTAGTATCTGTTCTTCAAATGCTGCACTTTCATTTTTTGTTCTCTTTCGGTGGAGGAGCAGTCCTTCACGGCTGAGACAATTTTGTTTTTTATTTTTGTACCTTTTCTCCATGTTAAAAAACGACCCTGGTGTCTAACTCTGTCCCGTGGGGAGGCATAGTAAATAGGTACAACAATAGCAGGGCGTTTCCATTTACGCTGAACATCCACAGAATGCCAACATCAGTTTATTACATATGAAAGAGTCTGCTGTGGAATTTCCACAGGTCCCGCTATTCCAACTAATACGAATAATCAATCCTCATCTCAATGTAGAAACGTGATTTTCGTAATGATTGTGAAATCTCAGATGGCAAGCGATAAGTCTTAATTATGTACCCCACCGCTCCCCGCAGAGGGGAACTTTAATGATGTAGGGATTGTCTGTAATTTTGAGCGGAAAATACTGCACTTAGAAATGGGGTTGCTCCGACGATAATGTCTCTATTAAACTTTTGATCTGCTTAAACGGAGGCGGGGGGACATGTTTGGAGGGTGGGGTGATGCGCTTAAAGTCGGGTGAGTCGCCAAAAACTATTTCGAGGGCAAATTGGCGCAGATTTTAACGATTGTACATATGGCATAGATTGTACGATTTTTATACGAATAATACAGCAACAAGATAGAATATACTTAAGTAGAATTGTTTTTTCAAGGGATCTCCATTAATATCCGTTTTGCAGGTTGAATAAGAAATTAAAATGTCACTCAGTTTAATAGGAGTTTCAGTTTGAGCTTCCCTACAACCTCTATCCCACAGAAGAGACGTTGCGAGCCTGTCTGTTTTATCGTTACTTCCATTGCAAGTGCTTGTCTGAGCTTCAATCTGTAGTCCCCCCCTCGCCAATCTTTCACAATAAACACAACCTATCCTGCCTTGACAGAGTACAAAAGCTTTGTGGCTTAGTGGGGGGGGTGCCCTTTTCTCTTTCCTGCAACATCTCTCCCACTGAAGGGATATTGCGAGCCTGTCATTTTATCGTTATTTCCATGGCAAGTGCTCGTCCGAGATCCAATCTCTGGTCCCCCCCTCGCCAATCTTTCACGAAAAACACCCGTCTAGCTGAAACCACTGTCAATAATTTTCCCAACTCTTTATCTGTGCCAAAATCAAAACGTAGATTCCATGAACAAAGCTTCTTTCTTAGAAGTGCACGCCTGTGGAACTCTGTTCCGCTTGCCTGTTTCCCACCTGACTACAACTTGTCTTCAAGTCCAACATAAACAAATTCCTGATGAACCGCCCCCTTAAGACACTTTATCAAATCTCCAATACTAACGATTACAACGATACTATCCCATTGATTACTGTACGCACAATAACCCTAATCCCCGAGTGGCTTTCGGGCCTTGATAAGTTGTACCATGTAAAAATAAATAAATGTACGTACATTACATAGAAAAATGCGAGCATGAAAATTAATATTGTTGAGATAAAACTAAGAAAAGTAAATAACTAGTTGTAAAAACTGGAACAGAAAGGCAAGATATTCTAGTAAAAAAAATATAATAAATTAATAATTTAAAATATTGCAGCATTAATACTCTACCTATTAATACGATAGCGTGTTTGTTATTTTCTGTGTCACGCTTACATCCGGGTCGTTTAGTTACGTACTTCCATTTCTTGTCATAAATAATTTTAACAAGAATTCTTCACAAGTTTTGGTTTCGGCTTCGATTATAGCTGATGGCACTTAAGTCATCTATTTGTCTTATAAATACTTTTATCAAGAATTCTTCATAACTTTTGTTATCGGTTTCGATTATGGCAGAAGGAACTCAAATTACACACACACACACATATATATATATATATATATATATATATATATATATATATATATATATATATATTTCATAAGCTTTTATTTCGGTTTCGATTCAAGCCAATACACCCAAGTCACATGGATGAATTTTATTTATTTTTGAAATTGCAACTTTATAATATATAAAAATCGATAGAAAATTAACTATTATAATATATAAAAATCGATAGAAAATCCACTATTATAATATAAAAATCGATAGAAAATCAACTATAATATATAAAAATCGACAGAAAATCAACTATTATAATATATAAAAATCGATAGAAAATTAACTATTATAATATATACAAAATCGATAGAAAATTAACTATTATAATATATACGAAATCGATAGAAAATTAACTATTATAATATATACGAAATCGATAGAAAATTAACTATTATAATACATACAAAATCGATAGAAAATTAACTATTATAATATATAAAAATCGATAGAAAATCAACTATTATAATATATACAAAATCGATAGAAAATTAACTATTATAATATATATAAAATCGATAGAAAATTAACTATTATAATATATACAAAATCGATAGAAAATTAACTATTATAATATATACGAAATCGATAGAAAATTAACTATTAATCGATAGAAAATTAACTATTGTAATATATAAAAATCGATAGAAAATTAACTATTGTAATATATACAAAATCTGCAAGAATTAAAATATCCTAGTTAAGCGTAATTTACGACTGGGCTTTGCCGGGCATCCCTGCTAGCTTGGATAAATACTTTTGCAGTTTTAACAAAAAAGCTACAATAATAAAAAAAAAATACCTTTTCTCCACGTTAAAAAACGACCCTGGTGTCTAACTCTGTCCCGTGGAGAGGCATAGTAAATAGGTACAATAATATCAGAGCGTCTCCATTTACACTGCACATCTACAGAATGCCAACATCAATTTATTACATATGAATGAATCCCCTTGGGAATTTCCACGGGTCCCGCTAGTTATTATTATTATTATTATTATTATTATTATTATTATTATTATTATTATTATTATTATAATATAATGTTGAATTGAATATTTAAAAAAAAATCCTTAATGCTGCAATATTTTAAGTTATCAATTTATTATATTTATTATTTTTTACTAGAATTCAATTTTAATAAATCTTTTGGTACTTACGTGGAGAAGGTACTCTATTGAAATAATAACGTTATTATTTAGAAACCCGTTCTTAACATCGGAAAGGTAGGCTGTTTTGTAACTATTCTATACGTTCATATAACAATTTAATAAACATAAAACTAAAATTAAATTGAAAATACTCTATAAGATAGCACGGTACCTTTTCTGCGTAAGCATTTTTAATGAATACAAACTTTTTCTAGAGAAGTTATAATAGGTTCTCTACAGTGCAATGTACACTACAATGTATTGATCAGTCACTGCGAGGAGAATGGGTGAAAGTTCCTTCCGGCACACAACAGCGTATCTCCAGCTGGAGCAGGTACTTAATCGATTTGATTGAAAAATGTGCGATCTCGATGACAATAAAAATGTGATACATTTGTTAATCATCATTCAATCCCGGGCAACGTCGGGTTTTCCTGCTAGTGTGTGTGTGTGTGTGTAATATATATATATATATATATATATATATATATATATATATATATATATATATATATATATATATATATATATGAGAGAGAGAGAGAATAAATGACAAACATTTTACATTAAAAAAAAAAAACTAAAAAATTACCCATTTTGGTAATAAAGTTACATATCTTGCCTTTGATAATATTTGTTATACATTTATTTTTTGACAACTTTTTCGAATCTATATGTACAGTAGTACAAACCCAATAAAAACACTAAAAATGATCCAATTAGGTAGAAAAGTAACTTATCTTGCCTTTGAAAAATATTTACTTCTTATATATTTGTATTGTTGACAACTTTTTTAAATCTTTGTGCAAGTACAAACCCGAAGGGGGTATTTTTCTGTCTAATTTTATTTTTGGTACCTCGCTTAAATTTAAATTTCACGATATCTTTTTTTTTTGGGGGGGGGGTATTTTTTTTACATTAGGCTCACCTCCACAATTTTCAACTATGCTGAATAAGAAAATCTCATTAAAAATTTGCAGAGGCAAGTAGTTTTCGAGATATAAAGACCTGTATACTATGCACTGTAATTTACTGGCGGCCATGAATAAACACTCCCAACCTCCCCATATTAAGAACGGCTTTTGGAATAAACAACACCCATGCCTAACCACATGTTTTAACCTTTTGTCTGTCTTTCGTCTGTTAAAAACGGCTTTTGAAATAAATACCACGGCTTTCGGAATAAACACCCCCAACCTACCCATGTTAAAAATTGTGGAGGTGGACCTAATGTGAAAATTTACCTTTCGTTTTTTTGATAAATTGTTAGTTGAAAGCACAGAATAGTGACAAAACACCATCCCCTCCCCTTGGTAAGAATGGCTGAAAAAATAACGTTTTTTTTTTTGTAGAAACTTTTCATAACGATTTCTGGTGTTAATGCACTTACTGATCCGCGCTAGGTTTTTAAATCGTATTTCCAAGTATAATTAAGTTTTATGATGTTTTTTTTTTAATTCAATTGTGAGGTTAAAGTACAGAATAGGTACAAAACACCCTTCCTCCCCTCCCCATGTTAAGAATGGCTTTTTAAATGTTATTATTTCAGCATGGATCAATAAGTGCATGAGTACCCCAATTTCTTTAATAAAGAAAGAGCATTAATATTTTCTTATATAAAAGCAACTTCTTTAAAAAAAAAAAAGGAGGGGGGAATGTACTTTCAATTTTGTTAAAAAAAGGTTTTCTTAAAAAAACAAAAACTACGGTAAAAAAAAGCAAAAAACAAAACATTAATCGGTACTCATGCAGAGAGTGATCCGTGCTGAAATTATGTTATTATTTAAAAAGCCATTCTTAACATAGGGAGGGGCGGGTGTTTTGTACCTAATGTGTACTTTAACCTTACAATTGA
Organism: Euprymna scolopes; assembly: GCF_053919585.1. NCBI lineage: Eukaryota > Metazoa > Mollusca > Cephalopoda > Sepiida > Sepiolidae > Euprymna > Euprymna scolopes. Next base: position 5,138,304 of record NC_136521.1, on the reverse strand, counting down.
ATAAAAAAAAAAACTTTAATGAAGCGTGGAAATACGATTTAAAAAATAGCGCGGATCACTCTCTACATTAGCACCAAATATTATTTTATTATTTAAGCGCATTACCAATCCGTAAATTTTCTTCGAAAAAAAAAACCCTGTACTTTCACCTAACAATTTATAGTTTTAATAATAAAAAAGTTCATATTTTTTTTGTATCGAAACAACTATTAAAAAAAAAAAACAAAAAAAAAACAACTTCGACTTTTATGCTTCAACTCAAAACGCAAGCGAGCATTTTTTTTTCGCCTGATATAATAAAGAAAAAAATTTTAAATTAAAAAATTTGGAAGATAAACAAATGAATTATGCTTTTTTTTTTACCTATCGAGTAAACAGAAAATGAAATCTTCTAATTCGTCTCGTCAAATCCTGGTGTATGAAATGGAATAAAACGGAAACCAACAAAACAGGTTCGCACTAATGGCTTACGAAAAATATTTTAATTTTATTTAATATTTTTATAATTGGCGATGTTATTTTTTTTTTAATAACATAGAAACATCCCTCGACTCTAAAGATAGATTGTCTGAAAATTTCAAATAAATTGGTAATGTAGAAATATGGTTTTATCGATTTTGAACGAACCAAGAATTGTATATATATATATATATATATATATATATATATATATAAAATTGTCATGAATAATAAAAAAAAAAAAAAAAAACTCCTTTTGTCTACATAAAGACGCCTGTCAAATCTTGATAAACCCCAAAATCAATTTTTTTTATGTTGCTTTATTGCTTGAAGCCGTCAACTAGACAGAAGCCTCTACTATCGTTGACGAATCGCCGAAGGGATGACGCATTCCGAGTAGAACTGGAATTAATTTTGTTTCCATTCCCCTTCTACCACTCCCGCCATCTGCTGCAGACATTAGTCCGTGAATGACATGAGCTAAACACCGCTATTTCTGCCCCCCCTCTCCCCACCACTCTTCTCTTTGAAGTAGTAATTACCTTGAATTATATATATTATGGACCGCACGGATGGGGCTAGCACGGACCGGGTGGCGGCAGGTTGCGTACGTAAATGTCGCTTTCGGGCAAGAACAATTTTTCGGTGAATCAGAGAATTTGAATGGCGTTGCAAGTCCGAAGATTATTTGCTGTCGATGTTCTGAAATATTAATATGGTACCTCTTATTTTTAATGTGGGGTGGGGGAAGGGGGGGGGGCTTCCTGCGGCCAAATCCTATCCTTATCGTCATTGGTTTAACATCTTGCTAAGAACGATAAAATAGGGAAACTAGATAACTTCTTTATTAAGTTATAGGAAGCAAGACATATTTGCAGTAGTAGGTCAATGTTAATGCAATACACATTCCTCCTGGGTACTTCTCGAACCGTTTTTTTTTTTACATCTCCGGGTGACCGGAAGTCGCAACACATCTGTTGTACCTGATGACTTGCGTTTGACGGTTTTGTAGAAATTGAGTTCCAAAGTAAGCTATCCCTGGCCAGGTGTGTATTTAACCGTCTTATTTCGATAGGGTTAAATTTATTCCTCAAATGGTTTCCCTGACTTCTCTCCCTTGTAAACTAAACCTACTACCTTAATTGTTCTACCATTTACAATTTTTTTCATACCTTCTGTCATTATATTCCACTTAACGTCCATCTTACACGGCGGCACGTGTTGAACGGCTTCAAGAAATTCGCTTCTTGATTAAGTTAACCTTCTCCTAGTCTTTATTTTATTTTATATTTTTATTTATTTACTAGCAGGGAGGGGGGATTTGCCCGGTCGTAAAATACGCTTAAATATATTATTATAATTTGTTCAGATTTCGTATATATTAATATATAGTCGCGATTTCAAAAGTAAAAATAAAACTATATGGGTGTCATCAGCTGGAATCGAAACTGAAAGCAAAACTGTAGCATTCAAAGCTGGTGACGTTACCACTTTACCAACGTGACATGTATATGAACTGATTAAAAATTAAACTAAAATGAATGTACAGAATGTATAACGATTTTTTTTTAATTTTGACCCCTTTTTAACCTCTTAAATACTATTTTAACCATCTAAAGACCCAGAAAAGAACGTTCTGTAAAAAATCCAATCATTTGAGGCCCCTAACGCCGCTCTGCGACTTTCAGTTTCAGAAGAGATGGAGTTTGAAAATATGGAGACAGACAGACGGACATACAACCTTTTACATATTAGGGTACAAAAACCTCGAAGACCACTTGAGGATATGTGTTAACGAGTGTAAGGTGGCCAGTAAGTATTGGCCAGAATTGGACTGTTAAAGGGGACGGAGTAGCAAGAACTTGTTTACATTGGACTTGAATACGACCACGTCATAGTCAGCTGCGGAGCAAGACAGCTGACTATAACTTGGTCGTAGTCAAGTCCAATGTAAACAAGTTCTTTTGAGCCGTCCTCTTAAATAAACACAGTCCAAGTTCCACGATTACTGATCATCACGGTGTTGTTTGATCGTCTACCGGACAATCAATATCCTCGAACGTCCGTCGGGTTTTGATAAGCGGTGAACTCCCTAGTGAGAGAAGAGAAAATAAAAAAATAAACTAGTCTGTTGGTTTTCCTTATGAAATATCAACCCATTTGTGATTTATTTAAAAGTCAGAAACTTCACAGGATTTAAAAGTAATATATTGTGCCATGTTCACGAAGAGACGCTTACCTTTCCTGTCAGCTACTTGTTGAAAGTTGGTCTTGAATTGAAAGCGCTGTTTCATTTCAGAAGTCTTCGATGGATAGCTATACTTTTTAAATTTATTTATTTTATTTTATTATTTTATTTTTTTTTTTACAAAGGAGTTGCCACTTATCAAGGCCTTGAGGCCACTCGAGGATAAGGGTTAATGAGTATACAGTGCTTAAGGGGATTATGTCGTCGTCGTAGTGGAAGTCTGGTGAATTCGATTACTTAAGGAGATGGCTCATCAAGAATTTGTTCACATTTGACTTGAAGATAACTATATTGTAGTCAGTCGGAAAGCAGGGAAACGGAAGAGTTCCACAGGCGTGCAATTCTAAGAAAGAAACTTTGTTCATGGAATCTACGTATAGGTTTAGGCATATATAAAGAGTGGGGGGAAAAGTGGGTAGCTGTTCTGTACAGGTCCTGGACTTTATAATTTTGCAGGCAAAGGGCAAAAGATCGTTCTTGTGTTGACGCGAAAGAATTGTGTGCGGGAATGTTAGATTTGATATTTTTATGGAGCAACTCTGTTTTCAGATTGGTTGCTAGCAGAACGTGGCTCCATTTGCTTCGTCAGTTCCTACCGCCAGTGTCTATGAATACAAACTTCCAACTTTCAGCAATCATACCATTCTTCTTATATAAAAAATATTGCCATATATAAATAAACAAATAAAACGGGAAAGAAATAAATAAAAATACGGGTCGGCATTTATTGCGGTTATTTTCGGCACAGCTTACACGAATACAAAAAATAAAGGGAGACAAGCCAGAGTGCTTTTTTTTAAAGCCCACGTCATCAATTAACGGACAAAGAGAGACAACACTAAGCTGACAAATAAAGGACAAGGGGCGGAGAACTCCTCAATACTTAAAAATCCACGAACATTGATATCCTCAATACTTTCTTCTCGGAGCACATGTTGCATTTTTCTTTGTTGCCTTCTCGTGCACACTTCCCAAGTTTCATATGCAGTTTTTTAACTACTGCTGCTAATCTCTTTAGATTTTTTTTTTTTTTATACATAGGAGTTACCACTAATCAAGGCCCGGAGACCACTCGTGGATAAGGGTTGTTGAGTATACAGTAATCAATGGGATAATATCGTAGTAATCGTTAGTAATAGAAATTTGGTAAATTGGATTACTTAAGGGGACTGTTCATCAAGAATTTGTTTATGTTGGACTTGAAGACAACCAAGTTGTAGTCAGCTGGGAAGCAGGCAAACGGAAAAGAGTTCCACAGGTGTGCAGTTCTAAGAGAGCAGCTTTGTTCATGGAATCTACGTTTAAGTTAGGCACGATACCTTTATTCCTAATTCTCCGGCCACGCGTGACTTCACCCACGTCCTTAACATGATCATGACTCTTCGCTGCTACTGCTGCTTTCCACGCGCTCACATGCACTGCATTTACAAAAAGATTCACAAATAATTCGTCGTGTCGACTCCACGAAGAGAAGAGCCCCATCTTTCTTGTCAGCTACGTGTTGAAAGTTGGCTAACGGACACGGTGACAAGAAATTAGCAGTTCATATGCGTGTCACGTTGGTAAAGTGGTAACGTCACCAGCTTTGAATGCTACAGTTTTGCTTTCGGTTTTGATTCTAGCAGATGACACCCAAATTTTTTTTTTTTCCTTTTGTAATCACGACTCTATAATAAAATATACAAAATCTGGACAAATCAAAATATCATATAGTTTTATTTTTACTTTTGAAATCGCGACTATATATTAATATATACGAAATCTGAACAAATTATAATATATTTAAGCGTATTTTACGACCGGGCAAATCCCCCCCCCCTGCTAGTAAATAAATAAAAATATAAAATGAAATCAAGACTAGGAGAAGGTTAACTTAACCAAGAAGCGAATGTCTTGAAGCCGTTCAACACATGCCGGCATGTAAGATGGACGTTAAGTTGAATATAATGACAGAAGGTATGAAAAAAATTGTAGGTGTTTTTTACAAAGGCATTACCACATTATCAAGGCCCAGAGGCCACTCAAGGATAAGGGTTAAAGAGTGTACAGTAGAAATTGGTCAATACAGTAATCATTAGTAATGAAAATTTGGTAAATTTAATAACTTATATGGAACGGCTCATCAAGAACTTATTTACTTTAGACTTGAACACAACCATATTATAGTCAGCCGGAAAGCAGGAAAACGGAAGACAATTCCACAGGTGTGCAGTTCTAAGAAAGAAGCTTTGTTCATGGAATCTACGTTTAAGTTAGGCACGATACCTTTATTCCTAATTCTCCGGCCACGCGTGACTTCACCCACGTCCTTAACATGATCATGACCCTGCTACTGCTGCTTTCCACGCACTCACATGCACTGCATTTACAAAAAGATTCACAAATAATTCGTCGTGTCGACTCCACGAAGAGAAGAGCCCCATCTTTCTTGTCAGCTACGTGTTGAAAGTTGGCTAACGGACACGGTGACAAGAAATTAGCAAATCGCATTTAATCCACAGGCGAAAATGATAGGAAGGCGGCAAATTTTGACGACGAGGTTAATAAGTGGACATTACCAATTGGACCCCCACACACCGTTCCCTAACCCTAACCCCGACCGACACACACACACCCACCATCCCCCCTCAACGTGTCAGCTGAAATGACGTCCCTTTATGTTGACAGATACATTTACGGTTGGCTGCGCAAACTAGCCTCAAATGTATAGACGTTCTGCCGGCAATTAATTTGGCGATACCACAAGACATTTCATTCCCCGAGTCTTTGATCAGCCGCTAATCTAACAAGATTAATTCATTCCGGGGAAAATCTGATCGGATCTTCTGCCTATCCGAACATTCCAAACACTTTTGTCATTCGGACTGAACAGTGTTAGGCCGTTGACAACCTGTAAATTGCTACACCTGACGCGGAAGATCATTGGATTGGTGCACCGAGGCATTGGATTCTTTTCTTATGTGTATGTATATATATATATATATTACACACACTAGCCCGGAGGTGCATGTTGAGCAAAAAAAAAAAAAAAAAAAAAAACCCAAAAAAACGGTCAATTTGTTAAAACTTTGACCCCTTAAAATTTATTGTTTTGGGCTCAAATCGAGTTAAGTTAGATCCATGTCCAAGTAACCTATATCTAAAATTTCAAGCGTTTATACCAAAAATTATCGGAGGAGTCTGGTAGAATTCTCAAAAGTCAAATCGTTGAACTTTGACCCCTTAATCGCCAAATTTCTGGCCGAAATCCGGTCACATCGATTTTCCCAAATCTCAGTACCCTGTATATCAAATTTCGAGTCTGTAGACTAAAAATTGACGGTTATTACATAGGGAAATGTACACACACAGACACTTTCAATTATATATATAAGTGAATGGTATATACGTTCAGAGATTATTTTTCGTCATTTGAGACTGAACGGAGGCATCGCATATGTGTGTCAGAAATGAGGATGCAAGATTTTGTTGTCTATTAACTTTTTTTATTTTTTTAATTCAATGGCGTTTTTTTTTTGTTAGAAAATAATTATTTTTTCTTTTTTTTTTTTAATTCAATGGCGGTTTTTTTTGTTAGAAAATGAATATTTTTTCTTTTTTTTTTTTTAATTCAATGGCGGTTTTTTTTTGTTAAAAAATAATTCTTTTTTCTTTTTTTTTTTTTAATTCCATGGCGGTTTTTTTTGTTAGAAAATTTTGTTAGAAAATAATTATTTTTTCTTTTTTTTTTTTTTAATTCAATGGCGTTTTTTTTTGTTAGAAAATAATTATTTTTTCTTTTTTTTTTTTTTAATTCAATGGCGGTTTTTTTTGTTAGAAAATAAATATTATTATTTTTTTTTTAATTCAATGGCGGTTTTTTTTTGTTAGAAAATAATTATTATTTTTTTTTTTTTTTTTAATTCAATGGCGGTTTTTTTTGTTAGAAAATTATTTTTTCTTTTTTTTATTTTTTAATTCAATGGCGGTTTCTTTTGTTAGAAAATAATTATTTTTTCTTTTTTTTTTTAATTCAATGGCGTTTTTTTTTGTTAGAAAATAATTATTATTTTTTTTTTAATTCAATGGCGGTTTTTTTTGTTAGAAAATAATTATTTTTTCTTTTTTTTTTTTTAATTCAATGGCGGTTTTTTTTGTTAGAAAATAATTATTTTTTTTTTTTTTTAATTCAATGGCGGTTTTTTTTGTTAGAAAATAATTATTTTTTCTTTTTTTTTTTTTTTTTTAATTCAATGGCGGTTTTTTTTGTTAGAAAATAATTATTTTTTCTTTTTTTTTTTTTTTTTTTTTAATTCAATGGCGGTTTTTTTTGTTAGAAAATAATTATTTTTTCTTTTTTTTTTTTTAATTCAATGGCGGTTTTTTTTTTTGTTAGAAAATAATTATTTTTTTTTTTTTTAATTCAATGGCGGTTTTTTTTGTTAGAAAATAATTATTTTTTCTTTTTTTTTTTTTTTAATTCAATGGCGTTTTTTTTTTGTTAGAAAATAACTATTTTTTTTTTTTTTTTTTTAATTCAATGGCGGTTTTTTTTGTTAGAAAATAATTATTTTTTCTTTTTTTTTTCCAGGTTTCCATTGAGTCTCGGACTCAGGCCTCTCATTACGAGACCATAAGTGTGGTCCCCCATCAAAGGATATTTTCTGATTTGTACTTTGACTTAGAGAAGGAGCATCTTTACGTCATGACTCCTCATAAGGTAAGTTCTTTTCCGTTGCTAACTCCCCTTTTTATGGAGACATTACAACATAGCATTGTCTTACATCAAAATAAAACTAGATCCTCATCACGAAAATAAGTAACTCTGGAGTAACGGATCAAACTGTTAAAAACAAAATCAGTTCTAATCAAAATTCATCCAGGAGGTTAAAGGTTCAATCATTAGTACAGGCGATATTAAGAGTACAATTACAAATTGAGATTTTTCCCGGTCATGGCTAACGGAATGAGAGCAAGCTACCGTCGTGGATTTAATAAGTTTCCGTTTGAAATTACGTACGGGTTGCCAACTTTGACGAGACGCACATGAAGGTTGGAGGTTACATCGGCCGAACCGTTGATATAAACAGTAGTCTCAAAAATAGGAATGATATAATCCTCATTTCAGAAAATTTAGAACGGAAATTAAACAAAAAACAGGTGCTTGTGTAGATTGATCTTTTAAACTAACGCACTTCAGGTGAAAACATTTTTACGTACTTACGTGTCGTGTCGAAATTCGGATAAATTAAAAAAAAAAATTATGGAACATAATCTAGTAGAAAAACCATTTCAAGTAAAAATACAAATAGCGATTTATGGAATCCTATCGTATCTTTTAATGTTGGAGAGCTCTCAAGATCTAAGGGAGGTAATCGCAATCAGTAAGTTTTACTAAATAAATATGTACCGCCAAGTTGAAACACAAGATGTCTGAACGTAATTGTGGTTGATTTTTTTTTTTTTACACAGGAAGTACCACTTAGCAAGGCCCGGAGGCCACTCGAGGATAAGGGTTAATGGGTATACATTAGTCAATGAGATTATAGCGTAGAAATCATAAGTAGTGGAAATTTTGTAAATTGGATTACTTAGGGGAACGGTTCATCAAGAATTTGTTTACGTTGGACTTGAAGATAGTCAGATTGTAGTCAGCTGGAAAGCAGGCAATCGGAAGAGAATTCCGCAGGTGTGCAGTTCTAAGAAAGAAGCTTTGTTCATGGAATCTACATTTAGGTTTAGGCATAGACAAGGAGTGTGGGAAATTATTGATAGTAGTTTCGGCCCGACGGGTGTTTTTCGTGAAAGTCAAGCTAAGGGGGATCATAGATTGAAGCTCAGACGAGCACTTGCCATTAAAATAACGATAAAGCAGAGACAGGCTCGCAACGTCTCTTCTGTGGGAAAGACAGGCAGAAGTAAACACTTTTAGCACAATCTATTGGATCGTTTTTCATAGTTTTTAGAATTTATACTAATTTCGACATGACACGTAAGTATGTGGTGGTTTTACCTGAAATGCGTTAATTTAAAAGATCAGTCTACAAAAAAAAAAAAAAAAAGCACCGAACGTTATACTTTCCGCTCCCATCTGATTTTTAAAATATTTTCTTATGAAGTAAAGGCTGGGGGTTAAACGCTTTCGTGCTTTATATAGTCGTATGTGGTCATTTTTTTTTTAATTGAAATAAAAAAAAAAATGATTTTATGTATTTTTTTTTTCTTTACTGATGGAACCATGCTAAGAAAAATTAATTAAAATACTTGTAATGACATCCAACCATCCCAAGTATTTTTTTTATTTATTTGTTAATTTATTTAATTATATATATATATATATATATATATAATTTGTTTTTTCTTTAGAAAATATTTAAACTTAAAATTTCCTGGAAGGAAAAAAAAAATCGTAAAATCTCTCGATGAAAACAGAAAATTTGATACTTGTGTGAGTTTTGAGTTGAAACTGATATTTCAAACTTCAGCGTGACTGATCATCGAAAAATACTATTTAAAAATTCCGCATGACAGACCAACGTAAATGTTATTCGAAAATTCCGCATGACAGACCAACGTAAATGTTATTCGAAAATTCCACATGACAGACCAACGTAAATGTTATTCGAAAATTCCACATGACAGACCAACGTAAATGTTATTCGAAAATTCCGCATGACAGACCAACGTAAATGTTATTCGAAAATTCCGCATGACAGACCAACGTAAATATTAATTGAACATTTCGAATAACAGACCAACGAAAATACTGTTTGGCAATTTATCATGACAGACCAAAGTAAATTCTATTTGAAGATTTAGCATGACAGATCAAAAACATGATCTATAATTCTATATATTTTTTGTTGTACGTATTGATATTAATATAAAAGCCTTCTTTTGTTATACTATTTATTTAAAAAGAAAATACAACTTTGTTATATATCGCTCGTAGAATTGCATTTATCCGCAAAAGATCTAACTAATTTGAACATTCTTTTAAACATTCGGTTTTCTTATAGAATGATCATCTTTAGTTAACTATTACCTGTAATTATCTTTAGTTAACTATTACGTGTAATTATATTAAGTTAACTATTACCTGTAATTATCTTTAGTTAACTATTACATGTAATTATATTTAGTTAACTACTACGTGTAATAATATTTAGTTAACTATTACGTGTAATTATATTTAGTTAACTATTACGTGTAATTATCTTTAGTTAACTATTACGTGTAATTATCTTTAGTTAACTATTACGTGTAATTATCTTTAGTTAACTATTACGTGTAATTATCTTTAGTTAACTATTACGTGTAATTATCTTTAGTTAACTACTACGTGTCATTATCTTTAGTTAACTATTACGTGTCATTATCTTTAGTTAACTATTACGTGTCATTATCTTTAGTTAACTATTACGTGTCATTATCTTTAGTTAACTATTACGTGTCATTATCTTTAGTTAACTATTACGTGTCATTATCTTTAGTTAACTATTACGTGTAATTATCTTTAGTTAACTATTACGTGTAATTATCTTTAGTTAACTATTACGTGTAATTATCTTTAGTTAACTATTACGTGTAATTATCTTTAGTTAACTATTACGTGTAATTATCTTTAGTTAACTATTACGTGTAATTATCTTTAGTTAACTATTACGTGTAATTATCTTTAGTTAACTATTACGTGTAATTATCTTTAGTTAACTATTACGTGTAATTATCTTTAGTTAACTATTACGTGTAATTATCTTTAGTTAACTATTACGTGTAATTATCTTTAGTTAACTATTACGTGTAATTATCTTTAGTTAACTATTACGTGTAATTATCTTTAGTTAACTATTACGTGTAATTATCTTTAGTTAACTATTACGTGTAATTATCTTTAGTTAACTATTACGTGTAATTATCTTTAGTTAACTATTACGTGTAATTATCTTTAGTTAACTATTACGTGTAATTATCTTTAGTTAACTATTACGTGTAATTATCTTTAGTTAACTATTACGTGTAATTATCTTTAGTTAACTATTACGTGTAATTATCTTTAGTTAACTATTACGTGTAATTATCTTTAGTTAACTATTACGTGTAATTATCTTTAGTTAACTATTACGTGTAATTATCTTTAGTTAACTATTACGTGTAATTATCTTTAGTTAACTATTACGTGTAATTATCTTTAGTTAACTATTACGTGTAATTATCTTTAGTTAACTATTACGTGTAATTATCTTTAGTTAACTATTACGTGTAATTATATTCATGCAAATATTCTACATAATTTATACTTGCGTAATATTTGCGTAAAAATCTTATAGTAAAGACAAACCGCTTTCTATATATATATATATTTATGTATGCTTTTCTATATATATATATATGTGTGTGTGTTTAAGAAAAAAGTTTGCCTACCTAAGTCTTCTGTCAGTTTTTGGTCTACAGGTATAAAAGTTAATATATAGGGTATTCGAACCCATGCGAAACTTTACATTTGGTTTTAGCCAGGGAAAATCGGTGCAAAAGTGTGAAAATTAAAAAAAAAACAAAAAAAACAATGAAATTTGCTAGGTAAAGTTCGAAAAGGGCATTACGAATATGCATGCATAACGTAACAGCTATTGGTTTTTTTTGTTTTAATTTTTAGCCTTGCAGCAAACATGTCTTCATAGCTCATGCATTAATATCAAAGGAAAAAGCAAATTGTAAGCTAAACGTTTTGGTTTCGATTCTCAGTGGTGGCGCATGAGTCATCTCTTTTTTAACTTTTAAAATCATTACTATATATTGGGTCCAATCTGTGAAAGTGCCTGTGGGTGTCTGTGTTTGTGTACATTTTCCTACGCAATAACTCTGTCAATTTTCAGTCTACAGGCTCGAAATTTGACATATAGGATAGTGAGATTTGGAAAAATCTTTGTAATCAGTTTTCTGCCAGAAATTTGGCGATTAAGGTCAACGAAGTGGCCTTTGAGAACTCTGCCAAACTCCTCCGCAAATTTTGGGTCTAAACAATTGAAATTTTAGATATAGGTTCCTTGGACATGGATTTAACTTAATAACTTGATTTGAGCCCAAAACAATAAATGTTAAGGGATCATAATATGGGTCAAAGTTAATAAAAATTTGACCTCTGCGGTCTCTACCAAATTACTCACACTTTCTGGTCTAAACATTTGAAATTTTACATAAAGAATATTCAGAGATAGGGCAAGCTTTTTCATCGGTTTTAGTCGAAAATTTGAGCTACCAATATATAAATGTATGTATGTTTGCATGTCTGCCTAAAACGTTCGACAGAGGGAACGGGTTTCCACAAGATCAGTATTGTTTTGAAGCTCGACCCTTCAGATGACAAATATCGAAAAATTGACTAAAAAAAATTAATTTCTCCACCCTCACCTGGGCACTTTCCTACAGAGAGGAGTCGATTATTTCGCCGATATTTTCGACTGTCTAGCCTTAATTTAAACCTACGTCACTTCTGGTTTGTTGGTGGTCGTAACAGCAAAGACGTCAGGTTTTTTTACTGTTCTTTTCCTCCTTCATGGTACGAATTCGAGCCTGCCTCCCTATTGCCACTTTTTTTTTCAACACATACCTCCACCCGGGCAACGCCGGGCTGACATGCTAGTATAATATAATAATAAATATGAAATCTGCATTAATCAAAACATACTTCTGCATATTTTACGACCGGGCAGTTAAAAATTAAGGTGACAGACCAACGAAAAAGCTATTCAAATTTTTTTGTATATCAGTTCAATGACCGAACTCGGCCGACGGATAAAATCTGCAGACTAGATGCGAAGAAAATAAGTCGCAAAAAGAATAAAAACCGACCTTACCTCCTCCAAAGAATGGAATTAAAAATTGTGACTTTTGTTAAAATTAATTACTCAACGCACTTTGAAAAAAAAAAAAAAATGAAAAGAATAATAAGGACAAAATTACTGCCCCAGGTTTCGAAGACGGAATTAAATTATTTTTTATTTTTTATTTCTATTTTATAGTTTTTACTTTTATATTTTATAGTTAATTTTTTTTTTATCTTAAAGATCAATGCCAATTTAAAAAATTATTTTTAAGTTTAATATAATTTCTTAAAAACTCTCTCTCCCCCTCTCCCTCCGTCTCTCTCTCTCTCTCTCTCTCTCTCTCCCTCCGTCTCTCTCTCTCTCCCTCCGTCTCTCTCTCTCTCCCTCCGTCTCTCTCTCTCCCTCCGTCTCTCTCTCTCTCTCCGTCTCTCTCTCCCTCTCTCTCCGTCTCTCTCTCCCTCTCCCTCCGTCTCTCTCTCCCTCTCCCTCCGTCTCTCTCTCCCTCTCCCTCCGTCTCTCTCTCCCTCTCCCTCCGTCTCTCTCTCCCTCTCCCTCCGTCTCTCTCTCCCTCTCCCTCCGTCTCTCTCTCCCTCTCCCTCCGTCTCTCTCTCCCTCTCCCTCCGTCTCTCTCTCCCTCTCCCTCCGTCTCTCTCTCCCTCTCCCTCCGTCTCTCTCTCCCTCTCCCTCCGTCTCTCTCTCCCTCTCCCTCCGTCTCTCTCTCTCTCCCTCCGTCTCTCTCTCTCTCCCTCCGTCTCTCTCTCTCTCCCTCCGTCTCTCTCTCTCTCCCTCCGTCTCTCTCTCTCCCCCTCCGTCTCTCTCTCTCTCCCTCCGTCTCTCTCTCTCTCCCTCCGTCTCTCTCTCTCTCCCTCCGTCTCTCTCTCTCTCCCTCCGTCTCTCTCTCTCTCCCTCCGTCTCTCTCTCTCTCCCTCCGTCTCTCTCTCTCTCCCTCCGTCTCTCTCTCTCTCCCTCCGTCTCTCTCTCTACCTCTCCCTCCGTCTCTCTCTCTACCTCTCCCTCCGTCTCTCTCTCTACCTCTCCCTCCGTCTCTCTCTCTACCTCTCCCTCCGTCTCTCTCTCTACCTCTCCCTCCGTCTCTCTCTCTACCTCTCCCTCCGTCTCTCTCTCTACCTCTCCCTCCGTCTCTCTCTCTACCTCTCCCTCCGTCTCTCTCTCTACCTCTCCCTCCGTCTCTCTCTCTACCTCTCCCTCCGTCTCTCTCTCTACCTCTCCCTCCGTCTCTCTCTCTACCTCTCCCTCCGTCTCTCTCTCTACCTCTCCCTCCGTCTCTCTCTCTACCTCTCCCTCCGTCTCTCTCTCGCTCTCTCTCCGTCTCTCTCTCGCTCTCCCTCCGTCTCTCTCTCCCTCTCCCTCCGTCTCTCTCTCTCCCTCTCCCTCCGTCTCTCTCTCTCCCTCTCCCTCCGTCTCTCTCTCTCCCTCTCCCTCCGTCTCTCTCTCTCCCTCTCCCTCCGTCTCTCTCTCTCGCTCTCCCTCCGTCTCTCTCTCTCTCTCCCTCCGTCTCTCTCTCTCTCTCCCTCCGTCTCTCTCTCTCTCTCTCTCCCTCCGTCTCTCTCTCTCTCTCTCTCCCTCCGTCTCTCTCTCTCTCTCCCTCCGTCTCTCTCTCTCTCTCCCTCCGTCTCTCTCTCTCTCTCCCTCCGTCTCTCTCTCTCCCTCTCCCTCCGTCTCTCTCTCTCCCTCTCCCTCCGTCTCTCTCTCTCCCTCTCCCTCCGTCTCTCTCTCTCCCTCTCCCTCCGTCTCTCTCTCTCCCTCTCCCTCCGTCTCTCTCTCTCCCTCTCCCTCCGTCTCTCTCTCTCCCTCTCCCTCCGTCTCTCTCTCTCCCTCTCCCTCCGTCTCTCTCTCTCCCTCTCCCTCCGTCTCTCTCTCTCCCTCTCCCTCCGTCTCTCTCTCTCCGTCTCCCTCCCTCTCCCTCCGTCTCTCTCCCTCTCCCTCCGTCTCTCTCCCTCCGTCTCTCTCCCTCTCCCTCCGTCTCTCTCCCTCCGTCTCTCTCCCTCTCCCTCCGTCTCTCTCCCTCTCCCTCCGTCTCTCTCCCTCTCCCTCCGTCTCTCTCCCTCCGTCTCTCCCTCTCCCTCCGTCTCTCCCTCTCCCTCCGTCTCTCTCCCTCTCCCTCCGTCTCTCCCTCTCCCTCCGTCTCTCCCTCTCCCTCCGTCTCTCCCTCTCCCTCCGTCTCTCCCTCTCCCTCCGTCTCTCCCTCTCCCTCCCTCCGTCTCTCCCTCTCCCTCCCTCCGTCTCTCCCTCTCCGTCTCTCCCTCTCCCTCCGTCTCTCCCTCCGTCTCTCCCTCTCCCTCCGTCTCTCCCTCTCCCTCCGTCTCTCCCTCTCCCTCCGTCTCTCCCTCTCCCTCCGTCTCTCCCTCTCCCTCCGTCTCTCCCTCTCCCTCCGTCTCTCTCTCCGTCTCTCCCTCTGCCTCCGTCTCTCTCTCCGTCTCTCCCTCTCCCTCCGTCTCTCTCTCCGTCTCTCTCCCTCTCCCTCCGTCTCTCTCTCCGTCTCTCTCCCTCTCCCTCCGTCTCTCTCTCCGTCTCTCCCTCTCCCTCCGTCTCTCTCTCCGTCTCTCCCTCTCCCTCCGTCTCTCTCTCCGTCTCTCCCTCTCCCTCCGTCTCTCTCTCCGTCTCTCCCTCTCCCTCCGTCTCTCTCTCCCTCTCCCTCCCTCCGTCTCTCTCTCCCTCTCCCTCCCTCCGTCTCTCTCTCCCTCTCCCTCCCTCCGTCTCTCTCTCCCTCTCTCTCTCCCTCCGTCTCTCTCTCTTTCTCCCTCCGTCTCTCTCTCTTTCTCCCTCCGTCTCTCTCTCTTTCTCCCTCCGTCTCTCTCTCTTTCTCCCTCCGTCTCTCTCTCTTTCTCCCTCCGTCTCTCTCTCTTTCTCTCTTTCTCCCTCTCTCTCTTTCTCCGTCTCTCTCTCTTTCTCCCCCCGTCTCTCTTTCTCCCTCCGTCTCTCTCTCTTTCTCCCCCCGTCTCTCTCTCTTTCTCCCCCCGTCTCTCTCTCTTTCTCCCCCCGTCTCTCTCTCTTTCTCCCCCCGTCTCTCTCTCTTTCTCCCCCCGTCTCTCTCTCTTTCTCCCCCCGTCTCTCTCTCTTTCTCCCCCCGTCTCTCTCTCTTTCTCCCTCCGTCTCTCTCTCTTTCTCCCTCCGTCTCTCTCTCTTTCTCCCTCCGTCTCTCTCTCTTTCTCCCTCCGTCTCTCTCCTTTTCCCTCCCCACCCCTCTTTCTCTCTCCCCATCTCCCTACCTTCCACCCTCCCTCTCTAACTTTTCAACTATGAGTTCTTCGATCCTTTCTACCAGCATTACAGACACACACGCACACACACACACATATATCGCATATTTGGTTTACTACACAAATTTTTGGATTTTAATTTGAGTCTGAGTGTCACCAGCATAATTCCAGATTTTTCTCATAGGAATATTGTCTATTTTCTTTATTTTACATAGAAGTCACCATTTATCAAAGCCAAGAGGCCACTCGAGGATAAGAATTAGAGTGTACAGCAGTTAATGAGATAATATCGTAGTAATCGTTAGTTGTGGAAATTTGGTAAATTGGATTACTTCAGGGAGACGGCTAATTAAGAATTTGTTTACGTTTGACTTGAAGACGACCATATTGTAGACAAATGAAAAGAGTTCCACAGATGTGCAGTTCTAAGAAAGAAACTTTGTTCATGGAATCTACGTTTAGGTTTAGACACGGATAAAGAGTAGGGGAAATCATTGATAGCGTTTTCAGCTAGACGAGGGTTTCTCATGAAAGTTTGGCAAAGGGGTTAGATTGGAGCTCAAACGAGCACATGTCATGAAAATAACGATAAAGCAGAGACAAGCTCGCAAGGTCTCTTCTGTGAGAAAGAGGTTGCAAGGAAGAGAAAAGGGCATTCCCTACAAGGCCATGAAGTCTATTTTTAACTCTGTCATGCAGGATAAGTTCTTTCTGGCAGCTCGTTCCCAGATGTGGCAACAGTACTCCATCCTTGGACGTACCTGGCTCTTATAAAAGTAGCAAATTGCATCAGTAGTGAGATATCTCCTGGATTGATATAAGGATTCACCATTTTTCCAGCTGCCTTGGCAACAGATTTGATGTGTTCCATTTCAGATCAGGAGTAAAGATCAAGCCCAAAGGCTTGTCAAAACATGGAGTCTCCCCAAGACGAGAGTCACTCATTTCAATAGGTGCCAGATGGGGATCAGAGGGTTGATGATGTAAAGATAGAAGCTTGGTTTTAGATGCATTAAAAGTAACCAGCCACCTCTTTCCCCATTGTACCATGTTCTTTTCGCATCGATAATACTTGATCTCTCCATATCTTTTAATCTGGTTTTTAAATCTTTCACTTCTAATGTACCGTCTGATTTCTTCAAATTTTCCCCCATTTTAAAGCCCTTTTGCACAAGTTTTTTTTTTCATTTATGATTAGTTTTCATGCAATGCTGTTTCAATTCATGCCAGTGCCAGCAAATGCATAGCCTTGCTATAATATTCAATTGCTAATATCTTTCCTTTGATGAGAAGAACGCATTTCTTTGAAACTTCGTGGATTAAGGAAATTTCAATATACCTTTTTTGAGTATCCATTCGAACAATGCATTCATATAAAATATATTTTTAGTCTTTAATTTTTTTGACGTTTCGTGGCGCAGTGGTAAGAGTACCGGGAAAATCAGTTGTAAAAGTGATATTCTCCTGAAGGTTACGGCATATCAACCCTTTGCAGGTTATTTAATGGCGAATCCCGTGATTTTGAAGAACAATTTTTTAATAGAATATATATATTTTTTTTGTTTTTTCAATTCGGTTTCTATTTAACCCATAGTTGGGGCCATAACAGGTACTACCACTACGGGTCAGAGTGGACCTGGGAGCAATGGCAATTAGATGTTGGCTCCACACTCCCCAAAGCCCGCAAGCTGTGGCCTTACCGTCGGATGTAGTTTAAGGTCATATCCAGGACCTCGAACAAAGGAGCTAATAGAGAGAGATAAGGGTGACGGGAAAAGGGGAGGAGAAATAAAGGGAACGTCTGTCATGGGTATTGACCGTTTTAACGGAGACATTGATCTTCAAACAATCGTACAAAATCGTCAAAGTTCTTGAATTAAACGGTCCTTGCTCTTCAGTTTGGAAAGTCCGCGATAATCGCGCTGTTTTAATGGACGTATTCAAAGAACACCGGTGTGTGTCTTCCTCTGTCGGCTTGGATTGAAAAAGAAAATATGTCAATTTTATGGCGGAAAGAGGAAAGGGATCTTAATTGCCGAACAGTTGAACTGGTGTTTATTCAAAAATAATTTCCGACGACGCAAATTCTTCTGCAGGGCATACAATTAAAAATGGTGGAAGAACCAGTTCCTGTAAACAGTTTATTTCAGTGCAGAGCTGATGTAGCGTTGTGTACGAAAATTCTCAGCGTTAATTTTAATTTACGAAATACCGATCTAACATCTAAGGTTTTCTTGTCGGAACTAAATAACATTTGAAATCGATCTTTGATTCTGACTAACCAATTTCATTTGTCCTTGTCCCATGTAACGAGTCACAGAAGGTGTTATATATATATAATATTTTTATGACTCAGCACTGTACATACAGCGCCTAACCTTTCCAAATAGTCCTCCATCTAGTACTGGGCAGGCTCAAAGTTGCTAAACTTCGGTGATCTGGTGAGAATCGGTGTGTCAACGTGATTTTGCCATATATGCGGTCAACTTTATACTGTTCTGTGGAGGTCAACTGCGCTGACAAAGGTCAGCAGCAATACTATTAAGTGTGGTTGGTTCTACACAAAGCCTTCACCACTATAAACAAATAATCTGTGTGGATTTCCGAGCAACTTAGTTGTGGAGGAAGCTGATACGTCGAAATCCACGGGAGGGCCCATCACACACACACACACACACACACGTCCTAGCATGCCACTTGGCGTAGCCCGGTCATAAGATAGGCTTAAATATGATATTTTAATTTTTGCAGATTTAGTATATATTATTATAGAGCCAATTGTGTATTGATTATTATATTGTACCTAATATGTGGTAGTAGTTTAAAGTTTTAAAAAGAAATATGACTTGAGTAATATCAGCTAGAATCCAAATTGAAATTAAAACACTTATCTATAAACACGTATCTACTTATTACGACATTGAATTCGACGATTCTTTACGGTAAAATTGCGCAGACGTCTTAGATTTAAATGTAATATTCAAAATAAGCAAGAACGTCCGGACTGTCCACAGAGGTTTATAATTATTAATATATATATATATATATATATATGTATATAAATTTTATGTTTGTTTCCAGTATTTACTTCGACAGTGCTCAATATGTAAGTAAAGCTAGGTAGTAAGTTTTGAAAATATATATGGCAATTAAGCTACACAGAATTTGACATGTTTCTCACTCGTGACGAGTCGTCAGACTATTGCCTGGAAAATAGGGCACAATGATTCACCAGATCACTGAAGTTAAGCAACGTTGAGCATGGCCAGTACCAGATGGGTGACCATTTGGAAAGGCGAGGCGCTGTATGTACCGCGAGGTAAAATACAAGGTTGAGAAACTGGCATTGTCTATTCTTCTCTCGAGGATAGGTGGGACTCTCTTAAGCCATGATAGGCAACCCATCTAGTGATGGTGTCCCTATAAAAAAATACTCTTGATAGCCCTGGCAAAGCATCAAGTGTTTAGCAAGATTTGAATTACACTACAAACTCTTGTAGTGAGTTCAATCTCGGCTGCAGTTGCACAGGATTGCCTGGGATCCATGTTCCTTAGTGTTTTAATATATTCTCATGGTATTGGATTTGTTAGTCATGTGACGTCGCAATTACCAATTGAAATTGTTTATTTCCGGTTTTCTTGACTTTTTTTTTTACATGGGGGATCACCACTTATCAAGGCCCGGAAGTCACTCGGGGATAAGGTTTATTGTATGTACAATAATCAATGGGATAATATCGTAGTAATAGTTGGTATTTGAGATTTGATAAATTGTCTTACTTAAGGGGGCGGCTCATCAGGTATTTGTTTATGTTGGACTTGAAGACATCTAAGTTGTAGTCAGGTGGGAAACAGGCAAACAGAAGAGAATTCCACAGGCGTGGACTTCTCAGAAAGAAGCTTTGTTCATGGAATCTACGTTTTGATTTAGGCACAGATAAAGAGTGGGGGAAATTACTGACATTGGTTTTAGCTAGACGGGTGTTTATCGTGAAAGATTGAAGGGGGACCAGAGATTGAAGCTCGGACGAGCACTTGCCATGGAAATAATAAAACAAAGACAGGTTCGCAAAAAGCGTCTTGCTCCCACATGTTCATCTCACTTGGTGCGTTTCTCTTTCTTCCGGCCACATGCTAGCTACAACCAGCCCATTCTTGCCTTCGCTTTACACATCCATCTCCTTCGGGGTCGACTTTTTCCCATTTTTTTCTTTTTCTTCAGACACAAGCCAGAGCACATTTGCCAATTTGCATACACGTTCAAGTACTGCTCCTGCTGCTAATACAATTGTGCGCCATCCAACCTTCTGCTGCTACTTGTTACAGTCAGCCAATCAGATTATCTGTTATATATACACCTCTTTATCGTAGTCAATGGGTGCGGCGTGTTTATCAGGCAAAGGTTCACTTGACCTATATATATCGCGAAAACAAATAACATCTACATAAAACGCGATACATTCACGCAGTCGTGCCAGATAACCTAGTGGTAGAGGTTTACGCTTCTGTCCATGGGGTCCCGCTTTCGAATCTTGCTAGAATCAGCCATTCTGAGGAGTCATGGGCGTTGAGGCACGTATCAGTGGATAATTATATTTTGGAGGTAGTACATATGCCAATCCCCATTTGGAGGTACCAAAATTGGTCAAAGGGAAAATTATTCCAATTTGGTAAAAATGTATTTTCGTATAATGTATTTCCAAACAAGTATCGAAAAACAAATATATATATATATATATATATATATATATTAGGCACCCCCAAAAATGGCCGAAAAATCAAGTTGTTGTTGTTTTTTAAAACGAAATTACATTTATTAAAATCCATTATTTCTGAGTAACTTTTTTTTTTCCAGAAAGATAAAAACTTGAATTTTATCATATAGAAAACAGAATAATGTAAAATTTTTTCTACTATTTTAAATTAAATTTTAAATGTTAAATTTTCCCAAAAAGTTAACAATTGACATTTTTTGTCTTGCACAAAAAACGTACATAATTATTAAAAAAAAAATTATTCATATAGGCAACCAGTTACTTCGCGTCGATCTAGACAATGTTTACGTTTGTACTTAATAAAAAGCAAACTATGGAAAACCAAACAGGCCAAAAAAAACTTATTTTTCAGTGACGAAAATTTCAATGTATTATTAAGCTGAGGCTGGCCAGTACCAGATGGGTGACCATTTGTATGAGTTTGGTTTTTAATGTGTATGTGTGTGGGGGCCAGGTTCCCCCAAAATGGGGGGGGGTAATTTAAAGCAGAATAAAAAAAAATTATTTTAGCGCGTTTGGTCCACCGTAGTCGAAAGGCGGCAAACGTTTTCAAACGGGATCGAAAAAATGATGCTATTTTTAACATAAAGGGCACAATATTTATCGAATTTTTTTTGTATCGATTCTTCAAAGCATGCCCTGTTTAATAATGGTCATGCATTATTCGGCTCGCTAAAAAAAATTAATTCATTTATCAAAGATTTTAAAATGGCTTTTTTTCGTATAAATATTTAAAAAAAAAAATTTTTTTAATTTTTTTTTTTTTGCTTAACTTAAATTAATTATTTTAACATATTCACCGAATTTCACACTTCAAAACTCAGCAGCGGGATAATTAAACACAATCGAAGTTCTGATATTCAGACGTCAAAATAAGGTATGCAAACAATTTTTTTTTTTTTTTTTTTTAAATCTATAATTCTATAATTCTATCCCTTACAACAACACAATATGTTTTGTTCAGATTCAGATGATTATTTTAAGCATATTTGGAACCCCCTCAAAACAAGGGGGGGGGGTTGTAAGCAAAAAAATATATAAATATCGTTTATGAAAAATAAGTACACTGTTATAAAGTTCATTCTTCTCTTAATAATCGCTGAAAATTTCGTATTGATTGGATAATTACCTGATTTTTGGTACATTTTTAAAAAGACGGTCCGTCAAAAAGTACTTACCTGCCCCCCCCCCCCCAGTTTTGGCGGTGCCTATATATATATATATATATATATATATTGCCATGAATAAAAAAACACGTGTAGGATTAAATAATGGAAGATTCCCTAAAGAGTGACTTATAAAAAGTTCAACATGTAGGGTGCGGGATAATAAAGGATGAAATTATAAGCGATATAAAAAAAAATACGGATGTGTATGAGTTTATCAATCAATTCAATAAGAAAAATAAAAAATCTCATTAGGAAGTGGGGTACAAATGCTCTTCATATCTAGACATTTCGAAGCCTAATGCTTCTCATCACAATTTTTATCTTCGATAATATACATAAACTAGCCAGAAGACCAGATGTTATTTGGGATCGAATACTGTTATTGCTGTCGAAATCGATGAAACCGCCCGTTTTTTTGTTTTTTTTAAATCGATTGATTGCCTGCTCTAGTTAAGGATCCCCCTCTCCTGTGTACCAGGAGAAAGCTTCACACACCTCCTCGCAGTGACTTAGCCACACCTCATTGTAGTCTACATTGCACTGTAGAGAATCTACTCTTGATTGAATTTTTTTTCTTAATTTCTGTAAATAATAGCTTAACTTAAAGTTTAAAATGCAGGAGTCGAGGAGAGCTGTAGACTTAATAACTGTATTTTTTTTCAATCTTTAGAACAGCTACATGGTAAACAGCTGCCCATCTCCGTTTTCTATTTCACAATTTAAATTTACTTTGTTTCAGTTATATAATGAACCCCCCACCCACCCACTTTTTTTTTTAAAATATATTATTTGAATAACTCTGACTACGGTTCTCATCTTGGGTGATATTATCATAACGTTTCATTCGATACAACCTCCTATTTTCCTCCGGTGTATCTTGGCGAACTCTGGAATCCGCACGGAATTTAAATTATATATTTAAATCCACGAAAGAAGCACGTGTCATCAACCGTGACCTGGTAGGATTTCTAAATCATCAATTATATTCTGAGTATCGCACGCACTAAGGATTAAAACCATCAACCTCCAGAAGAGTATCATTTACAATTTAAGACTTAGTACTTTATCCGTTGCGCCACGAATTGCGGACAATTCTAATAAGAATTTTTGAGAACCGTAAGCCTATTCTTGCTTTCAAATATACAATTTTATCACTATAGATGATGGTCGGCGGTTACACCGGCCGAAACGTTGTGAATAGTAGTCCGAAAATATGAGTTTTGACTTGGTAGTTTATTAGTGAGTGAAATTGATCATGCCCATTGGGAAATCCGTCGTCTATTAATGACTTTGGATCAATTTCATAGCTAATTATGCGGCAACAACGCGTCGGATTATTCCAAGCACGGTAGCAATGGAAGGAGAGGTAACTCGCATCGTAGTTGAGGTGGAAGGAAAGAAAGAAAGAAAGAAAAATGGAAATATCGGTATATTTCCAGACGGATCGAACTAACGAGGGTGATCATTGGAGGTGGATTATTGAGTATGAAGTATCGACACATTTCGCTAATGAGATGCGTTTAATCTGTCGTGTCCGGGGTTGATTGAGCAGAAAATTTAATACACGGGGATTGGTAGGATTTTTCTCTGCTGCGGAAACCTTGGAATTACCCAGTTTAGTTTATTTAGTTTAGTTTTGATTTTCATCTTTGTTGAACTTGGTGGGTGGGTTTTTTTTACGCGAGGATTAAATTATATTGCAAAAAGGGGTTAAGAATATTAGCAGAAAAATAATTAAGGGCTCTCATTACCACCACCACTACTACTACTAGTAGTAGTAATAGTTACGGTAATTAAACTCAAACGTATCGCTTAATGAGATATCACTAACCAGCCTAGAGTTTGCGGTGCGAAAATGGGTACATACAGTGAAATTCTCTTCAAGTTCAGTTTGCGACATCGCGTTTCTTTATTTATTAGCACGTCGCCCGGCGTTGCCCGGTCATAAAATACGCTAAAATATGACAGTTTATATTATGCAGATTTCGTATTTGTTATTATTAGGGCTATGACAACAGAATACTGTTTTGACTCTCGAGTATATATCCGACACAGACACATCACTCTATATACAAGCATATAAGATATCAACCGATACACCCTCGAGAGTCAAAACGATGAAAAGAATATGCTGTTGTTTATATATATATATGTATGTATCTTATAAAATAGTAAACATTGTTATAATAAGCTCAATGAAGATATATTATCGCTTTCAGAGCTTGTACACTATAAACTTTCATCCTTGTTACCACATAAGTCAATCCACAATCATGATATATATATATATATATATATATATATATATAGTGGAGATGGTAATTAATAAAAACTGGAGAAAGTGCTCAATACTGCTGTAGAGCAAATATGCGTTTTATCTTTTATTACCGTATCTTTTTGTCAAGTTACATTATTGCTTCAGCTACTCGGCCGTTTTTTTTTTTTTTTGTAGCTTCCTCAGACTTTTACAGAAATATGCCAGAAAGGAACATTTCTGTAAAAGTCTGAGGAAGCTACAGACGGCCCCCCAAAAAAACGGCCGAGTAGCTAAAACAATAATGTAACTTTGCAAAAAGATACGGTAATAAAAATTAAAACGTGTATGTGTGTGGGTGTGTGTATATATATATATATATATATATATATATATGCGCGAATTGAAATATTTACCTATTTCATAAGCGTCTTACACGTGTTTCATTGTGCATATATATGAGATGCTTGATCATTGCTGATGAATTATCGACTATAAAGGAATTATGCACTTGTTGCATCATTTGATTAAGGAGATGGATTTAATCTGCAGTTTTTAGGGTTGGGAAAAGGAAGCGCTACTTCAACAAATTGATCAGAAACTTTAATAGTTCTTCGAGGAAAGGTTGGGAACACCGCCCAGATTTCTGTTATTTCAACTTCGTTTGAGCGTTTTGTAATTGGGGAATTAATCCTCATAGCTGAAGCGGTTAGGAATATTGGTTTAAAAATCATTAACCGCATCTCTGATCTCCCCACCTTCCGTTTCTCCATGGAAATCCTCTTGTGTGAGCGTGTCAATGACCCTCGTCACAGCCTCTTTCATCTTTTTTTTTTTTTTTTTTTTTTTTTTTTTACACGGTGGTCACCACTTATCAAGACCCGGAAGCCACTCAGGGATAAGGATTATTGCAAGTACAGTACGTTAGTGTGGAGATTTATTGAAGTGTTTACTGAAGAGGGCGGTTCATTAGGAATTTTTTTTACGTTGGACTTGAAGACATCCAGGTTGTAGTCAGGTGGAAAGCAGGCAGACGGAACAGAGTTCCACAGGCGTGCAGTTCTAAGAAATTGTCGCATAACAACAACCTCTAAGGTTTTCCTTGAGCTTAGGGAATAACCAAAAGTGACAGTAAGCAAGGTCTAAACTATAGGGAAGATGAAGAAGTGACTTGATGCCCATCTTTGTGAAATAGTCTCTGACAGACATGTGGTGGACTGCACTATAGGGACAGACTTTGCGCTAACCTTCCGCATCTTCAATTTCTCGCAAATAATTGGGTGTACAGTTCCCACACTGGCATCAAACTGTGCACTTATTGTCTCTAAACACATGATGGTCCTTATCTATGAAATTCTTTATTTGGCCAATCAACTCTGGTGTTCTGACTTCTTACTCTTCCCACACCTCTTATCATTACTCACAGACTCCCTGCCTTTCTTGAATCTCTTATGCTTCTCAAAAACGGATGCCCGATTCATGCAAGATGGTCCAAAAGCAGTTTTAAACATTTCCATATGTTTCTGTTACATTTTTTTTCTCTAAGTTTAAAACAGAATTTTATTGTATATCGTTCTTCTAAAGTGTCCTCGCCTCCAGATTCCATTTTTGACAATCAGGCTTTAGTAGGTTGTATTCCAATTCCTGTTGTAGCTATTCATTTTAAACTGAAATCATAATAATTGGTCATTCATCTTATAAGATGTATAGCAATAACATAATGAATTTTAAAGAGTCTACGGCAATTTTAAATGCGTGTAGAAAAAAAAAAAAGCCTGGAAACTTATTGAAGGCGCTTCGTATATTGGGACATGGTTGAATGGGATCATGACTGAAGAGAACGCGTGTGCTGTTCATTTCATTTTTTTCATGGCCGCGCTTTCACGAGCAAGAGGGATAAGTCCTCGTTTCTATTTCTGGTATGACATCATTAAAGCGTCCTAATAAAGAGTAATGACTTAGAGCTGACTATTACAGTGCTCCTAACCACGCGGAGATGCAGTTTCTACGTAGAGACGTCTCCTTGGTTCTCTTTCGAACGAACGGACCTTCTCGACGTCGTCGGCCTGTGTGTATTTCCTTGCCTCGCCATAACTTGATCAATCCTTCTAAATTCATTTAACGCCTTCACCCCCCCCCCTCCCACTCAGCTTCAGCTTCTCTCATCCTCCAACTACACTGCACGTGTCCATCACATTTAAAGGAAAGGGTGGACGATCTTTCTTTCTCCTTCCATTACTGGCACCTATGTGTGCACACCAATCCTTCGCTACAGACCTGCAACTTTGCCGCTTTGGTGAGCTGTCAAAGCAGAAGACCAGCCTTGGGCGAATGATGCTGGCCTCTGACAAATAGCAGGCTGATGGTTGATGAGTGCGCTGTAGGCAGTTATTATCAGTGGAAACGAGACTGGTTTCATAGATGGACCAGGTAGGGAAAACGGAAAAGGCGTACATGTATCGGTGTGATATATATATATATATATATATATATATATATATATATATATATATATATATATATATATATATATGTGTGTGTGTCTGTACATTTACCTACCAAATAACTCTGTCGATTTTCGTTCTAGAGGCGCGAGGTTTTCCATAAGGAATATTGAGATTTGGCAAAATCTTTTTAATTGGTTTTCTGCCCGAAATTTGGTGTCAAGGGGTCAAAGTTCAACGATTTGACCTTTGAAAACTCTACCAAACTCCTCCTCTAATTTTGGGTCTAAACACTTGAAATGTTAAAAGTAGGTTACTTTGAGATGGATCAAACATTTTTTTTAATTTGAGTCCTAAAAAAATAAATGTCAAAATTAAAAAAAAAAAAAAAAAATTACCTCTGCGGTCTCTACCAAATTACTCAGCCAATTTCTGGTCTAAACATTTGAAATTGTACATAAAGGGTATTCGGAGATAGAGTAAGCTTTTTAATCAGTTTGGGTAGAAAATTTGAGCTGCCAAAGGGGTCAAAGTTCAAAGGATTTTACCTTTGTGGTGTTTAGCAAACTACTCAGCCAATTTTGGGTCTAAACATTTGAAATTTATACATAACCGAATATTCAGACATGTGAAAACACTCGTCTAGCTAAAACCACTATCAATAATTTCCCACACTCTTTATCTGTGCCTAAACCTAAATGTAGATTCCATGAACAAAGCTTCTTTCTTAGAACTGCACGCATGTGGAACTCTTTTCCGATTGCCTGCTTTCCAGCTGACTACA
This sequence comes from Euprymna scolopes, assembly GCF_053919585.1. Lineage (NCBI taxonomy): Eukaryota > Metazoa > Mollusca > Cephalopoda > Sepiida > Sepiolidae > Euprymna > Euprymna scolopes. The sequence continues at coordinate 5,111,144 of NC_136521.1, read as the reverse complement.
ACCTGATTGTCTTCAAGTCCAACGTAAACAAGTTCTTGATGAACCGTCCCCCTAAGTAATCCAATTTAC
>NC_136521.1:5088575-5106075 GCF_053919585.1 Euprymna scolopes | reverse complement strand
TTTCACGTGTTCTGGACATGCGTGTTCAAAACTTTTCCTATTTCTACAAAAGGAATTTTAACCTATACTCAGTAACCTTTTTTTCCAATATGCTAAAACATTATCTTATAAGCTGCATTCTTTCAATTTAAAATTTCATAACACATGTAGTAGGCAAGCAGACTCTAGCTTCAAAACGATACTGTCATCTCTGTCGGAAGTTTTAGACATACATACATACATACATTTGAACAGACTGGTGGGATTTATATTTCAACAAATAACTGTTATTCTTTAATCTGCGTTGAACTTAGTTACTAAACATATCTATTGTTTTTGTTTCGCGACACTTTATATATATATATATATATATATATATATATATATATATATATATATATAAAGTAATGTGATTGATAATTTAAAATTTAAAAATCAAATTATAATTAAATTAAAAATCCGTTTCATAAGAAGGAACAACAACAAAATCAGATAATTGATTTTGTTGTTGTTCCTTATGAAACGGATTTTTAATTTAATTATAATTTGATTTTTAAATTTTAAATTATCAATCACATTACTTAATATTGAATTAGCTCTAGGACATTTAACTATCGAGCTTATTATATATCTAAATTACAACGAGCACTTTCTCTTTCCTGTATTTTTATTAAACTAGTAATTTCACTGTTACATTAAAATACACTCAGCTCTTTAGACTGTTGTTCTAATCTCCTTTAAATTATATATATATATATATATATATATATATATATATATACGAAAGTGCATTTTTACCTAAATGCGAGTTGGGAATAATTTTCTCTTTAACCAATTTTGGTAACCTCAAATGAGCAGCGGCAGATGTATTTTTACAATATAATTATCCAATGATACACGTTTCGTCTGATGAGTCGTAGACGACGAAATACGTATCCGTGGATAATTATATATATATATATATATATATATATATATATATATATATATATATATATATAGTGAGTAGTAAGTTAGTTATTAAAATATGTGGCAATTAAACTGCAGCTCCTGACGATTCCCTAGGGAGATGAAACGCGGAATCATCCGTGTAGTTCAATTACGACATAAACGTATTGATGACTGATGTAAATATTGAAAATAAAATATATATTCTTTTAACATTTCTCATGGTTACATGAAATAATAATCAATCGATAATTATTAATTAATAATAAAATTAATAATAATTAATAAGTTTATCCGGATAAAATGCATGAATCGGAAATATTTTATTTTTAAAAGAAAAAAGTAAATTGCATTTGCATTTAAAAGTAGTTGAGGACGCTCTACTAAATGTAATATGAATAACCATCTTGCTTTACAGATTGCCCTGATAAATGTGTCTTCTATAGCATCCTATTAAAAAAGATCTACTTTTTAGGAGTTTAGACGATTACAGAATCGAAATCGTGAATTTAGATCGGAATCGGTAATTGTACTGGAATCGGTGAAGGGGGGGATATTGGAGCCGTCCAATCATTAGTTTGAAGTAACAACGAGAAATGTACGTTGAGGCTCCCTTCCCCTCCAAAAAAATCTCAAAACACGCAGTCCAAAATTCGGAGGGGGGGAGTAGAGGGGGAGAGCCCAATAACAAAGGCAAAAGATGGAAATCCCAGAAAAAAATATAAACAATTAGAACAAAAATAAAAAAAAAAAAAACGGAAAAAAAAGTATTAAAAAAAAAAGCCGAAAAAAAAGGGGGGTAAGTTGGACGTGGAGTGTCTGCAAGCAGGGAATGGTAACATTTGATAATTGTAGTTTGGCACAAAGCGCAGGTACCATTTTTGCAGAATCGGGAAGAATCGATGAAGACTTCTTCTTGGCAACACGCTGTTCCATTTTTAAGACGCGTTCCTTTCTTGTTATCCCCCTCCCCTATTTTTATTCTTTATTTTATTTAAAAAAAAAAAAACTCTTTTCTCAGCTGATATTTTGGTTTGCAAAATCAACCTTCGCCGATTTCGTGAAAATAGGGGGGGGGAGTCTTTTTTTCTTTTTTTTCTTTTTTTTCTTTTTTAATCTTTTTTTTTTCATTTTTATTTTATTTATTTATTTATTTATTTATTTTATTTTTCGGCGTTTTGTTGTACACTTTCATCTGTGTCGGTTGTATTTGGCACTGCTCTGTACAGATTGGCTTCCAACGCTATTTTATATGGTAAACCCCCCCCATATATATATATATATATATATATATATATATATATATATATATATATATATACATACATACGTGTGTGTGTGTGTGTGTGTGTGTGTGTGTGTGTGTGTGTGTTGCTAATCACGGCTTCAGCATGATCAGATCTAAGCAACTATTTTGGCAATACGTTTTGCTGTTTTCAGAAATGTAATCTCTGAATAAATCTGCCTACACGCATTATATAAAAGTCACTGTGTGTGTGTGTGTGTGTGTGTGTGTGTGTGTGTGTGTGTGTGTGTGTGTGTGATAGTTCCTTCCTCATAGGTTCCGAAACGGCTGGACCTATCTTTCGCAAATTTCACACAAAAACTAATTTATATATTTGACAGTGTTATTTGGCGATTAAGCTACACTGAATATTCGGCGTTTCATCCACTCTAGGATTCGTCAGGCTTATGCGCATAAGCCTGACGAATCCTAGAGTGGATGAAACGCCGTATTGAGCACTTTTGAAGTAAACACTTAGAATTTACGCATAAATCCATACTTTCGTATATTACTTTTATGTGAGTAAATGAAGTAGTTATATTAGTGTTGGGACGATTAATCAGAATCGGGAATCGGAAAAATTTGGACCTACTTTCCGATGCCAATAAACGATTCTTTCCCTTTTTTTTTTTTTTTTTATTAAAAGCAATATCTTCCACTGCTGATAATAATAAAACAATAAATATTAATTATTTTTAACTAACACTTAACTAAAATCTATAGATTATCGCTTACAAGTGTGTTTTTTTTTTTAACATGTGTTTTTACGATAGTTAAATATTTAAAGAATCAGAGTCGGGGAAGATGTTGGAATCGTCCCATCACTTATATATATATATATATATATAATGCCTATCTTGCTCGAAATGTCTAGCCAATAACGAGAAGCGCTAATTAGTGTAAAAAAAAAATACCTTCATCTTTCTAATTAAATCTCATTCCGACGCGATCAATAATTCGGATTGGCTGATAATACGATCCGGGGTGGCGGTTGTCGGGGAGACGAAATAGTCTTTACACGATTTCAGTTTTTTTTTTTTTTTTTAATTTTAAGAAATTAATTTTTAATTTTTAAAATAATATTTAAATATTTTCTGAACAAAAAAAGAAAAGAAAATCGATCCTTTTCTCCTGTCAGATACGCAGCGTAGGAATCGGATTTCTGTCTGATTGCGACATCAAAGATAAACGGCCCCCACGTCTCTAAACGCTTTCGCGTCTCCCTGCATCACCGCCCTCCGTAGATGGATCAAAATGGGCGACAGTTGCTAATGGCAGGTCTTGTTATTTTTGCTGATGACGTTTTTGAAGGGACAGGAGTATTAGTTTTTAAAATATTATTAATCTAATATATAAACGGCTATATGTCTGTCTGTCTGTCTCCATATTTTCAAACTCTATCTCCTCCGAAACTGAAAGTCTCAGAGTTGCGCTAGGGTCCTCAAATGATTGGATTTTTTTACGGGTCTTTAGCCGGTTAAAGTGGTTTTTAATAGGGGGTCAAAAATGTGTCAAAATTGAAAAAAAAAATCGTTAAACATTTTGTACATTCACCTTGGTTTCTTTTTAATGTTAATCAGTTTATATGCGTGTTACATTAGTACAGTGGTAACGTCACCAGTTTTTAAGGCTACAGTTTCGCTTTCGATTCTAGCTGGTGACGCCTAAATACTTTTTTTTTTTTTTTTTTTGCACTTTTGAAATCACGATTTTGTAATAATATATACGAAATCTGGACGAATTTAAATATCTTATTTAAGCGCATCTTACGCCTGGGCAAATCCCCCCCCCCACCGTATCCGCAAGTAATAATATTTTAAAATTGTTTGAATTTTAAAATGGAATTCAATTAACACCTGGCTTTGTTGATACTATTACTACTATATTATTAAAATTATATTTATTTTAAAAATTTGTATTAAACTATTCTTTTTCCAATTATTGATCAGTAGGGCTATGAAAACAGCATATTATTTTCATTGTTTTTGTTGTGTAGGAGACATTAATACAGAGATAACGATGAGGGAGACATGACATTTATAACAGTGAGATGATGTTTTTGTATAGGGATCCATATTAGGGGTCATATATCAAGAGATGTCGGGAACATATAACGGGTACATGTAATATAGGATTGACGATGAGGGAGACAAGACATTTATAACAGACGATGATGGGGATTCATTATTGAATGAATGTGCATTACTGTTCTTTTACATCAGAGGGGGGGGACAATCATTATTTATGATGGCGGAGGGGGACACATTACTTGGAACTGGGTTATACAAAGTTCATATTAAAATGATTAACACATTACCTTCAATTGTTGAATGACGACACGAAGACAACAGTTACAAAAATCGCTGGCGATTCTTTATTTCATTTGACCTGTCGAAATTACGATGACGTCACGAATTCAAATTGGTTAAACTTCTACCCCTTCGCCTCTGATGGGCACCCTCCTCTGATCATGTCAGCTCTTTCGGACCGACTCTGTTGACTGTTCGAACTTGACTGCCCGACTTCTTCTAATCTGCTAATCCTAGCTCCTATTATTGAGAATTCCCTTTTTGTTATGACGTCAGATGTGTGGTTCCAAAACGTGACCAACTCACGCGGCTAAGCACGTTTGTCCAAAACACACTTCTTCAACAAAGAATTCTCAACTAACCTATTTTTTTTAAATTCAGTTTTCATAAAAGAACGAACAATTGAATTCTTTTCACAATACAAACAATAACTATTTCCAAAACAATAGCTAAATTCCAACATTCTAATTTCTGAATCTATTCTGAACCTTGCATACAGGGTTCTAGTCTCGGCTTATCCTAATCTCATTTTCCACTTATTTAATGTTCTTCTTATTTACAGGAGAAGGGGACAGCCTTTTCTTGTAACATTTTGTCCCTCGAGTGTGTATCTGTTGATATCTTATATGCTATTATATAGCGTGATGTGGTTCTCGGTTGATCAACTGTGTCTAACTGTGTCGGGTATATGCTCGAGAGTCAAAACAATAAGAATATGCTGTTATCATAGCCCTATTGGTTTTGATTTTTTTTTTTACATGGGGTTCACCACTGATCAAGGCCCGAAGGCTACTCAGGGATAAGGGTTATTGCGTGTACAGTAATCAATGAGATAGTATTGTAGTAATTATTAGTATTGGGTGGTTAGATAGCGTCTTACTTAAGGAGGCGGTTTGTCAGGAGTTTGTTTATATTGGACTTGAAGACGTCCAAGTTGTAGTCAGGTGGGAAACAGGCAAGCGGCAGAGAGTTCCACTGGCTTGCAGTTCTAAGAAAGAAGCTTTGCTCATAGAATCTACGTTTGGATTTAGGCACAGATAAAGAGTGGGGAAAATTATTGACAGTAGTTTCAGCCAGACGGGTGTTTGTCGTGAAAGATTGACGAGCACCTGCCATGGAAATAACGATAAAACAAAGACAGGCTCGCAACATCTCTTCTGTGGGAGAGAGGTTGCAGGGAAGAGAAAAGGGCATCCCCCACTAAACGACGAAGTCTATTTTGTACTCTGTCAAGGCAGGATAGGCTGTTTTTAGCAGCTCCTGCCCAGATATGGCAGCAGTACTCCATAACTACCTTTGTAATTTAAAACAAACCTGCATATGTAGATACAGGTTGGAACGATAAAAATGTCGCCCCAAAGAAAACAACACTACAGCTTTATTTTAAAACTTATTGAAAAGAATCAATTTAATTAACTGGATTATGTAGTAGAGTTGACATTTATTCAATGTAGCCGTCTTCAGCCTCTAGCCGGGTCCGGAACTGGGAGCATGCCTTTTCCACAAGCGCCAACGCGAGCTTGGCGAATACTCGGTGAATAGCAGCGATCAGGCTGGCTTTGGTGTTGTGTGAGGTCATGTTGGTGATGTTTTTGTCGTATGACTAAACAAAATACTCCAGTGAGTTCAGGTCGGGGGAGGAGACGGGTTAGTGGGAGAAGGGTATAAAGTCGTAGCATTCCTTCTGAAGCCAAGGCTGGGTCTCTTTGGACGTGGGTCGGTGCAGATTCCTGCTGCCACACCCAGGGTCTGCCAGCAGCCACCTGGTTGCACCAAGGAATCATCACACTCTTCAGCACATCCAGGTGCACTTTGGTGTTGAGTTTCAAGCCGACTTCGAAGATGTGAGGTGGTATGATGTGGCCATCACTTAAAACCACACCAAAGAGCATAACTGTGCCCGAAAACTTCATTGAGCTGTACCATCAAGTGTTTGACCCTCTGGATTTGCATTATGAAGGTGCTGGCAATGGTCCTGTTGTCATAACATGGATCGGTAGAGAGCATGTTGTCGCTCGTGTCACTTTCAGACATTATAGAGGCTTCTATAGCTCGTGGGATTTGCACACAACTGGCCAACGAGTAGATGGCCTGCAACAAAAAAGAAAAAATCGGTTTTCATCAAACGAAAATTAAAAAAACGCATCTTCTTGTCACTTCTAATTATTTGTGTCTTCACAGGCTCTCTCTCTCTCTCTCTCCCTCTCTCTTTTTCCTTTTCTTGACCCTGCTGAAGATGTTGGAGGATAAAAATGACGGAGGAGGTAGTGGTGGTAAGAAAATCGAATTAATACCGGAGACCAGCATCATGAGAAAATACTTCAGTCAGCGTCGGCTTTTCGCACGAACTTGAACAGACGCTGGCGGACAACTGCCGGGGTCGGCTGACCCCCCCCCCCAAGAGAGCCTGCGAGGCCAACCTTTGAAGGTGGCTCGTTTTGTGTGCCTTACTGTAAAACAACCACTCCATCACTTTATCCTAATCCCTTACCCCCCCCCTCGCAAAATCAATACCCGCTTCAGGAGCAATAATTTTCACACCTAGAATGGCCGTATCCTCCAACCCTATTTTTAGAAGTTTCAAGAACCCGTTTCTCTATTTCCATATCCTCACGTAAAAATGATGTGGAACATGGCCGAACCGTCACATTATCTGCAAGAAACTAACCCTATTTTGACTTCCGTATTTTTGATGAGCGGAAGCACCGCCGGTGTATATCATAAAAAGTCCCTTTCTGATTAATGTGTACATAATGGTTTCATGTTTCGTTATAAATATTAGAAAATTTAACATTCATTGCACTTGTTTTCAGAGTTTTTGCTGTAACAACCAATCCTCTACGAAATTCATAAACACTTACGATACTTCAAATACTTCGAAATAAGAATTTTCTGAATTTTTGAGATGAGGATTGGTTATTCGTATTATTAGGATTCATCGGACTACTGTTCTCATCTTGAGTGTGATTTTTTCACAACGTTTCGGTCGATGGAACCTTCGACCTTTTTCAGATGTATCTTGTTGAAATCAGGAATGTTTCTACTTACTTCGCGGGGGTAGCATGCTCTTGTTTCGTCAGCCATGACTGGATAGAGGTCCTAAGTAATTCGCAATTGTATTTTTTGGTCGCCCACACTGAGGATTGAACCTCAGGACCCATGGCACAGTGGTTAGAGTACTTGGAAAAATCAATTGTAGAAAGTGGCCTTCTCCTGAAGGTTGAACGTTAAATTCTCAGCGTGAACGACTGAAAAATACAATTGTGACCGAAACATTGTGAAAATCGACCGATTCCAGAGTCCCACAAGATGCACCTGTAGAAGGTCAGAGGTTACATCAACCGAAACGTTGTGAAAATAATGATATGGTTTTAAAGTAATTGAAATCCAATTGTCTGGTGAGTAAAATACAGTGCGAAAACAGCATCGCAAAGTTGTAATAGGAAAAAATTCACTGAAAAAAAAAAAGTAAAAAGCAAATATGTTGTGTAATCTGCCTCTGAATATCTGACATTAACTTCCGTTCATATCTTCTGTATGCCAACATATTTAGAAGATATGAACGGGAGTAAGATAATAATAAAAAGGAAGAGTTTGCAAATTATATCAAATTAAAAGTGCCTTAAAAGTGTCCGCAAACTATTGGAATACTAAACTTAGATGAGGTAACAGGGTATTTTTTGTCTGTTTTAGTTTTAAAAGTAAGTTCTATCTAGCAGATCGTAGACATATACGCATTTTCAATAATATGCATGCTCAATAAAATATTGCATCTGACATTCTTTATAAATATTAAAGTATATATGTGTGAAATTAGACATGTCTGGATTTTTTAGATAAGGATTGGTTATTCGTATTATTTGGATTCATTGGACAACGGTTCTCATCATGAGTGTAATTTTAACAATAAATCCAAATAATACAACTTCAAAATAAGTTTGTAATAACTCGCGTCGATAAAGCAGCAAATGATATGCATATATATGTAAATTAGCCTGGGTGCCCGGGTGTGTGTAGTAAGATTGTTGGTTGAGCCCCCCCCCCCAAAAAAAAAAAACGTGGTAGTAGGCAGGTGGACAGGCTTGAACCCGTGACACGAAGGAGAAAAAGAAAATTTTAAAAAATCCTAACGTCTTAGCCGAGGTCTCCATGGAAAAACCGGAAGTTGAAAACGTTGAAATTAAGGCTAGTCAATCGAAAGGAGGCGATGACTTGCAAAAAAAGCGACCCCCCCCCTCACCTTGTAGAAAGCTGCCGAGTTGAGGGTGAAGGAATTAAGGTTTTTGGACCAATTTTTCAATATTTGTCTGACGAAAGATTGTGGTTTAAGACGATACCGTTTTCGTCACGTTCCGACGCGTATGCCAAAAGTTTTTAGCACACACACACACACACACACACACACACACACACACACACACACACACACATAAGCTAACACAGACTTTTGCCTTTTGTATTATAAACTAACGAAGGTGCCCAGCGTTGCTCTGGTGTGTGTTTAGAGGGGGGAGGGGTAAATTAAAAAAAAATGGAAACTAAAGAATAAGCAAAGTAATTAAAATGACATAAATAACCGTTTCAATATTAAAAGTTTAAAAATCAAAAAAAAATTATCCGATACTTGGGATCGAACCTGCATTCTAAGGATAACAACGCTGCCACTTTGACCATTGTGCCATGACCGCGTGAGCGAATTTGTTTGTTTTTATAATATTTAAACTAATTCAAGTACACAATGTTTTTTGCACTAGACTGTCATGATGGAACGATATTTTTGCTACCCCTCCCTGTAGAAAAGTGCCCCGGTGAAGGAATGAATGTTTTTAGCCAATTTTTCGATATTTATATTTATTTTGCCCGACTTTTAAACGCTATTTTTTTTTCCAGATTTTTAGATCGCCGCATGTTTCTTTCGCAATTCGGTATAAAAAATAAAAAAACTGGATTCCAACTGGCCGGGTGGTCTCCAGAAAGCGATGTAAACGTTTGGTCAATGTCGGCTTTTCACAGTCATATCAGACGATTGCTTTCATTTGGACAACACTCCCCAATAAACTGGGGAGTTGCTTTTCCTCCCCAAAGTTGGGTTTTCACCTCATTAAAAACTGTCCCGCAGAAAATGTTAACTACTGAATAGCCATTGCTTACGTCGTCGTAAATCTTAACTCCGCGACTTTTATTTGATCTCGTTAAGCGGGCACCTGTCAATTCTATTTAAATAAATTCAAACGTCTTTCACTTACTCTTTCTTGCTGGCCGAGCGGTTAACGTCTCACTTTTTTTTCCAACTTAGCCTAATTACCTACCAAAACATTTTTTTATTTAAGAGCACACACACCTCCAAACACCCAGACAATGCCGGGTACCCCTGCTAGTTTATATTTATATATATATATATATATATATATATATATATATATATATATATATATATATAAGATTCTATATACAATGCTTATTGATTGAAATAGGGATTATAGGTAAAATTTCCGATAGCTATAAATTAAGTGATCATGAATTTGATAGCATTGTTCTGGATATTTGAAAAATTAGGACTAAAATGAGTGGGGGGGGGGAACAAAAAAAACGCCCATGTATATATTGGGTACCTAAAATGAACAAAAAACATTTAGCGCCAAGTTTATTGTACCTATTTACTTTGCCTCCCCACGAGGGCAGAGTTAGACACGAGGGTTGTTTTTTCTTTAATGTGGAGAAAAGGAACAAGAATTAAAAATTTGTCTCAGTTGTGAAGGATTTCTCCTCCACTGACTGAGAACAAAAAAGTGAAGTGTAAATCTGAAGAACAGATACTACACTTTGATCTTGGTGCGCGTCACTAAACTCTTAAGTAAAGTTCTATCTGAAGTGTTCAAATTAACATTGCAAAACTCATTCATGTTCTGCAGAGCAGGGAACAAAAACTATGAAATCCAAAAAAAAAAAAACGAACACTACAAACTAGCGATTGAAGATACAAAGAGCTTGAAGAATAAAAACCTTCTACAAAATAACTGGATGCAACACAAATACTTTTTCCAAAACAACTGGATTTGGTATTAAATGACCTTCGGATTAAGGGTTGATATGCCGTAAAACAAAACAACCAAACTAAACTAAATAATATTTGAAGATATAAAGAACTTGGAGCATAAAAACTGTTTTCCAAATAACTGGATTCGACATTAAATAACCTTAAAAGGGTTGATATGCCGTAAAACAACCAACCAACTCTGCAAATAAATATTTGAAGATATAAAGAACTTGGAGCATAAAAACTGTTTTCCAAATAACTGGATTCGACATTAAATAACCTTAAAGGTTGATATGCCGTAAAACAACCAACCAACTCTGCAAATAAATATTTGAAGATATAAAGAACTTGAAGCATAAACACTGTTTTCCAAATAACTGGATTCGACATTAAATAACCCGAAAATGGTTGATATGCTGTAAAACAAAACTACCAAACCAGATCTAGCAACAGTACTCCATGCATGGGCGAATGGTGACCTTTTAGAGATATAGAATATTGTGATGTGGGAGTAATTTTCTAGCACGGTAGAGGGAGCCCACCTTCTTTGCAGCAGCCTTAGCAATGTCTTCAATGTATTTGTTCCAATTCATTTTTGCCTGTGAATGTTAAATCAAGAAGTTTGTATGGGTAGCTTATTATTAGTTCTGGAAATCGGTGGTTTACAAGGTTTCTTGTAATTGCTAAAGGAAAGAAGCTTAGTCTTAGCAGCATTAAATTTCAGCATCCATTTTCTTGGATTATTTTTTTTTTTTAAATGCAAGTTAATAATCTTTTTCATGCTGGTGTAGTCTGATAATGATTTATTTTGTCAAATTATTCCTCACCTCCATCAGCACACACTCCGCCATCTCCATTACGTGTCGAGTGGTCAGCAGCGTTAGCGACCACTAGACCCATGTCGTTGTGAAATGGGCCTCCGGCCAAGGAAGCATAAACTCAATTCAGTTCCGATGTGAACGCAAGACAAATCATTGCTTGAATGCACCTTACGTAATGAGGACCCGCAGGGCAACTGCAGGCCCACACTCTTTTTTTTTTTTTATTTCTCCCTGTCTCGAAGCCCTTAATTGTTTTGAGGGTTTAGGTGCTGATTGGCGAACGTGTTGAAAGGTCCCCGTTTCAGGTGGTTATAATCCAAAAGACACGCTACAAAGTATTTAGGCTCTTCTGAAAGATGTCAGGCGTCTAAACCTTCAGGGACAGCGTTGATTCAGTCATGATATATTGTCCAACCCCTTCTTACTTCCCATACATATATACCAGGTTTGACCAGAGTGAGACGTGGCATGGGGTGGGCACCAATCGACTTTTATTTCCGATCAGGCAAATCCTATACAACATAATCAGATTTGACACACTGGTTTCCATCAGATTACCGAAGTTAAGCAACGTTGAACTTGCCCACTACCAGATGGGTGACCATTTGTGACTGCTAGGTGCTATATGTGCTCTCCGCTTATCTCTGCATGGTTTCTAGTTGTTCTGGACTTCTTGTTATTGGACTCTAGCAGTGCCGATTCAGCAGAGGTGTGGTTGGAGATTCCACAACCCTTGCTACACAATTACGCGTGCAGCTGCCTCTACAGGGGGTATCCTTTGTCTTTCGAGATTGAGCAAAGGCACAACAAAGACAAATCCTTTAGACGAAAGTGGGCAATTTTTTTATTTTTTTTTTTTATTTTTTTTTTTTTACATAGGCATCACCACTTATCAAGGCCAAGAGGCCACTCGAGGATGAGGGTTAGAGAGTGTACAGTAGTCAATTCGACAATATAGTAATCGTTAGTAATGGAAATTCGGTAAATTTGTTTACTTAAGTGGAACGGCTCATCAAGAACTTGTTTACATTGGACTTGAAGACAATCAAATTGTAGTCAGCTGGAAAGCAGGCAAACAGAAGACGGTTCCATAGGCGTGTAGTTCTAAGAAAGAAACTTTGTTCATGGAATCTACGTTTTGGTTTAGGCACGGATAAAGAGTGGTGGAAATTATTGGTAGGGGTTCCAGATAGACAAGGGTTTCTTTGGACAGGGGGGGGGGCATAGATAGGTTATTATTACCGGACGAACGCAGTCGGAATAAACGCCACAAGTTTTTATCATCTGTTTCACCAGCATCTTCGGTTTAACGTTCGGCTTACATGCTGGCATGTGTTGGATGGTTTTTAAACATCGAGTTTCAATTCTTATGAAAAATATCAGTGGAGGAGAAATTCTTCATGACTGAGACAATTTAAGTTTTTGTTCCTATCCAATGTGTCTCTTTTTGGGGGAACTGGATTTTCTCCTCCACATTAAAAACCGATCTTGTCTAACTGCCCTCGTGGGGAGGCAAGTAAATAGTAAATAGGCTCTTGTTGAGCCGTCCCCATAAATGATCAAATCCTACCCAATTTTCACTATTAACGATTACTACACTATCATCTTACATCTATTAAGCCGTATCTTCGAGTGACCTCCGGGACTTGATAAATTGTGGCTCTCACGTAAAAAAAAAAAAGTCATTATTAAGCAAGCTAATGTCAAAATTCCATTCTAGTGTAAAAAATTTACCATGACAGTTTTTAACGAGCCGGAAAATGCTTAGACGTTCTGGATATAATTGTCCGGTCAAGCGGAACGAGTTAATTGTTTCATTTACTTCGAAATAAAAGAAACTCTTTATTATATTCCGTATTTTATTTTACAGCATTTTATTTTTCATTTTTGGGTTAATTGCAAAACATGATGGAGTTTGCTTACCTTACGAATTGTTTTAATTACCGTCGGATTAATTTGTCTTGATTTAATGTCTAAGACGGTCAAAATAAAAACAAACAACAATAACAACAAGAATATTATGTGCTAGCTGCTCGTTTCTTTCAATTGTGGGCGTGTCCCTTTTCTTCCTGCTAAAGAAAAACAATAACCACAAAAAAAAACTTGTACTAGTATCGACATCAATTAAAATATATTTAACTTTTTTAAAATTTTCTCAAATATTCTGATTTTCCGATTCCAATTAATCATCCCAAAACTATATATATATAAAGTTAGGGGGTCAGCACTTATAAAAGCTTGGAGATCACTCTAGGATAAGAATTAATGAGTATACGTTAGAAGAAAATTCAATATTGACGCGTGTGTGTGTATATTAGTGATTGGACGATTCCAATATTTTTCCCCCGGTTCCGATACAATTACTGATTCCGATTCTTTCAAAAACAAAAAAATCTAAATATTTAACCAGATAGCTGTTTTTTTTTTGTTTTTCTTTTTGTTTTTTGTTTTTTTGTCTCTGATTACCGTAAAAACACATGTTAAACATGCAAATATCTTCCTAAACGTAAAAATATACTTATGGAATGAGGAGGGGGGGGGATGGTCCATCGATTTTAGCTTTACTGGTATTTTAAAATCAATACTTATTTTATTATTATTATTTACCAGCAAGACAAAATCAAATAAAAAAGACAATTAAAAGAATCGTTTTGGCATCGGAAAAGCAGTAGAATTTTTCCGATACCCTCAAATATTCTGATTTTTCCGATTCCGATGAATCGTCCCAACACTATTATATATATATAACTTAGAGGGTCAGCGCTTATAAAAACCTAAAGGTCACTCTAGAATAAGGGTTAATGAGTATATTTTAGAAGAAAATTCAATATTGACACGTTAATAATGATTGTTGGTGCATAATGAAACAGGTCTGTAAAATATACGGACATTTTGATACGATAACGGAACTGAATGGTACGATTAATAAAACTCTAGGATGAAAATTAATGAGTATAGGTTAAAAAATTCAATATTGACATGTTAATAATGATTGTTGGTGCATAATGAAACAAGTCTGTAAAATGTATGGAGATTTTGATATAAAATAATTGAATGCTAAGATTAATAAAACCTTGGAACTTGTAGCTATATTTTTCATTTATATATGCTCCGTTATAATTAACATTGAGCTTCTGAATTAAAATGATTGGTGTACAGAAAGGGGGGGATATACTTGGAAAGCATATTTTCCTATATATGTTTTTTTTTTTATTTCTTCCTTTGAAGATTGTAATGCTGTGTATGGGGGCAGCCAAACCAGCTGCCAACATTGCCCTGCTTTTTATTGAAACCAACCGAGAGCTCTTTTTAGTATCCTCGTTGTTCCCTTAAGTGCAATTGTCTGGATCTCTTTTGCACTTGGTTCACCAGGAATATTAGTTAGGTAGGACTTCAGGTTCTTCTTCATAAGCCCTGTATCACCTATAATAACTGGTATGATTGATATCTCCCTAAGATTTCAGTTTCTTTTCATATCAGACATGAAACCTTGGTGTGTGCATGTGTTTATTATTGTTGTTATTATTATTATTGTTGTTGTTATTATACTTATCATTATTGTTATTATACTTATCATTATTGTTATTATACTTATCATTATTGTTATTATACTTATCATTGTTATTATACTTATCATTATTGTTATTATACTTATCATTATTGTTATTATACTTATCATTATTGTTATTATACTTATCATTATTGTTATTATACTTATCATTATTATAGTTATTATTATACTTATCATTATTATAGTTATTATTATACTTATCATTATTATAGTTATTATTATACTTATCATTATTATAGTTATTATTATACTTATCATTATTATAGTTATTATTATACTTATCATTATTATAGTTATTATTATACTTATCATTATTATAGTTATTATTATACTTATCATTATTATAGTTATTATTATACTTATTATCATACTTATCATTATTATTATACTTATTATTATTATACTTATCATTATTATTATACTTATTATTATTATACTTATCATTATTATTATACTTATTATTATTATACTTATCATTATTATTATACTTATCATTATTATTATACTTATCATTATACTTATTATTATTATCATTATACTTATTATTATTATTATTATACTTATTATTATTATTATACTTATTATTATTATTATTATTGGCTCACATGTTAATGTTGATGATAAAAGTAATATAAGCAAATACCAATTATAGAAAAATATGCGAAAATTTGTGGACATTCAGATAAATCACATTTCTTAAATCTCCACGAAAAATTAATAATAATTGATTTTTTTTTTTTCAATAAACCAAATCTGCTAAATTCTATGACTTCGATTAAAAGTTGTAACGCAATATAATATTGTCGTTAGATTATAATTATTTACATGCAATTGAATGTATGTATGTGTGCAAGCATTTGCAGTATGTGGATTTTTTTAGCGATATATCTGTGTGTGTAGGCGTGTTTATGTAGTGAAATATTGAGCAGGTATATTGCTAACACACAACTCAATACGTCTCAGGCATCACGTATTAATATCATACATATGACATTTATAATAACTGGTATGATTGATATCTGCCTAAGATTCTAGTTTCTTTTCATATCATACATGAGACCTTGATATTTGGTCTGTTTCTCCCTTTCAGTTCTGTTCAGACCTCTATTATTAGCGACACTCACTTTAACCAAGGTGGCCACTCTTTCTGACTGCATGGATGTAAGCGTGGCACAGAAGATAACATACACGCTATCGTATTAATATATAGATAATATTTATATTCATTTTAAGTTTACATTTTTCTTTCTGTAAACTATATATTACCCTTTCTGTTAAATATATATAAATAAATAAATATATATATATATATATATATATATATATATATATATATATATATATATATATATATATATGGCATATTTCATTAAATAAAATAGATGTTTTTTGTTTATTCTATTTTCGATCTTTTCCAACTTCCGAATAAGTCTTCACTTCTGGCGGGAACTGGCTGATGTAATTACCATATTTATCATAAGTTCGAGTAATTCCAGTCCTTTAGGATTTATCGTCAGGGATAAATAATTTAACTGATTTTGAACAATTTATAATTTTTTTTTTCTCTCAGACTTATGATAAATATGGTGATTACATCAGCCAGTTCCCGCCTGAAGTGAATTCAGAAGTTGGAAAGGAACGAACATAGAATTAATAGACAAAAAACGTGTATTTTATTTAATGAAATATGCCATGGAACAAAAAATGCTGCATAGATATATTAATTTTAAAAAATTGACCTCTGCGGTCTCTACGGAATTACTCAGCTAAATTTTAGTCGAAACATTTGAAATCTTACATAAAGTGCATTCACACGTAGGGCAATTTATGAACAGTACATAGAGCCCCAGCGAAACCGGGGTGAACTGCTAATATATATATATATATATATATATATATATATATATATATATTTCTTTTAATGATTTGGAATTCATTCCATTTGCGCTTTTTTCCAAGGAACTCTGCCTTTTGGATTATTTTGGACCATTTGGAATTTACCCATTGGACTGAAATTTTAATTTCGACCGTTTTGGATTTTACCATTTTTGTATTTTTACCCTTCACCGGACTATCCATTCATGTGAAATCTTTTTATCATTTTTCTTTTGCCCCCTGTTCCCCTTACCTCAGCCTTTTTTTTAACCAAGTAAGATCTGTGACTTACTCGTAGTTTCATTAAATACTTTTATATGCAAAATCCGATCCTGCATTTTGCTAATTCCTGCCCTCTGATGAGAAGGAGAGTATTTCTTCGAAACTCCGCGTATTAAGGACTATCCACTTGTGTTTCCTTTTTTAAAATTAAATAAGTTTTTAACTCTTTTTCAAGATGTCTTTTAACATGTTTTATTAATCATTTGTTCATATATATATATATATATATATATATATATATATATATATATATATATATATATATATATATATATATATATATATATATATATTGTATGTGTATGAAATCCACCAAAACAAGGCATGAAGCCACTTTATTTAAGGAGCTAAAAAACCGAAAGACAGTAGATGCTTATTGACCTTAATCTGAAA
>NC_136521.1:5083575-5086075 GCF_053919585.1 Euprymna scolopes | reverse complement strand
AGGGTGCCCGGCGTTGCCCGGGCGTGTGTAACGGTGTTTGTGGGGCAAAAAAAAAATGCGAGCGCAAAAAAATAAAACAGGAGTAGTAGGCAGGCTCGAACCCATAACGCGTAGGTGGAAAAGGAGTGGGGGGGAAACAAACGGCCTTATTGATGCGTTCACCGCGATTGTGACGTCACTGGTTGTTGAAATAACGTGTTGTATGCGACATGGTTACTTGAGGTGTTAATTTTTTGCAAAAATATCGACGAAAAAGTGACCCCCCTCCTTGGAAAAAATGGCCCGATTGAGGGTAAAAGAACGAATGTTTTCGGCCAAATTCTTTCTATTTGTCGTCCGAGAGACCGAGCTTTATAACGATATCAATTTTCTCAGTCTTAGCTGCGTATGTCAGAAGGTTTTGTCTGAAATATTAACACGCACACACACATATACACACATTCTTCTTTATATGATAAACTAGCTTGGGTTCTCTGCGTTGCCCGGATGTTTGAAGGTGCGTGTTGAGCAAAAATAAAGTGGTAGTAGGCAGCCAGGCAGACTCGAACCCGTACCGCTAAGGAGGAAAGAAAAGTAAAAAATAAAAAAATAAAAAAGTGACGCGTTAGCTGTTGCACCCATCGCCAAACCGGAAGTGACGTAAGTTTAGATTAAGGTTAGATAATCGAAAAGAAGAGATGACTTTCGAAAATATCAGCGAAAAAAGCGACATCTCCCCATGGAAAAGTGCCCAATTGAGGATGAAGTAATTAATTTTTGGGGCCAATTTTTCGATATTTGTTCTCCGAATGTTCGAGCTTCAAAATGATAGCGATCTCGTGAAAATCCGTCGCCTCTATGGAAAGTTCTTGTGAGACATACATACATTCATGCATACATTTTAACAGATATGAGATTTATATTATAGACTAGCGGGGGTGCCCCGGTGTTTAGAGTTGTGTGTGTTTGGGGGGGGGGGTAAATTAAAACGGACACTAAAGAATAAGCTAACTGATAACCCTGTTTAAATATTATAAAATAAAAAAAAAAACGATGCCGAACTTCAAAAATCGGAAAAAAAAAAAAAAAACGTTTCAATATTAAAACTTTAAAAATCGAGAAAAAAAAATCTTAGATCACCGTTCGAACTTGCAACCTTAAGATAATGACGCCGGTGCTTTACCCACTGAGCTAAGAGCGCGTCAGCGAAATTGGGTCGATTTTTATAAACTTTAAACTAATTCAGGAAAGAACCTTTTTTTTGCGCATACGTTATTTGGCTATCTTGTCATGATGGAACGATGTTTTGCTATGCCTCCCTGTAGAAAAGTGTCCCGTTGAAGGTGAAGGAATAAATGTTTTTGCCAATTTTTCGATATTTGTCGTCCGAAGGTTTGAGCCTCAAAATGATACCGATCTCTTGAAAATCCATCGCCTGTGTGGAAAGTTTTTGCGACACGCACACACACAAACACACACACATTTTGCCTTATATATATATAGATATATATATATATATATGTATATATATAACTAAATCAAGTTACGATGCCGTATGACGCATGCGTAGAAGCGACTTTTTCATGAGAGGACGGTTTTTGCTAACCCCCACCTGGAGAAAAGTGTTGATTTCAGGGTGAAAAATTAACGTTTTTTGGCCAATTTTTCGATATTTGTCGGGCGATGGATGGGGATTTCATGAGAGACCAAATTTGTGAATTTTTGTTCTGTCTGTCGAAAGTTTTTCGCAGACACACACACATACATATATATACATACATTTACGCTTTTATATATATACTAGCAGGGCTACCCAGCGTTGCTCGGGACCATATAAACAATGAAAAAACAAAAGCAGATATTGAACATATGTTTTATTCTTAGGGGAGAGGAATCTTTCATCTCAAGTTTTAGCGTTACAAACAAACATTTGTCTTTTATATATATAGACTAGCAGGGCTACCCGGCGTTGCTCGGGACTGTATAAACAATGAAAAAACAAAAGCAGATATTGAACATATGTTTTATTCTTAGGGGAGAGGAATCTTTCATCTCAAGTTTTAGCGTTACAAACAAACATTTGTCTTTTATATATATAGATAATGTCAGGTTTTTTTTGGGGCCCCCCTCGAAGATAACTGATCAGTTGACCAACTTCTAGTGGTCCGTTTGACGTGAAATTTCGATATTTGTCATCCGGGTGATGGGGCTTCGATATGATACCAAATTTGTCAAGTTTGGTTCCGTCTTTCAAAAGTTTTAGCGTTACAAACAAACATACATACACACAGACGTTTGGCTTTTATATATATAGAAGATATAGATATCTAGTCTGTATTTTAGCGAAGAAATGTTTTTACCTGTCAATATAATGAATGCCTTGGACACACGTGGTAGATGATATTCCCTTATTGGGCGCCCCAATAATCACAAGGGAGGTTCTCGATTCCATTTTTATCTTTTCCCCCAGAATTAGTCGTCCTTACCGCTTCCTGTCATTTTCCCTGAATGTCCTCGAGGA
>NC_136521.1:5058575-5078575 GCF_053919585.1 Euprymna scolopes | reverse complement strand
TTTTTGTTGTTTCAAAGTCTTATCAGCGAACGGTGGGTGGGTGGGGGTCTGGGGTCGGCATGTCAGCGTTTATAAATTTGTACTATCCAGATTTTCGTACACCCCCGTTTTTCAAGTGAAGGGTGGGGCTAAATGGAGCATTTTTCTTTTTTTTCTTTTTTTTCTTCTTTTTTCTTCCTTTTTTTCGTTCTTTTCTTTCTTTTTTTCTTTTTCTCTTTTTTTTCTGTTTTTCTTTTTTTTTTTTTTCTTGTAGAGAATTCACTCAAAATATCCTGGCTCAAAGACAAGAAAAAGGGGGGGTATGAGGGTATGAGTTAAAAGACGGACGATAATTAAGCGCAACGTGTCAAGCTAAAAATAGAGGAGTCCAATTCGGAGATTGAATAAGATACGGTGAAACCTAATTTATAAAATCAGACCGAGGTCTCTCTACATACGAGGTGCTTTAAATAAGTTTCCAGATCTATTTTGTACTGGCATTTAAAATTGTCGTACACTCTTGAAAATTCAATATATTATTGTTATACATCTTATGAGACGACTGACCAATTTTTATGATGTCAAGTTTAAATAAACAGCTACTGCGGGAACTCGAATACGCCCTACTAAAGCCTTGTCACTACTAGTGAATTTCAAAAATGCAATTTGGACGTGAGGACACTTTAGAAAAAATGATATGCAATAAAATTCTGTTTTAAACTTGGGGGGGGGAAGGTCACAGAAACGTATGGAATACTTCAGACTGCTTTTGGACCATCTTGCATGAATCGAGCACCTAATTAAGACTTTTCTATACAAGGACCGTCGTGTTTCCATAGAGACAATATGTACACAGATATCAGTATGGGAATTGTACGCACAATTATTCGCAAGGAACTAAAGATATGGAAGACTTGCGTAAAGTTTGTCCCAAGGGTGCTCAGAGAAGATCAGAAAGAAAGACGTTGTCATGACAACAGGACAATGCACCAATCTACGCATCTATCCTTGTCATAAATTATTTCAGTAAAATGAGCATAAAAACGGTGCGTCAACCTCACTATAGTCCAGTTCAATTTGTGCGCCAACCACGTGGAACACATTAAATCTGACTTTGATGCGGATGTATTTTTTTTTTCTGTTTTAAGCACCACCACCCCCGAACTTAAAATCGATAAGAAAATGCGGAAAAAAATATACAAGATCTTATATAATTAGGTGGGTTTCCATTTAATATATATAAAAAAAACCCACAGAATTAGTGACATCTTTCATATGTAATATATAGCGTGAATGGAGACCCCACGATATTATTGCACCTATTACAATGCCTCCTCACGGGACAGAGTTAGACATCAGGCTCGTTTTTTAAGGCGGAGAAAAGGTACAAAAATAAAAAATTGTCTTAGTCGTGAAGGACTGCTCCTCTGCCGAAAGAGAACAAGAAATGAAAGTGCAGCATCTTAAAAACAGATACTACACATTGATCTTGGCCAAAAGGCCTTTTGTTAAAACTGTAAAAGTATTTATATAAGTAATCTGGTTATTGCAGTGCCAGAATATATCTATATAGCTGAAACCAATGTCAATAATTTCCCCCACTCTTTATCTGTGCGTAAACCTAAACGTAGATTCCATGAACAAAGTTTCTTTCTTAGAATTGCACGCCTGTGGAATTCTCATCTGTCAGCCTGTTTTCCAGCTGACTACAATTCGGTAGACTTCAAGTCCGACATAAACAAATTCTTGATGGACCGTTCTCCTTGAGTAATTCCATTTTTCTAATTTGCACTACTAACGATGATAACGACATGTTCCCTTTAACTACTGTACATTCATTAACTCTTATCCTCGAGTGGCATCTGGGCCTTGATAAATGGTGACTCCTATGTAAAGAAAAAAATGTTCCGATTCCAAAAACGATTCTTTTAATATTTTTTTGTTGTTTTAAATAATCAAGTTCTGCCTCTGTTGTCTCTTCATTTACCTAATCTATAATATAAATCTCACCTGTCTGTTTAAATGTATGTATGTATGTCTGTATGTATGTATGTTTGTATGTCTGCCTTAAACTTTCGACAGGCGACAGATTTTCACGAGTTCAGTATCATTTTTTTAAGCTTGACCGGTATTTTCGAAAGTCATCCTCTCTTTTCGATTGACTAGCCTTAATTCAAACCTTCGCCACTTCCGGTTTGGTGATGGATACAATGGTAAAGACGTTGCGTTTTTTTTTGTTTTGTTTTGTTTTTGTTTTTCTCACGTTCTTTTCACCCTTCGCGGTACAGGTTCGAGCCTGCCTGCCTGCCTGCCTACTACCACTTTTTTTTTTTCTGCTTGACGCACTCCTCCAAACACCCGGGCAACACCGGGCACCCAGGCTAGTTTTTAATATATATAGAATGATATGGTGTGCTTTTGAAGTAATAAGAGAGAATAAGTCTCTAAATCCTCGTGTTGTGACAATTTGTTGGAATTGATAATCGCAAAAAAAAAAAAAAAATTCTGAGGTATGCGAATTGGAATATGAATCATAATAATTTGAGCTTATTTTTCGATTCCAAAAACAGTTCTTTTAATATATTTTTTCTTATTGCTTGTCATGTTGAGCCGTCATCTTAAATAATCTGGCTGTACCCAAGTTTCACCATCTACTCATATTGTCTAACCGTCTACCACCCAATTCTTAACCTTTATCCTAGGCCTTGATAAACGGTAACCCCCCCCCATTTCCTACCAAAAGAAAAACTTTATAAATTTTTGTTTTATGACAATTTTTTTTCAACGAACGAGTTCTTGCATGAGTGGGGAGTCCTTTTTATTGCATTTCCCGTTCCTAGATCAAATAACCTGTACAGAATGGACACACACGGACACCCATCCCATACATCTCTGGTCTCACTTTTCCGACGTAGCTGACGAAAAATGTTTCTGCCAACGAAATATGAGAAATTATTCCAGTTTCTGATTGGGGGTCACGGGTCTTGAATCCTTCCAGTTATTTCTCGTCCAGTCGCCTCCATCTGCTCGTGGACTGAATTAGTCTGTTCCTTATGTTGATGACGTTTATTCTCTATTTGAGAAGACAACATGGGCCCCCTTTTCCTCCTCCTCCTCCTCCTTTTCTCCTTCACCTCTTTTTCTCGTCCCTCACTCCCTCTTTTTCTCGTCCCTCACTCCCTCTTTTTCTCGTCCCTCACTCCCTCTTTTTCTCGTCCCTCACTCCCTCTTTTTCTCGTCCCTCACTCCCTCTTTTTCTCGTCCCTCACTCCCTCTTTTTCTCGTCCCTCACTCCCTCTTTTTCTCGTCCCTCACTCCCTCTTTTTCTCGTCCCTCACTCCCTCTTTTTCTCGTCCCTCACTCCCTCTTTTTCTCGTCCCTCACTCCCTCTTTTTCTCGTCCCTCACTCCCTCTTTTTCTCGTCCCTCACTCCCTCTTTTTCTCGTCCCTCACTCCCTCTTTTTCTCGTCCCTCACTCCCTCTTTTTCTCGTCCCTCACTCCCTCTTTTTCTCGTCCCTCACTCCCCTTCGATTTCTCGTCCCTCACTCCCCTTCGATTTCTCGTCCCTCACTCCCCTTCGATTTCTCGTCCCTCACTCCCCTTCGATTTCTCGTCCCTCACTCCCCTTCGATTTCTCGTCCCTCACTCCCCTTCGATTTCTCGTCCCTCACTCCCCTTCGATTTCTCGTCCCTCACTCCCCTTCGATTTCTCGTCCCTCACTCCCCTTCGATTTCTCCTCTTCCTCCTCCCCTTCGATTGCTTCTCTTCCTCCCCTCCTTCGATTTCTTCTCTTCCTCCCCCCCTTCGATTTCTTCTCTTCCTCCCCCCCTTCGATTTCTTCTCTTCCTCCCCCCCTTCGATTTCTTCTCTTCCTCCCCCCCTTCGATTTCTTCTCTTCCTCCCCCCTTCGATTTCTTCTCTTCCTCCCCCCCCCTTCGATTTCTTCTCTTCCTCCCCCCCTTCGATTTCTTCTCTTCCTCCCCCCTTCGATTTCTTCTCTTCCTCCCCCCCTTCGATTTCTTCTCTTCCTCCCCCCCTTCGATTTCTTCTCTTCCTCCCCCCCTTCGATTTCTTCTCTTCCTCCTCCCCTTCGATTTCTTCTCTTCCTCCTCCCCTTCGATTTCTTCTCTTCCTCCTCCCCTTCGATTTCTTCTCTTCCTCCTCCCCTTCGATTTCTTCTCTTCCTCCTCCCCTTCGATTTCTTCTCTTCCTCCTCCCCTTCGATTTCTTCTCTTCCTCCTCCCCTTCGATTTCTTCTCTTCCTCCTCCCCCTCGATTTCTTCTCTTCCTCCTCCCCCTCGATTTCTTCTCTTCCTCCTCCCCCTCGATTTCTTCTCTTCCTCCTCCCCCTCGATTTCTTCTCTTCCTCCTCCCCCTCGATTTCTTCTCTTCCTCCTCCCCCTCGATTTCTTCTCTTCCTCCTCCCCCTCGATTTCTTCTCTTCCTCCTCCCCCTCGATTTCTTCTCTTCCTCCTCCCCCGTCTTGCTGGTTTTTCTCATTTTTCTCCTTTCTTACTTATAGCTTTTCTTCTTCCCAGCTTTTTCTTTTCTCTTTTTTCCTTTTCTTTTCTCTTTTTTCCTTTTCTTTTCTCTTTTTTCCTTTTCTTTTCTCTTTTTTCCTTTTCTTTTCTCTTTTTTCCTTTTCTTTTCTCTTTTTTCCTTTTCTTTTCTCTTTTTTCCTTTTCTTTTCTCTTTTTTCCTTTTCTTTTCTCTTTTTTCCTTTTCTTTTCTCTTTTTTTCCTTTTCTTTTCTCTTTTTTTCCTTTTCTTTTCTCTTTTTTTCCTTTTCTTTTCTCTTTTTTTCCTTTTCTTTTCTCTTTTTTTCCTTTTCTTTTCTCTTTTCTTACCTCTGTTGTAGTATTCCTCTTCTCTTATATCCCGCCTCTTTCTTCATCTTGACTCCTGATCCGCCTTATTGGATGAGGTTAACAGACAGGTGCCAGGTATGTGGGATGGGATTGTCTGATCGGATCCGTGATGGAGCAGGGTAGACTAGGGAGGCAGGGTTTATGATGATAAGGATGCAGAGCGCAAAGTTGATGCAGTTAGTAATTTATTCGCTCTATAACTCAACACAGTATCGTTCAACTTTAACGATCGCACCTTTACCCCCCTTTTTTCTCCTGTGCCCCTTTTCTACCCACCTCAACCCTCTCCACCCAGGTACCACCCAACCTTTCTTCGCCAACGAAACCTCGTATTTTACTCATTTATTTGTTTCGACGTTTTTCGTTTTTTTTTACAGCAGGGTGAGGGGGCTTTTTTTTTTTAGTGGGGGCAGTTTCAGATGCAATTTGTCATATTACTTTTCTCTCCCTACAAGGACATAGTTAGACACGATGTCCAGGTGATATATGCAGCTCCCTCAAATGGGTCACATAGAACAACAACAAAAAAAAATTATAAAAAAATTATTTGTATAGTCCGTTCAGCATGCCTTCTCGAATAAGGCCGTCTTATGCAATGATATATAACCCCCCCCCACCTCCTCTCCAGACGGTAGGTAATAATGCCGGATGTTGTTCCTATTTGCTTGGATCCCCCAGCAGGATAAAGGTAGACCCGATATTCTATGGGAGTTCTTGTCGGCACTCCCTTAAAATTGAGGCAGCCTAAGGTCATAATGAATAAATCACTCTTTCGAAAGAACATGGCAATACAGAGATTATATCCGCCACCCTACGAGAACAAATTTGCGTATGGGGGATGTTTTATGTGAAGGGGGACATTAAACTATGTAGATATATATTTATATATACTGGAATCGGCCCCGTCCCATCACTTATATATATATTAGTGATGGGACGATTCCAGTATTTTCCCAATTCTATACCAAGTTCGTGATACCAATATAATTACTGATTTCATATTAAGTTCACGATTCCAATACAATAACCGATTCCGATTCTTTATAAATATTAATATTCAACTGGTTATTTTTCCCTGATTTAAAAAAAAAAAAGATTCATATATTTTCTCAAATGGAAAAACACACTTGTGAGGGGGTGATCAATAGATTTTAGTTTTACTGGTAATTTAAAATCAATAAACATTTATTTATTATTACTGCCAGATTTTTTAGATTCCCGAGTCTGATGAACTGTCCCAACACTAATATATATACATACAGCAGAACCTTGGGATATGGCATTAAAAATTCGTAACAAAATACAGTACAGTATATAATACACATGCATATAATCAAATAACATTAAAAGCATGGCAAATATCGTAACCAGGGTGTCAGAAAAACATATTCCACAATTGTATCCTGAAAAAATCATATCCATATGGACTTTGACCGCTTGACAACCAAATTTCTGGCCATAAACCGATAAAAAAGATTTTCCCAAATCTCAATACCTCTTATGTCAAATATCGAGTCTGTCGACTGAGTAGCTTGGTAGGAAAATGTACAGGCACACCGACAATTTCACTTTTATAGATATATACATTCCTTCTTTTGTGTACACCAATCATTTTAGTTCAGAAGCTCAATATTTGTTAATTATAATAGAGCATATATAAATGAAAAACAATATAGCTACAAAAATAATAACAATAATAATAAGAATAAAAATAATAACAATAAAAAATAACCATAATAATAATAATAACCATAATAATAATAATAAACACATGCACACATCAAGGTTTCATGTCTGATATGAAAAGAAACTGGAATCTTAGGGAGATATCAATCATACCAGTTATTATAGGTGCCACAGGGCTTATGAAGAAGAACCTGAAGTCCTACCTAACTAATATTCCTGGTAAACCAAGTGCAAAAGAGATCCAGACAATTGCACTTAAAAGAACAACGAGGATACTAAAGAGAGCTCTCGGTTGGTTTCAATAAAAAGCAGGGCAATGTTGGCAGCTGGTTTGGCTGCCCCCATACCCAGCATTACAATCTTCAAAGGAAGAAATAAAAAAAACATATATAGGAAAATATGCTTTCCAAGTATATCCCCCCCCTTTCTGTACACCAATCATTTTAATTCAGAAGCTCAATGTTAATTATAACGGAGCATATATAAATGAAAAATATAGCTACAAGTCCAAGGTTTTATTAATCTTAGCATTCAATTATTTTATATCAAAATCTCCATACATTTTACAGACTTGTTTCATTATGCACCGACAATCATTATTAACATGTCAATATTGAATTTTTTAACCTATACTCATTAATTCTCATCCTAGAGTTTTATTAATCGTACCATTCAGTTCTGTTATCGTATCAAAATGTCCGTATATTTTACAGACCTGTTTCATTATGCACCAACAATCATTATTAACATGTCAATATTGAATTTTCTTCTAAAATATACTCATTAACCCTTATTCTAGATTGACCTCTAGGTTTTTATAAGTGCTGACCCTTTAAGTTATATATATATAATAGTGTTGGGACGATTCATCGGAATCGGAAAAATCAGAATATTTGAGGGTATCGGAAAAATTCTACTGCTTTTCCGATGCCAAAACGATTCTTTTAATTGTCTTTTTTATTTTATTTTGTCTTGCTTGTAATAATAATAATAATAATAATAATAATAATAATAATAATAATATAAGTATTTATTGATTTTAAAATACCAGTAAAGCTAAAATCGATGGACCCCCCCCTCATCCCATAAGTATATTTTTACGTTTAGGAAGATATTTGCATGTTTAACATGTTTTTTTTTTTTTTTTTTTTTTTTTTTACGGTAATCAGAGAAAAAATACAGCTATCTGGTTAAATATTTAAAGATTTTTTTTTATTTTGAAAGAATCGGAATCGGTAATTGTATCAGAATCATGGGGAAAAATATTGGAATTGTCACATCACTAATATACACACACTCACATACACTCACACTTACACACTCGTGAACACACACACTGGCGCACACAGACACTCGCGCACACACACACTCGCGCTCACACACACACACTCGCGCTCACACACACACACTCGCGCTCACACACACACACTCGCGCTCACACACACACTCGCGCTCACACACACACACACTCGCGCTCACACACACACACTCGCGCTCACACACACACACTCGCGCTCACACACACACTCGCGCTCACACACACACTCGCGCACACACACACACATACTCACACACACACACACATACTCACACACACACACACATACTCACACACACACACACACACTCACACACACACTCACACACACACTCACTCACTCACTCACACTCACACACACACACACACACACACACACTCACACACACACACCTAAGAATAAAGGCGTTTCATGCGATAGGTAATAAATGAATTCGTTCAATAGGGAGGGGGTTAGTGGAGTAATGCCTGGGAGTATGTCTTTTCTTTTTTTTTTTTTTGTTTGTAAGATTTTACTATGTAATTTGTCATTCCATCAGAAGAGGATTCCTTCCAGTTCACGTCTTTTCGTGATATTTCCAAATGACCAACCTTTGAGCTCCGCCTCCACTCTTTTTCATCATTCCTTGTTCCTGAAAGTCTATACACTCTTTGCCCCGAAACTCCCCAAACCGCGATCATGGCATGTTTTATGTCCGTAAGCCCTGATCTTGGAATGATGATTCTTCTTCTAGCACGTGCTTGGCACTCCTGACCCTTACCCTTACTCCTGTCACCTCCTCTCTCTCTCCCTAGCAAGTTACAGCCAGGGTCTTGGCTACCATTATAACTGACCATTCATCACGAGCAATTACCACGGACCCCCCCCCCCTTTTCTCCTCCCTTTTTGTGCTGGCTTTTTTTATGTTTCCCTTTTCTCCCTTTCCTCTTTTTGACCAGTGTTCGTTTTTACTTGCCTCCCCACGAGCGCAGAGTTAGACACAAGGTCGGTTTTTAATGTGGGAGATAATCCAGCTCCCCGAAAAGGGCCATTCTCGATAGGAACAAAAATGAAAACTGTCATGAAGGATTTCTCCTCCACTGACCGAGAACAAAGATAAAGTGTAGCATTAGAACAGATGGTATTTATTTGCTCCCCCACCGAGCAAATTAGGCACAAGGCCGATTTTTAATGTGAGGAGTGAAGGGAGGGGGAAGGGAAAAAGGGGACCAGCTCCCAAGAGGTGGGAAATGGGAGCTGGTTAATGGTCAGGAATGTGGGGTTGCCCCCACATCTGGTCTTTACTAGTCATAGCTAGTCATAGCTTGCAGTATCTGCCGGAAAAGATACTACACTTTGATCCCGGCCAGAACAACAGAAAAAAAGGCAAGCCTCTTTTCTGTTTATTTCGTGTAGCATTAGAACAGATACTACACTGTGATCTTGCCTCGAAGGCCAAAAGCCCAGTTGCCAACTGAGATTTATTTCTGTACTAATGAGTCACCGCTTATCAAGGCCTGAAGGCCATTCGAAGATAAGTCTATTCACCCTATTGTTATAAGCATTTCTTGAGAATCTCGCGGATGGTTTGGCTCTTGAGGAAAAATCGACTCTAAAACTTCATGGTCTTTCTTTCTCGTCAAATCTTTCTTGGAGTTAATATATTAAATCCGTTGCTCTTTCTGCTTTTTGTAAAATCGTTTCTCTGTATCATTTTGAACATGTTTTCACATCTGAGTTCTCTATCTCTACAAATCTGCTTTCAGACCATGCATGGAGCAGTGATGTCCTGTTTGGTCTGGTGAGGTTCAGAAATGTATCTTACAATTTAACAGTCCCCATTCTATTTTCTCTGCAACGTCCGTCTATATCGCAGGGGTACTCTCGTTAGTGTCAGTCTTTTCTATAAATATTATTATGGTATGTGCTCCTCACAATTGTCTGATCTAGTTTCTGCTTCCTCTGTTCCAGTTCGTTTGACACGATATAGTCGCCTCTATTTATTCACATTTTTTTTTTAAATAAATAGCCAACCAAACAAAAAAAAGGCGAAAAAAAAATTCCAATAAATGTAACCAAAGGCAAGCTAAATTACTTTTCTACCTACTTTGTTAAGTTTTTGTGCGAGTTAACTTATTTTAAAGTGTTTTTTTTTCCTTAATTAAAGATAAAGGTTGTGCAACTATTGTCTGGTTAGAATAACAAACAAAATTGTTGCCTCATTAGAGCCATAGTCGAGCATCGATAATCGCTAAAAAAAATCAAGAATTAAACAAAATAATGGCAAAACATTACATTTTCACACTATTGGTGACGATTATTGTATGTGTTTCTATCAGTATTTTGTTTAATTTTCGATTTTAGAGCGATTACCGAGGCTCGACTATTGTTTTAACGAAATTGCCATTTTGTTTTTCGTCTTAACTACAGAACACGATTTAAAATGATTTAAAACACGCAAAAAAAAAAAAAATATCCAGGTAAGTAGAAGAGTAACTTATCTTGCCTTTGGTAACAGTTATTTGTTGTGAATCTATTTTATTTAAACTTTATTTCTTTGTTGGATATTCGGAAAATTCATTGAGTTTCAAAATTTTGTTTTCGAAGATGGCGACCGATTTTATTTTATTCTTGTGTGTTTCTGAAAAGAAAATATCGATCTATTTACAAAATGGCGGCCAGCTCCACAAAAATCCGGCGATATCCACCGACCAAATGTTGATGTCCTCAAGAGTAAACTTGGATTATATTTATGTAAAAAAAAGAAAAAAAAAAAAATGATGGCGATTAATAAAAAAAAAAAAAAAAAACTTTCATAAAAAAATATACAAAAAAAAAAAAACAAAACAAAAAAAAACATTTTGTTACCGAAATGTTTTCAAGGCGGAATTCTGTTGAGGGGAATTTTGAGTTTTTTTTAATCTTCGCGATTTGACAGAAATAATAAACTTAAAACTATCCTTGATGGAATTCCTCCTTTTAACTCGACCAAAGAAGAATCCGCGCCATTCTAAGGAACTCCACCTCAACAGGAAATGAAACGGAAAAGGATAGGAACTATTTGGGTCCTGCTTGCACTTCGAATTAAACGGTGAAAGTACCGTCTCCGGATACGTGAACAGGTGCACAAACCTCTAATAATCGACTAAACGCAATACAGTTGGGGGAAAGGATCATTCGTTTTTAGGGTTGATGGTCATTAGTTTTTAGGGATATGTTCTCACCAATTTTGGCGTTTTATGTAAGGGTGTTTTGTAATTGCATAAGTACTTCAAGGATGAGCCGAATTCAGAAAAATATTTTCAGTAAAAAAGATTTGCCGGTTTTATATTCAGACGTAAGAAAACGAGAGACAGTGTTATACGGTAAACAAACAAAATAATGAGATAAGAGATAGTTTATATGTTTAAAAGTGAAAGGTTTACAGCAATAGGAAAACATAAGGTCCGTGAATATTTTTAGAGTTCTTGTAAAAACAAGGGGGTTCATTAGCTGAGACATTAGAGGAAGCCTGGATCGATTAATTAAGAACCGCTAGTTTCAGGGGTCAGAAAAATCGTCTTCAAAACTTATCTGCTCAATTAAATAAATTGTAATTCATTAAGTTTTTTTTTTTTTTTTTTTTTTTTTTTTTTTTAGAAGAATCATTATTCGCTAAATTTTATGACGTGACGCAGAGTATTATAAACACCCAAACCTCGCCATGGTAAGAACGGTCTGGGGCATAAATCTTCTTTTATATATATAAAAAAAAAGAAATGGGGTCGTTATTAAATAACCCCAAAGTGTTGATATGCCGTATAAAGAATCGATTACTCAATCAACATATTGAACTTTTGTAAAAGGAGAGATCACGTGATTACTTTTGCATCTTAGTTCAGCCATTAAACTCCTTTGAAATATGAATAATATTGTTCTTTTATTTAATATTGTTCTTTTATTTAATTGTATTCTGTTTTTATGTAATGTTTATTGTTTTATTGTTTTATTATTGTATTGTATGTATTTTGTTATTCATATATTTTTATATTTTTTTTAAACGGGGGTGGGGTTATCAATGGTTACTTTTAAAACTTAGTTCAGCCATTTAAACACCCCAAATATGAATGTTATATTATTTTCATTTAATTATAATTTTTTTCTTTGTTTTTGTTCATATTTTATATATTTACTAGCGGGGGGGGGGGTACCCGGCGTTGCCCGGGTGTTTGGAGGTGTGTGTGGTTTTTGGTAAATCAAGACTCCGGAGGGGAGGAGGTTCAAATAAATAAAATAAGTTTTGGTAGGTAAGTATGAGGATCGAACCCGAACCCTTGAGGCAAAGTTGGACATTAAAGTGTGAAAAAAAAAGTGCGACGTTAACCATTGGGACACCGCGAAATACTAACGGAAACACGTTTGAATTTATTCAACTAATAAAAACAGAATTGACACGTGGCTGCAATTAAAGTTAACTCTGCTGCTTCTATTTGACTTCATTAATGACGTCAAATAGACGTAGCAGAGTTAACTTTTGCTGCGGGGCAGCTTTTGGGTTTGTTTACCCAACTTCGGCTGGTTGTTTCTCCAAGATGTTGGGGGAGGGAGAAACCAGCTCCCCATTCCCAAGATGTTGGGGAGTGGGAAACCAGCTCCCCATTGTCCAAATTTAATAGCAGTTGTCTGATATAAGGGGTTTGGTCCCACATTGATCAAAGCTGATTGCTTTCTGGACGTTTCGACAAAAGCTGAGAACACGACCCATTTGAATTTAGTTTCACTGTATTTATACTAAAAAATCAGGACAAAAAGGGGACAGAGCGAAATAGTGCGAATCTCATAAAAGTCGACGTAAATAAATCTAGAGGCGACCCGCGTTCCCAAATCCTAGATATTATTATCTAGGGGCTATATAAACAGTTCTAAGCGATAGTAACCCCCTCCCCGGGAACGTCGGTGAAAAAAAGCCTTTGCGGGACATACATAAAATGATCACACACATTTTGCCTTTTATATATATATATAAAGATTTTTATATTTATTTTATTTATTTTATGTTTATTTTATTTGTTTTTATTTATTTTTGTTTTTTATTTTTTGTATTTTTTTTTTTATTTTTTTACTTTAGGTGAGTTTGAGATTTTCTTTAATCCTCCTCAGCTGTTAAAGTAAGTGACATTTTTAATTTCTGCACGAAGAGAGAATACATGACGTCCTCTGTTATATCATATATGACACCATAGCAGATGACTTCATGTATGAGGCGTCATATGTTTGTATTGTTTGTTCACGGTATACGTCATATATGACGTACATTTTGAACAAACAAGCAAATAAACAAACAAATAGGAATACGACTTTATTATAACACACACACACACACACACACACATATATATATATATATATATGATGATTGCAACGTTTTGTCAGACGAGTACCACTCCCTCAGACACTTAAAGTCCATAAGCCCAAAAATGACCTCCATCACCACAGGACCATTTTAATAGACAAATGCCGGAAGGGAGCATCTATACACAGATGATGTTAGTCTTAGCTTTGTACGACAACTAAGTCTTCCTCTCAGTTCAAAATGTTGAAATCCAGCAACAAGTTAAACTGCAGACCAGCTTAATGATGGTACTGGTCTCCCACTTTTTTTTTTTTTAAAATAAGATTTGCTTCTCCTAAGAAGGTTGCCTTCACCAAGGTTTACGGGAACCCTCTCCACCCCAGCACACATATACATATACACAACACACACACGGTGCTAGTTGGCCGTTGACCCCTTATATATATATATATATATATATATATATATTATAAGAGAAAGAAAATTAAAATTGTAAGTTGAACTTTACAATCAAAATTTATTGTTCGATCTTAATGCTCCAAAAAACAATTTACACAGTCCTTATTCCGACAGAGTTTAAAAGAATGCTATTCTTTTAATTCTTCTTATCAGAGGACATAAAGAAATCAGCAAATTATATTTGTAGCAATGCTAGAATTTGCTAGTTAAGGCATTAAGTGAAACCGCAATTTATTGTAGTTATAAATTGCCAAATAAAAAAGGAATTGAAAAATGTTGGATATGTAATATAATATATATATATATATATATATATATATATTTGTAGTCATCGACGTACAGTCCTGTTTCGTTGTATCACAACTCATCAGTGCCGCTAGACTAGCATCTCTCCCAAGCCAAGGATTGAACCTAGAACCGTCGAGTTGACAGTCGGCAGTTCTCCCACTCGACCATGGAATCGACGCCCGTAAATAACTCGTCGGAATGTCTATTTATATATATATATATATATATATATATATATATATATATATATATATATATATATATATATATTTCTGTGGAAATATATTTTCTTATAATATATACCAATCCTTTCTATTAAAGCTCAATGTAATTATAGAGCAATATAGTGAATAAATGACAAAAGTCTATATTCCAAATTTCATGATGTTGACCATCTTATAATTTATTCCTTTAATTCAGTTGACATTTAAAACAATTGTAAATTTCAACTGAATTTAAGAACTTAATTATAAAATGGTCATCATCATGAACTTTCAAATAGTCTTTTGTCATTTATTCAGTGTGTGTGTATATATATATATATATATATATATATATATATATATATATATATATATATATATATATATACACACACAAGATTAAAAGAAACGGCATTATAAAAATACTAGCATGGGTGCCCGGCGTTGCCCAGGTATTTGGAGGTGTATATTGAGAGAAAAAAAAAACAAAAAAAAACAGTCAATTTTTTTTTAAATTCGATCCCTATTATAACCCCTTAAAATATATTGTTTTGGGCTCAAATTAAGTTAGATCCATGTCCAATGAACCTATATCTAAAATTTCAAGGGTTTAGATCAAAAATTGTCAGGAGTTTGGTAGAGTTCTCAAAGGTCAAATTGTTGAACTTTGACCCCTTAATCGCCAAATTTCTGTCCGAAAACCGATCACATCGATTTTCCCAAATCTCAGTACCCTATATATCAAATTTCGAGTTTGTAGACTTACAATTGACAGAGTTAATGCGTAGGGAATTATACACACACAGATACATACAGACACTTTCACTTTTATAGATATATAGATAGATAGATAGATATGATAATGCATACGGATGTAATCGTTTATTCAATATGGATGTTACAGCAATTAGGTGTGTAGGATAAGTAAACTCTATATACCTAGTTATTTTGAAGCCTAATGCTTCTCGTCAGAAAAGTAAAGATGCTAGGTAACATATTAGAGATTCGACGTCTAGCGATAACTACATTAGGAGTGAAATAATGGGGCGTGAGAGGAAGGGGGTAATGCATTGAAATTGTGGAGGATGGGGGGAATAGAGTTACAGCGATCCATACTGCGCCCCGCGAGAACGGGCACTCTGACCAGCAAAAAATACCTGAGCAGCTCCGTCGGCCTACTCCAGTAAGGGCGCTTCAGCAATAAACTAACCCCTTCTCAAAGACTTGGAGGTGTGGACATCCTAGAACTGCACAGGCACAACATTACACTGGAATCAATAAGGCCCAGGTCGTTACAAGAATGCTTTAATCTCTGTTGAGTTGGGGGGGGGGGGCGAGGATGAGAATTTCTAGCAGGGCTATATGAAGAACTTGAAACATAAAAAAAAACTTATTTTATTATTGGAATCCTTTGAGATAAGTAAGTTTGTATATTTATTTATTTGCGAGGTAAACGTGTCCAATAGCTGACCCAAATATTTACAAATAAAAAAGCCAAATTGAAAAAAACAAAGCGTGTGTGCGTAAATATTTAAACATTAATAGTTTTCGCGCCATTATTGTTGGGGTTTTTTTTTTTGTGTAATTGTGCAGATGATGTTTAAGTTTTTGGTATTTATTTGCTTTCCCACACGAAAGCAGATGGGACACAAGGTCGTTTTTAATGTTTTTTTTTTTTTTTTTTTTTTTTTTTTTGGAGGGGTGGGCAACTCTCTTAAAACAAGGGCAAAAGGGGGGCACTCTGGCAGGATTAAAAAATTGTCTTAGTATAGAAGATTTTCCTTCCATTGATCAAGGACCAATTAAGTTAGCTCAAGTGAGGCATCAGAACAGATACTACACTTTGATCTCATATATGTTTTTATTTTACTCTGAAAAGTTTACAAAACACCTTGATCCTGGCCCGAAGGCCAAAAAAGAAAAAAGACGACACTTTATAGTAAGCTCCAAAATATGAGGCCCTGT
Organism: Euprymna scolopes; assembly: GCF_053919585.1. Classification (NCBI taxonomy): domain Eukaryota; kingdom Metazoa; phylum Mollusca; class Cephalopoda; order Sepiida; family Sepiolidae; genus Euprymna; species Euprymna scolopes. Next base: position 5,062,496 of record NC_136521.1, on the reverse strand, counting down.
CGGTGGGGCATTAGAATACGCCGACTGCCCCCCCCCCTGCAGAGGGTAAAAGTTCCTCAATGGATATGACCTTAAACTATATCCAGTGGTGAGGCCCCAGCTTGTGGGCTTTGGGGAGTGTGGAGCCACCCTTTAATTCCCGTTGCTCCCAGGTCCACTCTGACCCGGAGTGGTAGTACCTGTTAGGGTTCCAACTATGGGTTAAATAGAAACCGACGTGAAAACAACAAATATATTCTATTAAAAAAAATTTTCTTCAAAATCTTTGGATTCGGCATTAAATAACCCGAAAAGGGTTGATATGCCGTAAAACAAAAACAACCAACCAACCAAAATATGACCATCATTTTTATTACGATATTTTCAGAAAAAAAAAAAAATAAATAAATAAAAATACGGAAGTTAATTATTTTGTCTTTGCTATGCGATTTAACGACATTTCTAGATCTTCGATTATTCTGAAAACGAATATCGCATGTAAAATTGTTGCCGAAAAATAGTTTGTATGTAATAACTAGGACTGTGACAACAGCATATTCTTTTCATTGTTTTGACTCTTGAGTATATATCCATTAATATCTTATGTTTTTAGATAGACGGATGTGGTTCTCAATTTATTTAAGTGTCTGTGTCGGATATATAGCCGAGAGTCAAAAGAATGAAAAGAATATGCTGTTGTCACAGCTCTCATAATAATGCAATGCTTTCCGCAGTAAATCAACCAGTGCACGTTCTTATATTTTAGGCACACACTTTTTTTTTGGGGGGGGGGGCTTTTTTGTTTGTAAGTTGGCTACAGTGATCAATTTGGCCTTTTTTTTTTAATTTGGCTCTAAATATTTATAGTCTGACAACCTCGATTAGGGTCAGCTATTTGACACGTTTACCATTTGCGGCTGTTATCCTTATCTTCATAGTTAGTGTTTTACGACGTTTCGACCAACTATTCCTTTGGCCTTCGTCAGGTGTTTAATCGCCACAATGGATGGGGATGCTGAGTCTCTTAACTGTATCTTCCACAGTTGTCGTCTCACCACGGCTTTGGATAGGATTGAAAGAGCTATCTTCAGACAATGCTCACCTGGAACCTTAGAGATTCCACGCCTCTATCCATTGCACCGGGGGCTTCGAAGGGCAGTTATTTCTGAGGATGCAGTTAAGAGACTAAGCTTTCCTACCCCCCATCGGGCTTAACCACCTGACGAAGACCAGAGAAAGAGTTCGCCGAAACGTCATAAAATAACAACTATGAAGAGAGAATAAGTCCGCAAAGAAATAAATTAATAAATAAATATATAAAAAAAAAAACAACATTTTACCAAAATGGCCGGCTTCGACATTAATAACCCGAAGAAGGTTGATATGCCGTCTCCTTAGACTTCTTCACTTCCACACATAATTGTGCTACCTACACCCGATTGTTTTCAACTCCCCTTCAGCCACTCTCTCTCACTCTCTACCTCTTTACACACACTTCCTTCCCATCCCCTCCTTTTCTACCCCCTTCTTCTTCGAATCGTTCCCATATTTTCTTGTCGTAGCGAAAATAATAGCCAATAAATCTCTTCCTTGCAGTCATGTAGGAACCATTTCTGACATCTCCAGCGCAATCATCCGCCGAACTTGCACTCGTCAGATTCGGATTTGTGTTTCTTTTAGTTTTATGAGAGTTCGTGTTCCCCGATCGTCGATCGGTCACGCTCCCGTTGAGCAACGAATTGCTGCGCCGAGCGTGCACATTTAATCGACGTATCTCATTAGAGGTGCGTCTAATCGTCTTTAAAAAAAGTCATTTTCCGTTGGTCTGTCACATTTATGTTTAGCAATAGAAATTATCTTAGTCTGACGCGCTTAATTTTGAAATCTTAGTTTTGTTGGTCTGTCCGACTTGGGTATGAAATTAGTCATTTCATTGGTCTGTCAAGCTTGAATTCAAAATATCATTTTCATTAGTGTGTCAGGCTTGAATTTAAAATATCATTTTCATTAGTGTGTCAGGCTTGAATTTAAAATATCATTTTCAATAGTGTGTCAGGCTTTACTTTGAAATATAATTTTAATTGGTTTGTCAGTTTTGAATTTGAAATATCATTTTCGTTGGTTTGTCGAGCTTGAATTTTAAGTATCAGTTTCGTTGGTCTATCAGGTTTACGTTTGAAATAGCATATTTGTTGGTCTGCCAGGCTTTGATTTCAAATAGAATTTTTGTTGATCTGCAACGAATTAAGTTCGAATACATGGGCGTATCTGTTATTTCCCCCGGTTGATACTTGGTTTTAACGTTTAATTTTGAAATTCAATTTTTATTGAGCTGTTGCGCTTTAATTGTGAATAATAGAATATTCGGTGGTCTGTCAGGTTTTGAGCAGCATCTTTGAATGCTTCTTCGTCGATTCTGTGTTAGTCTTCTGGTCTGTCACGCTTAAGTTTGCAAATCGCGTTTTTCGCATTAAGCGCAGACTGAACGGCCGCTTTAAAAAAAAAAAAAAGTTGGTTTTTATTTTGTCTCTATTTCTCTTTATAATATTGGATGACTAATAACGATGGAGGGCCGTGCACGCGGACGCGTTCTGATTGTAGGGGGTTTCTAGCTTGAAATGCTGGTGGGGGGGGGGCACCCATACTAGACCCTCGCCCGTTTCCAATCTAGATCCAAACCTGACAGTGCCACTTGAAGATGTGGATGTTGATTCGGTGAGTGTAGGGGAGCGGGGAGTAGAGTTAGAACTAAGCAATCTGTTGAAGACATTGTCAGGGTGGTTGGGAAGGGAAAGGGCAAGGCAGTTTAGGGGAGTGGGGTGGGGTTATTGACAACAACAAAAAAACTAAGTATACTTACATCTATTTCAGGAGATAAGATTAGAGTTTCGCCATTTTTTTTTTTTTTTTCAGCGTCGTGTCCCGCGCAATACGATGGCGGACATCTTGGTTTTACACTTAACAAAATATGTAATTGTCGCTTAAATCACCAATGATAAGATTCTATATTTGGTTCACTTTTATTTGCCTGTATATTTCGTTTTTTATTTATTTATTTATTTTTAAACTATACGCATCTATCATTTTACTAGCGGGGCCTGTGGAAATTCCACAGGGAACTCATTCATATGTAATATATTGATGTTGGAATTCTGTAGATGTTCAGTGTGAATGGAGACGTTCTGATACTATTGTACCTATTTACTATGCCTCCCCACGGGACAGAGTTAGACACCAGGGTCGTTTTTTAACGTGGAGAAAAGGTACAAAAATAAAAAAAATTGTCTCAGTCATGAAGGACTGATCCTCCACCGAAAGAGAACAAGAAATGGAAGTGCAGCATCTGAAGATCAGATACTACACCTTGATCTTGACTAAAAGGCCATCCTGATCTATTTATCCAAGCTAGCAGGAAGGCCCGGCGTAGCGAGGTCGTAAAATACGCTTAAATATGATATTTTAATTCTTGCAGATTTCGTATATATTATTATAGAGTTAATGTTTTATCGATTTTTATATATTATAAAGTTGCGATTTAAAAAAAAATATGTATCCATATGACTTGGGTTCATCAGCTTGAATCGAATACGAATCCCAAACTTATGAATATATATGTATGTATGTATGTAAACTTTAGTTCTTAGAGCTATAACCGAAACCAAAACTTATGAAGAATTCTTAATAAAATTATTTATAAAATAACATCGATTACTAAGGTGCCATCTGCTAAAATCGAAACCGAAACCAAGACTTACGAAGAATTCTTGATAAAATTATTTTTTAAAAGTAGACTATTGGAGTGCCATTAACTATAATCGAAACCATAACTTACGAGGAATTCTTGGTAAAATTATTCATAAAAAAATTAAATGACTTCAATTACATCAATTATAATCGAAACCGAAACCAAAACTTTTGCAGAGTTCTTGGTAAAATTATTTA
>NC_136521.1:5048575-5053575 GCF_053919585.1 Euprymna scolopes | reverse complement strand
AGACTATGGATACCCCCGTAGGGGTGCCTGCGCGTGAAATTTTTGTGGCAGGGGATGCGTCATCTCCAACCACACCTCTCCTGAGTCGACATTATTAAATACCAGTGGCAAGTCTAGTGTATGTACAGGACAACTGGAAACAAATGCCGAGATAAGCAGAAAGCGCATACAGCGTCTAGAATTCCCACATGGTCACCCATCTGTTACTAACCATGCTGAACGTTGCTTAACTTCGGACATCGGACAAGAACCGGTGTGTCAACGCGATTATGCCGTACAATAATATCAGAGCGTCTCCATTTACGCTGAACATGTACAGAATACCAACATCAATATACGACATATGAATTTCCACAGGTCCCGCTAGTATAATAATAAATACGAAATCTGCATTGATCCCAATAACATATTTAAGCGTATTTTACGACCGGGCAATGCTGGGCGGCCTGCTAGTATATAATGTAAACGCGCGCACGCGCGCGTGATGATGATGAGGAGGAGGAGGATGAGAAACTAGATATACAGGTCGTCTATTGTATCGTCTTTTGAATGTGTTTCCCGATTCCTTTGTATATCACCTTCTCCTGCTTTCCCCACCTCTGAATTAATTCTGCTGCTGCACAATGGTGCATCTGCTGAAACGTGCACATGTCATTCAGACAAGACATGCATAATTAATCGCAGCTTCTCTCTCGCTCTTTCTCTCTTTCTTCTTTCTCTCTCTGTCTCCTCTTTCTCTCTCTGTCTCCTCTTTCTCTCTCTGTCTCCTCTTTCTCTCTCTGTCTCCTCTTTCTCTCTCTGTCTCCTCTTTCTCTCTCTCTCCTCTTTCTCTCTCTCTCTCCTCTTTCTCTCTCTCTCTCCTCTTTCTCTCTCTCTCTCCTCTTTCTCTCTCTCTCTCCTCTTTCTCTCTCTCTCTCCTCTTTCTCTCTCTCCTCTTTCTCTCTCTCCTCTTTCTCTCTCTCCTCTTTCTCTCTCTCCTCTTTCTCTCTCTCCTCTTTCTCTCTCTCCTCTTTCTCTCTCTCCTCTTTCTCTCTCTCCTCTTTCTCTCTCTCTCTCTCCTCTTTCTCTCTCCTCTTTCTCTTTCTCTCTCCTCTTTCTCTCTCTCTCCTCTTTCTCTCTCTCTCTCCTCTTTCTCTCTCTCTCCTCTTTTTCTCTCTCTCTCCTCTTTCTCTCTCTCTCTCCTCTTTTTCTCTCTCTCTCCTCTTTCTCTCTCTCTCTCCTCTTTCTCTCTCTCTCTCCTCTTTCTCTCTCTCTCTCCTCTTTCTCTCTCTCTCTCCTCTTTCTCTCTCTCTCCTCTTTCTCTCTCTCTCTCCTCTTTCTCTCTCTCTCTCCTCTTTCTCTCTCTCTCTCTCCTCTTTTTCTCTCTCTCTCTCTCTCCTCTTTTTCTCTCTCTCTCTCCTCTTTTTCTCTCTCTCTCTCTCTCCTCTTTCTCTCTCTCTCTCTCTCTCCTCTTTCTCTCTCTCTCTCTCTCCTCTTTCTCTCTCTCTCTCTCCTCTTTCTCTCTCTCTCTCTCCTCTTTCTCTCTCTCTCTCTCTCCTCTTTCTCTCTCTCTCTCTCTCCTCTTTCTCTCTCTCTCTCCTCTTTCTCTCTCTCTCTCCTCTTTCTCTCTCTCTCTCCTCTTTCTCTCTCTCTCTCCTCTTTCTCTCTCTCTCCTCTTCTCTCTCTCTCTCTCCTCTTTCTCTCTCTCTCTCCTCTTTCTCTCTCTCTCTCTCCTCTTTCTCTCTCTCTCTCTCCTCTTTCTCTCTCTCTCTCTCTCCTCTTTCTCTCTCTCTCTCTCCTCTTTCTCTCTCTCTCTCTCCTCTTTCTCTCTCTCTCTCTCCTCTTTCTCTCTCTCTCTCTCCTCTTTCTCTCTCTCTCTCCTCTTTCTCTCTCTCTCTCTCCTCTTTCTCTCTCTCTCTCTCTCTCTTTCTCTCCTCTCTCTCTCTCCTCTCTCTCTCTCTCCTTTCTCTCTCCTCTTTTCTCTCCTCTCTCTCTCCTCTTTTCTCTCCTCTCTCTCTCCTCTTTTCTCTCTCCTCGCTCTCCTCTTTTCTCTCTCTCGCTCTCCTCTTTTCTCTCTCTCTCCTCTTTTCTCTATCTCTCCTCTTTTCTCTATCTCTCCTCTTTTCTCTCTTTCTCTCTCTCTCCTCTTTTCTCTCTTTCTCTCTCTCCTCTTTTCTCTCTTTCCTCTTTTCTCTCTCTCCTCTTTTCTCTCTCTCCTCTTTTCTCTCTCTCCTCTTTTCTCTCTCTCTCTCTTCTCTCCACTCATGCCGTGTTGAACACGTCGTTTTCCGTACACATTCACTAAAAATAAAAAAAAAAAACATTGATACCCGTCTTACAACACGACCCTCGCACGCGGCATCGATCCAATATAAAGGATAAAGGAACTGAATAAATAGACAAATATATATAAAGAAACTAGCAGGGACACTCAGAATTACACGGCAACGTGGATAACACAATAGCAGTTAAATAGAAGTGCCTAAACCTCTTTACGCTTTTTCCTTCCTGCTTTGCTGGTGCACGTCGCGGTTAACATAGATACCGCCCTATTACCATCCCCCCCCATCCCACCCGCACTGTATAAACAAACAAATATTCGAAATCAATAACTATAAGAGAAATCCAGGAATACTCGGCATTGCCAGGATTTTGCGTAACAAATAAAAAAAAAGATTTTGACATGTTTTGACAAGCTTCTGGGTTTGACCTTTATTCCTGATCTGAAATGGAACACGTACATCAAATCTGTTGCCAGGGACGCTGGGAAAATGGTGGGATCCTTCTGCCGCTCCAGAAGATATCTCACTACTTATGCAATTCTCTATCTATATAAAAGCCAAGTACGTCCAAGGATGGAATACTGCTGCCACATCTGGGCAGGCGCTGCTAAAAACAGCCTATCATGCCTTGACAGAGTACAAAATAGACTTCGCGGTCTAGTGGGGGATGCCCTTTTCTCTTCCCTGCAACCTCTCTCCCACAGAAGAGACATTGCGAGCCTGTCTTTGTTTTATCGCTATTTCCATGGCAGGTGCTCGTCTGAGCTCCAATCCCTCGTCTCCCCTCGCCAATCTTTCACGAGAAACACCCGTCTAGCTGAAACTACTGTCAGTAATGTTCCCCACTCTTTATCTGTGCCTAAATCCAAACATAGATTCCATGAACAAAGCTTCTTTCTTAGAACTGCACGCCAGTGGAACTCTCTACCGCTTGCCTGTTTCCCACCTGACTACAACTTGGACGTCTTCAAGTCCAACATAAACAAACTCCTGACAAACCGCTTCCTTAAGACACTCTGTCAAAACCCCCAGTACTAATGATTACTATAATACTATCTCATTGATTACTGTACACGCAATAACCGTTATCCCTGAGTGGCCTTTGGGCCTTGATAAGTGGTGACCTCTGTGTAAAAAAAAAAAAAAAAAAGATTTATAAAGAACTAGTGAGACCTGTGGAAATTCCACAGTGCCATCTTTCTTTTCCTCCTTCGCGGTATGGATTCGAGCCTGCCTGCCACATTTTTTTTTTTTTTTTTTTTGCTCAACATATATCTCCGAACATCCGGGCAACGCTGGGCACCCCAGACTAGTTTATATCTATTTAAAAATAGTTTTAACATAGTTTTTTTTTCTTTTTTTTTTCTTTTTTTTTCTTTTTGTTGGTGGTGTGGAGTATTAACTCTCTTTTGCCTTATAATCCGTTAAAAAATTAGGGAGGTTCATATTTAACGGAATGAAAAATTATTTATAAGGCAGGCTTAGAAATGTTATGATGCAGTAGACGGTTACGTATAAATCCAAATTTCTGCATAAAAGAGAAAGATTTAAAGAATATCATTCATCGCTACTTGCGTCAAAAGAAATCCCTTGATAAGATATTTCTCTATAGACCCGAATCCTCAGCGTGCTATTACTAGTGTGATGTGAACAGACATCTTGCCGCTCAACTCCCTACATAATATCCCTGCAACTTTTATCCCTGATACATCAAAGGGGCACTGTGCCTTGTTTAGGGTGAAAATGAATAAAGAAATGTTTGAGATAACGGATGAATGATTGGCATTGGGTAGGATGTTACCTCACCTGCTAGAACGAAATAAGAAAATTTAAATATCTATATCTATAAAAGTGAAATTGTGTGTGTCTCTGTGTGTGTACATTTCCCTATCAAACTACTCTGTCAATTTTCAGTCTACAGACTCGATATTTGACATAAGGGGTATTGAGATTTGAGAAAATGTTTTCAATCGGTTTTCGGCCAGAAATTTAGCTGTCAAGGGGTCAAAGTTCAACAATTTGACCTTTGAAAACTCTATTTAGATGTAGGTTACTTGCATGTAGATCCAACATTTTAATTTCATTTGATCCCAACACAAATAATTAGGGGTCAAAATTAGGGTCAAGTTAAAAAAAAAATGCGGTCTCTACCAAATAACTCAGCCAATTTTTGGTCTAAACATTTGAAATTTTACATAATGTGTATTCAGACATAGGGCAAGCTTTTTAATCCATTTTAGCCGAAAATTTGGCTGCCAAGGGGTAAAAGTTCAGAAGATTTGACCTTTGCGGTCTCTAGCAAACTATTCAGCTAATTTTGGGTCTAAACATTTGAAATTTTACATAAAGGGTATTCAGACATAAAGCAAGTTTTTTAATCAGTTTTTGGGAGAAAATTTGGCTGTCAAGAGATCAAAGTTGAAAGAGTTGACTTTTGCAGACTCTACCAAACTCCTCCGCCAATTTTGGGTTTTAAACACTTGAAATTTTAGATGTAGGTTATCTGGACAGGAGTCAAACTTTTTAATTATATATATATATATATATATATATATATATATATAAATTAAAAAGTTTGACTCCTGTCCAGATAACCTACATCTAAAATTTCAAGTGTATATATATATATATATATATATATATATATATATATATATATATATATATATAATGTGTGTGTACATAAAGTTATAACCAGTAAATATGGTCCGAGCGAAGCCGGGCTTAACCGCTAGTTCA
>NC_136521.1:5033575-5041075 GCF_053919585.1 Euprymna scolopes | reverse complement strand
TGTGGGTGACGCGGTTTATCTCAGCCTACAGGCGACCCACCCAGGCAAGTTAGGTACTGAAATGAAGCGGATGTTTTAGTGATATTTATATCCATGTTTGGTGTATGGAAATGCAAAAAAAAAAAAAAAAAATGATTTCCTAAACGACGTTTTATTTACTGGATATTTTTCCGGTACAAGGACTCAAGTTTGCCAGCTGGGCAAACTTAGGTTCTTGCATGGACAGTAGTTATCAGCGTTCAAAACAGTCCGACGTTCTGCCGTCTGAGCTAACAATCCTGCTATAGTTCTCGGAGAAATAGATATCGCGTTTAAATATTTTATTTTTCATTTGTTTAAATGATTACTATACAGACAACCTAGAAGACTCAGTGGCTTTATATATAGATTTCGTTTCACACGTTGCACATCTTTTAAATCCTTCCTCGGGGGATTCTCCTTCGTCTTTATCCTTCGAAAATCCTGAAAGACAATAAATTATGCGTCATGCGAATAAATACTATCCGATATCACCTCGACAAACTTTGATTTATTGCGCGAAAACTTCGAATCTTTTAGAACGAAAATCAAACAATACAAACAAAACTGACGTTTCTAAATGAAATGAGAATGGACATTTTTTTTTTTTTTAAGATACAGCCATTTGACTAGCGCGTTTAACGTGAACAATATTTAATTTCAAACTTTCGCCGTGCTGGTGGGGGTCGAGAATTAACCGACTACAATCCCGTCCGGAAAAAAAATAAAAAATATACTGAAATAAAAACCGGTCTAACTAAACCCTTTTTGAAGTATGAAAAAACGATGTTACTGTTTGTATTTAATATTTTTATTTTTTTTTTTTATATTTCAAGCGAATCTCCGCTCTTGATCACAAAAAATATTGATACTTTTTTGTGATCAAGAGCGGAGGGCCGCTTGAAATATAAACAAATAACAATAAAAATATTAAATACAAAAAGTAATATTCTTCATGCTTCAAAAAAAAACCCATAACCTTTAAATCAATATAAATAAGTATATATATATATATATATATATATATATATATATATATATATATATATATATATATATATATATATATATATATAACAACAACTAGTTAATAAAGCATGTTAAAAACACTCTGAAAAAGAGTTAAAAACATTTAATTTTAAAAAGGAAACACTAAATAAATGGATAGTCCTTAATCCGCGGAGTTTCGAAGAAATACTTTCCTTCTCATCAGCGGGTAGGATTTAGCAAAATGCGCGATCGGATTTTGCTGGCAAAAAGTATTACATGAAACTACAAGTAAAGTCAAAGATTTTACTTGATAGCAAAAAGTGAAGCAGAGGAAATAGGGTGAAGAAAAATGTGATTTTACGTGAATCGATAGTCTGGTGAAGGGTAATATTTGTTTTTTGGACATTTTACATCTGGTTGAGATACTTTATAAATATTAATTCTTTAATATTTATAATTTACTTTAGTTTTGCCATCTTGGATCATTCTGGTAAACTTAACTGTAATTCTTATTTATTTATATATATATATATATATATATATATATATATATATATATATATATATATATATATATATCCAGGACCGCCTAGGTGTCTAAACTGTTTTAACAGCGTGGACACATGTGCGAAGAAAAAGACTATAAAGACCGGTGATCATAAGGGCTATGACAACAGCATATTCTTTTCATTGTTTTGACTCTCGAGTATATATCCGACACAGCTAGACACAGTTAATCAACCAAGAACCACATCACTCTATATAGAAGCATATAAGATATCAACGGATACACACTCGAGTCAAAACGATGAAAACAATGTGCTGTTGTCCTAGCCCTAGTGATCATGTTCAGCATGTTAGAGATCACGTTCGAAACGACGCTCTAAAGGACAGAACAGAGAGAAGGAGCATGATCAAGGTTTATTCGGGAAAGTACCTCAAAATAAATGTCGTTATTTTAAAAATAATAATAATAATAATAAAAAAACAGGATTGAGTTATTACTTGTTTTATATTCTTTACTACGCACTCTACTACGTGTTGGGTCTGTATGTAAACGTGTGAACAACGTTACACTATGCCAACAAGGAAGGAAGCGCTAAGGGTATATAAAATTCACTAGCAGTCCCCAGTTACATCCATATCCAGATTAGGCGAGACAACAATGTTTAGATTATTCTATCGCTCAAAATGCAGTTCTTTACCTGTAGAAGGGTTAGATCCGTTCCGAAAAGCAGCAAAATCCAACCCCTTCAATGCTGAGATTCTTAGGTGCTTGAAAGTCTTTTATTCTTATAATTTCTTCCCACAGAAAATTGCCTCCCTGTTGATTGCTTCCCTGACTGTACTAACCTGCGTAAGTGTGGACTGCATCAGTTTAAATTTAATGTGAACAAACATCTCGTGGATCAACTCCCCAGATAGTCCTCGTAGACATCATGCCAACGCCATTTACTGCAGGCAGGTTGAACTGGCTTCCCCGAATGAGCAAGTGTCTTGGGAATATCAAATTTTAAAACAGTCCCCAGTCGCATGTGTATCCCAGTTAGGGGAGATGATCATGTTATGCTTTTATAATTTTTGCAGAGGTGTGTATGTCCTCTTACACACAGCGCCTGATATTTCCGAATGGTGATCATTCTAAACGTTGCCTTACTTCGGTGGTGTAACGAAAATCACTGTGAGAGGGAGAGTGCTCGCCTCATATGCAAGCGAATCCGGAGTTTGGATGTGTCTAACTGATGATGTCAAAACTCGAATTTTGGACTTCCACGTTTGTTGGCTGGCATGGCTCTTGTGAGCTGCGATGTTGTCTGGCTTTGGAAATAATCTTAATATATAAAAGGCAAAATGGGCGTGAGCGTTTGTGTACATCCGCGAAAGGCTTTTTGCATCAGGGTTCTCGCACTGCAAGTTTTCGCATACTCCCAAGATCATAATATCTCAGATTTGCAAACCGACACCGTCTCTATCTTTTTTTTTTTTTATAGTTAAACAAAATTCCCACTGTGGCATCGTCTTGGGTGTTTATTTTGCTTTTTCATATAAACCGAAACTGTTAGAAAAAACCGACAAAGCATTTAAATCCTCGTACGTTCAATTGACTATGCTTAAATTCGACGCACGCAACTTCCGCTTGTGCGCTAGCGACATCGGCTAGCGCGTTATGTTTTTTTTTTTTTTTTCACCTTCATTCCCTCCTTCGCGTTACGGGTTCGAGCCTGCCTGCCTACTACCACTTTTTTTTTTTTACCTCTCTTTCCTTTCCTCCTTTGTGTTACGAGTTTCATCCTATTACCACGTTTTTTAACACCTCTCTCCACCCTGTTGTTTCTCCCCCCCCCCGGGGGCTGCTTTTTATTCCCATTTTTACTACACCACCGCAACACACCTGGGCAACCAACGCCGGGTACACCCCCGCTAGTTATATACATATATATATATATATATATATATATATATATATATATATATATATATATATATATTCACACCTCTTTGTTTCTTTCTTATACACACTTATACACAATTCTCACTCTCTATTTTATACACGTCAGACTCCAAAAATCACAAAAAGTAGTAGTAGTCCGATTACATAATCAGATTCGACACGCATATATAACTCACTCCTTAATATATTAAAAAAAAACTGAAGAACCTCCCGAATGTATAACATGCCAGGAGCCATATACGGTGAAACATTCTTATTGGACTGTCGTGACCTCACATACGTGTGTTGACGTTCAAGCCGACTTTGAAGATGTGAGGTGGCATGATGTGGCCCTTATTTGAAACCACCCTAAAGACCATAACCGAGGCCAAAAACTTTTTCATCAACTTGGACACGTCCTTGTTATCCGTGGCAAGACAGCGATGCATTTTAAGGGTGCTGGCAATTGTCCTGTTATCATGACTTAGATCAGTAGAGAGCATGCGTTGTACAGTGGCGCATCTCCGATCTTGCTGATTGTGTCATTTTCAGACATGATAGAGGGCTCCTATCACTCATGGGATTTGTACACAACTGGCCAACTAGTAGAAAACCGGTTTTCATTTAACGGAAATGGAATCATGTTGTCTTTTCTGTGGCGACAATTTTATCGTTCCACCCTGTAATTGACAAAAAGATGTTAAAAGTTTGATGCTTGAAAGGGCATTTTCGCTAAAAGGTTTACACAGGTGTAATCAAAGTCAGATCAATCCAGTGAAACGACAACGACCGAAATAAAACTCCCCTGGGTGTGGTTAAAGTAACGATACTGCAGGGCGTTTCAGATGGTCACAAATTGGGCCCATGTATGGAGTATTGTTTTCACACTTGGGCTGATGCATCTGCTACTATCTAAGTGTGTCGTTATTCCTTTAAGCATTGCAGAGATGAAATGGAACGTACATCAAATCTGTTGCCAAGATTGCTGGAAAAAATGGATCATTCTACAGCTCCAGTAGGTATCTCATTGCCGATGCAAACCTCCATCTGTATAAAGGCCAAGTACGTCCTAAAATGGAGTACTGTTGCCACATCTGGGCAAGTGGCTGCCTCGATACAGTTCAAAACCGGCTTTGAAATCTAGTAAGTGATGCACTTTTTTCTTCCCTGCAGCCTCTTTCCCACAGAAGAGACATCTCTAGCCTGGCTCTGCTCTATCGTTATTTTCATGACAAGTGCTCGTCTGAGCTCTAATCTATGGTTCCCCTTTGCCAATCTTTCACGGAAAACACTTGACTAGCTTCAACCACTGTCAACAATTCCACCCACTCTGTGTCTAAATCTAAACGCGGATGCAACAAACAAAGCTTCTTTCTAAGAACTATCTGCCTGTGGAACACTGTTCCACTGGCCTGCTTCTTGGTTCACTACAATGCGGTTGCCTTCAAGTCGAATGTAAACAAGTTCTTGTTGAGCCGTCCCCTTAAATAATCAAATTGTACTCAACTTGCACCATTAACTAATACTACATTACCACATTAAATTCATTAAGTTATCCCCGAGTGGCCTTCTGGCCTTGATAGGTGGTGATTTCCTTGTAAAAAAAAAAAATTAATTCGAATTTTCGATTTTTGTTATTCTGGACAATTCTTGTGCGTTATTGCCAATTTTCAATTAGTTTTCATTTGAAATTTTTCCGAAGGATAAAAGTTCTTTGCAGAGATTAATATAATTTTATTCGGTGATATCGTTTTTTTTTTTTTTTTCGTCCAATTATCTACGTATTTTACCGACTAGATACTTTCGATAAAGGACATCTCAAAGCGAGGCTATAAATCCTTGCGAATAATAAAGATGGTGTCGGTTTTAGGGTTTTGTTTTATTTTAATTTATTTTATTTTTATTTTATTTTTTTCGGCGATTCTTAATTTATGGTTCCAAAACGCGTTCGTTCAATTTCCCCTTTTCTTTGCCAAAAATAGTATTTCAAACTGAAACTTGACAGACTGACGAAAGTGCTGTTTTAGAATAAGGACGAAGTTCAATTCTAATATTTATAACACTTTATTTGAAGTCTTCTTTAACGCGTAATATCGAGAAGAAAAATATAAGTACTGTGAACCCCCAAAAATACGAGCTACCCGAGTTACGAGAAATTCGAGATACGAGGTTGCTTCAGAGCAAAAATCCTGCCCTACATACAAGCGAAAATTCGAGTTACGAGTTTCCAGATGCAACCGCTAGGTGGTTGAGTGTGTCGTGTTTAACTACGTCTCCTTAATGGTGCCATTTAAATTCGAGATACGAGCTTCATCCGGGAACGGTTTAATCTCGTATATCGGGAGTCCTCTGTGATAGAATGAGTTCAGAAATCTGAACAAATAAAAAAAAAAAAAAGCTAGAGAGTACATACAGTAGAACCCCGGGGTACGGCATTAAAAATTAGTAACAAAATAGAGTACAGTATATAATCCACATGTATATAATGAAATAACATTATAAATAACACCGTAAGGCGGGGTAAATACCGTAACCAGGGGTAAACATAGTATTCCAAATCGTAGCCTGAAAAACCGTATCCTAGGGTCACTGTATCCCGGGGTTCTACTGTATATATATATATATATATATATATATATATATTAGTGTTGGGACGATTGATCGGAATCAGGGATCTGAAAAATCGGAACTTTCGGGGTATCGGCATCTGAAAAATTTGTGTTTATTAACGATTCTTTTAATTGTCTTTTTTTTATTATTTGATTTTTTTTAAAGCAAAATCTTCCACTGATTGTTGTAATGATAAAACAATAAATATTTATTGATTTTAAACTTGACGGGATTTTTTTTGGGGGGGGGGGGTCACCAAAATCCGTCTTTTGGCGTAACAAATTAAGAGAAAAAAAATAAAAATAAACAAGTTCAACAAATTTTCGGGGGATGGGAAACTAAAAAAAAAAACGAGCAAATGAAATACAGACCCGAAATGAGATTAAAATGATCCAAATTTATTAAAATGATCCAAATTTTTTAAAAATAAAATAAAATGTTATGATTCCTTTTATTTTCCAAAACTCTGGTTTAAAAAAAAAAAAAACCCTTAAGGTAACAAAATACGGTAAACTATGTAATACACATGTATATAATTAAATAACATTATAAATAACTCCGTGAGGCGGTGCAAGTACCATAACCAGCTCGGAAAAACATCGTATTCCAAATCGTAACCTGAAAAAAAAAAAAACGTATCCTAGGCCCACCGTATCGTGGGGTTCTACTGCATATATATTAGTGTTGGAACGATTAATCGGAATCAGAATCTGAAAAATTGAAACTTTTCTGGGTATCGGAATCTGAAAAAAAATGTGTCCATTTTCCGATGCCAAAAACGATTCTTTTGTCTTTTTTTTTTTAATTTGATTTTGTTTAAAGCAAAATCTTCTAATTGTAGTAATGATGAAATAATAAATATTGGTAAAATTAAAATCTATCCATCATCTTCCACAAGTGTTTTTTGTTTGATGAAAATATCAGAGGTAGCATGTTCTCGTTCCGTCAGTCATGACTAGATAGAGGTCCTAAATAATCCCTAATTATATTTTTGGTTGCCCAGACTGAGGATAGCACATTCAATCCAGTTATGGTTGACGGAACGAGAACATGCTACCCCTGTGAAGTAATAAAGGGTCCCGTTCGAAATTTAATGGAAACAGACCTTGGGGGAAATAATGTTTCAAATTTTCTTGTTACAGACCTTTGGGAAATTATTTTTCAAATCTAGTCGTGACAGACCTTTGGGAAATTTTTTTTCAAATCTAGCCGTGACAGACCTTGGAAGTATTTTTTTCAAATCTAGCCGTGACAGACCTTGGAAGTATTTTTTTCAAATCTAGCCGTAACAGACCTTGGAAGTATTTTTTTCAAATCTAGCCGTGACAGACCTTGGAAGTATTTTTTTCAAATAAAGCCGTGACAGACCTTGGAAGTATTTTTTTCAAATCTAGCCGTGACAGACCTTGGAAGTATTTTTTTCAAATCTAGCCGTGACAGACCTTGGAAGT
>NC_136521.1:4981075-5028575 GCF_053919585.1 Euprymna scolopes | reverse complement strand
TAAAGTTTGGCGAGGGGGGGGGCAGAGATTGAAGCTCAGGCGAGCACTTGGCATGAAAATAACGATAAAGCAGAGACGGGCTGGAACATCTCTTCTGCGGGAAAGAGGTTGCAGAGAAAAGAAAAGGACATCCCCCCACTAAGCTACTAAGTCTATTTTGAACTCCATCAAGGCAGGATAAGCTGCTCCTAACAGCTCCTGCTCAAATGTGGCAACAATATTCCATCCGTGGAAGTACCTGGCTTTTATATAGACAGAATTCCATCAGGAGTGAGATATCTACTGGGACGTTTATTTAACGGCCTATGTAATATTGATAATAATATTAAAAAATTAATAAAATAATTATTATTAATAATAAAAAATAAATAAATATTAACAATAAAAAATAATTATATTAAAATAATATTAATAATTAATATTGATAATATTAAAAAATATATATATAAACCATAAAAAATAATTATAATAAAATATTAATTAATATTGATAATAATATTTAAAAAATTAATAAAATATTAATATTAAGAAAATAAATTAACAATATAAAAAATAATTATAATATTAATAAAATAACTAATATGAAAAAGTTAAGATAACTAAAAATATTAAATATAATATTAATATAATAATTAATATTAGAATTAATATTGATAATATTAATAATATTAACAAATTAATAAAATAATTAATATTAATAATATAAAAATAAAATAATTAATAAAATAATGATTAATATTAAAAAGTTAAGATTATTAAAAATATTAATTATAATAATAATAAAATAATAATCAATAATATCAAAAAGTAATTATTATTAAAAATAATAGTAATTATGATATTAATAAAATGATTAATATTAATAATTAATATTGATAATAATTGTATCTGTTGTTGTGTATGTAGTCCTCTCCCACTGCAAGAACTGTGACACCAGGGTCGGAAAATGGGATTTAGAAGTCAGCACCCCAATTTTTTATATTTGATACCAATATTATATATTGGTACAATATATTAATCATAATAAATATGAAATCTATATCAATTAATATATTTAAGTGTATTTTCGACCAGGCAACGCCGGGCAGCCTGCTCGTATATAATAACAATGTGCCTGCGTTCCATGCTCGTAGACTACATGGTATTGATTTCTCTCCTAAGAGAAATGTGATTTTTTTTTTTTTTTTTTTTTTTTTTACATAGGCATCACCACATTATCAAGGCCCAGAGGCCACTCAAGGATAATGGTTAAAGAGTGTACAGTAGAAATTGGACAATATAGTAATCATTAGTAATGAAAATTTGGTAAATTTGATAACTTATATGGAACGGCTCATCAAGAACTTATTTACTTTAGACTTGAACACAACCATATTGTAGTCAGCCGGAAAACGGAAGACAATTCCACAGGCGTGCAGTTCTTAGAAAGAAGCTTTGTTCATGGAATCTACGTTTAGGTTTAGGCACAGATAAAGAGTGGGGGGAATTATTGATAGTGCTTACAGCTAGACGAGTGTTTCTTGTGAAAGTTTGGCGAGGGGGGACCATAGATTGAAGCTCAGTCGAACACTTGCCATGAAAATAACGATACATCAGAGACAAACTCGCAACATCTCTTCTGTGAGATAGAGGTTGCAAGGAGGAGAAAAGGACATCTCCTACGAGGCTACGAAGTCTATTTTGAACGCTATCAAGGCAGGACAAGTCCTTTCTAGCAGCTCCTGCCCAGATGTGGCAACAGTATTCCATCCTTGGACGTACCTGGCTCTTATATAGATAGAGAATAGCATCAGCAGTGAGATATTTACCGGATCTATAGAAAGATCCCACCATTTTCCCAGCGGCCTTGGCAACAGATTTGATGTAAGTGTTCCATTTAAGATCAGGAGTAATGGTCAAGCCCAGAAGCTTGTCAAAACTTGAGGCCTCCAGAAGACGAGAGCCATTCATTTCAATTGATGCCAAATGTGGATTAGAATGTTGATGATGTAAGGAGAGAAGCTTGGTTTTATGGGGACCTCAGGCGATTAGCAATTAACTAAACCCTTCTCAAAGAGTGAAGGCAAAGCCTATGAGGATGGACCTTCTAGAATTGCACATGAACCGCATTACACTTCAATCAACAGGGAACAGATCATTACAGGAATCATCTAATCTCTGGGGATTTTGGAGGGCGAGGATAAAAATCTCTAGCAATTTTAACTTTTGTCCCAATCCAATGTGACCGTTTTTAGGGAGCTGGATTGTTCTCTATCTTTTGACCTTGTAACCGTTGATTTAGAGGAGCACCGACTGACTTCATAGTGGTGGTGAGGTGTGAATAGGAGCCCTCCTTTTCTCTCACTCTAAAACTATCTAAACATTGATAGAAATTTTTTTTATCAGTGTGCTTGACAAAGTGGAAGCCGAGGGAGTGATGACTGAGGATGTCTTATCGCGAGGCTGGGTTTCGAGGTGTGAAAATAATATTAATTTTATTGTTTTTATTTCTTTGTTTTTATCTTTGTAATACTTTGTGTGTTGCATTTGTGTGTGCTTTGCGTTTGTATGTGTTTTGCGTTTGTATGTGTGTGTAATTTTATCTTTTGCTTATGTTTATGTAGTGTGTGTGTGTTTGTGTTCTTCAATGTGTCCTCTCTGTGTGCTTTGTTTTGTGTTTATTTTGTGTTATTCGTGTTTTGCGTTTGTGTATGTTTTATCTTTCCTGTGTGTTTTATGTAGTGTGTGTGTGTGTCTTTTTTAATGTGTCCTTTTTGCAGGGCAGAGTGTGTATATTTGTTATTTGTGCTTTAAGTAGGTATGTTTCTGTGTGTGGTTGTGTGTGTATATTTTCTTTTGTTTGTGTGTGTATGTATATATATATATATATATATATAATGTATATTTTTTGTATGTGTGTGTATGTATATATATATATATATATAATGTATATTTTTTATATGTGTGTATATTTTCTTTTGTGTGTGTGTATGTATAATGTATATTTTTTGTATGTGTGTGTATATTTTCTTTTGTGTGTGTGTGTGTAATATATATATATATATATATATATATAATGTATGTTTTTTGCAGTATCATTTTGAAGCTCGACATCTCGGACGACAAATATTGAAAAATTGACCAAAAACATTAATTCCTTTGCCCTAATCTCGGTTGTTTTGTACAAGGAGGGGTCGATTTTTTCGCCGACATTTTAGCAAGTCCTCGTCACCGTTGGATTGTCGGTTAATTTCAACGATTTTGACTTCTGTTCGCGTCATGGAGACTTCGGCTAAGAAAGACGTCAGATTTTCTTTAACCTTCTTTTCCTCCTTTGCCTTATAGCTACTCTTCAGACACTAAAATACATTTGTCATATATATATATATATATATATATATACAGCGTGTTCCAAAATAAACAGTGCAGTAGGAATATGCTAATAACCCAAAGAAACAAAACTCACAGAAGCATACTATTTATTGCAAATACTCACAAATCCAATACCTTATCAACTAAAGTACGATTGAGGATTGACTCGTGCAGTAAGATATGATCTACAATAACTGTTGAAAGTGTGCGCCATTCACCTGCAGACATAAACGAGCGCGACGCTGCATGTTTTGAAAAACACACTCAAGTTCATCAGGTTTGATGTTTTGAATAACACTTGTTATTCTCTGCTTCAGTTCATCCGTAGTTCGAGGATTGTCTGCATACACTGAGCCTTTCAATTTGCCCCACAAATAAGTCAGGAGGTGTTAAATCCGGTGATCGAGGTGGCCACAAACCACGAGAGATCACACGATCCCCAAAGACATCACCAACTGCAGCCATACTGACATGGGCCGTATGTGCAGTTGCACCATCTTGCTGGAGGCAGCCTTGTTGCTTTTCTTATCCTTTCTTGTGTTCAGTGCACTGTTTCTTTTGGAACACCCTGTATATATATATATATATATATATATATATATATATATATTCATTCATAATCCCTATTTTAAGGGATCAGGCAGTTGCACTTACCTCGTTGCTCATCCTTTTATTTCTTTTTTTCGACTTCAAATTGAGTATCTCACTCACGTATGCCTTATTTTTGGATGAAATTTTTTTTACCATTTTCTATTTTTTATAATCATTTTTTTCCTCTCTAATTTATTTAATTGATTTACTTCCCAAATTCTAAACCACACCTTCTAAATTTTAATCTCTAGACGTCCAATGATTCGTTTCTCAATTTGCCTTAGTTTCGTATAAATTTTTATTCATGTTACCATGTGTTTATCCTTTCCTTTTTTATGCTGCTTTTAAGAAAAACTATTAAAAGCTTTATTTATAAGATATATATATATATATATATTTGTTTTGAAAAAAGAAAAACCGAATGAATTTATAAAATGGTGATCAACGTTTCGTCCCTATATATATATATATATATATATATATATATATATATATATATATATATATATATATATTCAATTTTCACCCCAAACAAGGCACAGTGCATCTTTGAAGCAGGGGGCTACTATTAGGGAGGTCATTATGAAGGGAGATGAGTAGAAAGATGTTTGTTAACATTACACTTCTGCATATCATTGCAGTTGGGAAAGCAGAATCCCGGAAGGGAGTTCCAAAGACCCGCAGTTCTGGGGAAGAAACTGTTGGAGTAAAAGGCTTTCTTACACCTAGGGATCTCTACTGTAAAGGGATGAGACTTAGTAGCTTGTCGGGTTTGTCGGGAGTAGTTACGTCGGGGAGGTACAAGTGTTTGCAGTTCGTCAGAGCATTCACCATTAAAGTATTTGTAGAACAGGCAGAGGGATGCAACATCTTTTCGATGGGACAGTTGTTTTATTTTACTTCAATCGAAGTTCTCAGGTCAAGGGGCTAGCACTTGAAGTCTATCTGAGATACATAGATATTCGAATGTTCCATTAAAGTTCTTTATCTCTCAAACACTGAATTAGTAAAGAAATTGAGAACATAATTTTCCTCTCTCCAATTAACCATTTTTATACGTTGTAGTTTAATTTTCGTTTTGGTCTTACTGGATTCCAGAACAAGAATTTATCTAGTCTAGTGGAATATCCGTGCTGTTATTTGAGGTAACATCACTTGGAGAGGGTGCACCATTCATCTTAAAAGCTAATGGGAGTTAGCCATAGTGAGGAGACCTTATTTGAGAAAAGTATCCTCATACCAGGTTGTTCTGACGAACTCCTTTATACAGAGAAAGACATTGAACATGCAAGGATAGTGTTTCTCTCTCTCTCCATATATATATATATATATATATATATATATATATATATATATATATATATGTATGTGTGTGTGTGTATTTAACTAATAAATGTTCCTATGGCTGATTTAAATAAACATGAAACTGATGTATTATATCGTGATATATCTTTATACAAATACAGATGTATCACTGTATCACGGCTGTTCAGTGTGGCTAGTACTTGAAAGAGAATCAGAGTCTGGAGTCTGTTTTCACTATATTGTCTGTTTACTGAAAGTGAAAAGCTGTCGAGGAATAATTAGAGTGGACTAGAATTTGGAAGTTTTCGTTGTGGTCTAAAAATAGTCTAATATATCAGGATTGGTGGATGGTGGAGGTGACTTGTTGGTGTCGTCACTATCAACCAATGTTTACTTAGAGTTGGTCAAGCAGATTCGATTAGAATCGAACTGAAAAGAAATTATATAGACAATATGATAACGGGGTTACAGAGAGGAGAGGTCGAGGAGGGAGGAAAAAGGTAGAGGAGACTAAAATCAATCATTTAAATTGAATGCAGATAGAAAGAGATAACTATTGATGCTTATAAATACAAACAAGGGAAGAAAAAGTGAGACGATAAAGAGAGGGAGAGAGGGCAGAGAATCAAGTGAGGAAGGAGGGAGAAGGCAAGAGGTGAGGGAATAAAGATATAGAGAGGGAGGGAAGAGACTAGAAAAGAGAGGGGTGTGAAGGAGGAGAGATGTGTACGCGTGGAGTGACGAAAGGATAAAGAGGGGGAGAGAGAATAGAGAGAGAGGGAAAGACTAGCAAAAGAGGCCAGAGATCAAGTGAGGGAGGAGTGAGAAAATAAAGAGGTGTAGCGAGAGGGAAATAGAGAAAGATAGGGGAAAATAGGAAAGGAGAGAATGTAGAGAGAAAGAGAGGTGGGAGAAAAGGAAAATATGGACGTGAGGAGGAGTGATCCAAATTAAGAAGTGGGAGGAGGCGGGGAGTCGGGGGATGTAAAAAGTATGTAGATAGATAGAAAAAGTTCTGTCAACCTACCAAGGGGCTTAATTATAAATACACACAAAATAAGGGAAGACGTGAGACCAGAGGGAGAGACCAGAGAATCGAGGGGGGGGGGGAGAAAAGAGAGAGATGTGAACGCAAGCAGGGGGTGAGAAAAACCAAGATGTGAAAGAGAGAGGGTAGTTAAAAAGAGAGACTTTCGTTATCCTACTAAGATGATGAAGTTAAACGAGAGATAGCAAGGGAGAGACCAGCGAGAGAGGGCAGAGAATCAAGCAAAGGAGAGGTGACAAAAGAGAAAGGGGAGAGGAAAAAGGAAGGAGAAGAAAGATGTGGACGCGAGTAGGAGTGAGGAAAATCTGGAAGAGAAAGAGGTGGAAGGTAGAGTAATATAAATAGTTAACACTACATATCTCTATGTATGTGTGTGTTTGAGGACACTTCTCAACCTATATACGCAACGGAATTTGGGTCTACAGACTTGAAATTTAGTATATAGGATATTCAGACATATGGAAAACTTTTTAATCTGTTTTCATTCGGAAAAAAAAACCGGCTGCTAAGAGGCCAAATTGAAAAATTATTACATGATGGCTGTCGGAATTTTTATCTTCTCTATATAAATAAAATGAACTCATTTTTTCCCGTCTGATTTTGATATTAATAGGATTAAAAATCAAGATATTTCATGCAAATATAATATGCACAAACGGCAGAACAATATCTGAGGTGTGTTCTAGGCTTGTTATTTCTCAAATTCCTCGATAATCTTAGATTTCTATACTTTTTCTGCTGAGAAGTCACGGCCAAAATCGGTTAAGATCAATAGAAGTGGTAAAATATTTTCTCCCAAATAAATTCCTCCTCCCCCTGCCACCACTTAACACCGTTTGGGGATCGTTCACAAGGAACAGTTGAGAAGAGAACACCGGTTTGGCTTCGTAGTTCTTTCATATGAAGTTATTTAAAATCACTAAACTAAGCTGCAGTGCTCTGTGGCGTAGTGGTTAGCGTGCTGGACAATTCACATTATATTTTCACGTTCGCGCCGACCTACCGTAGTCGTTTTTTTTTTTTCCTAAACAATTCGAATGGACTTTTCTTGGTGGCCGAACTGTTAACGTTGCAGATATTTTTTTTTTTCACACTTTATTTTCCTACTTTTACTCATGACTCCGGGTTTTATCCTTCCTACTTACCTACCATAACATTTTTAACCCCCCCCCCGTCCCGGAAACAAACACACGGGCAACGCCGGGTACTCCCGCTAGTCTGTTTGATAATTATCTTACGAATGCGCATGTGTGAATGATTCACGTGACAGATTCGTCTCGTAGCAAACAATTATGAATACACATAAGATGAGGAAAGAAGTGAGACCAGAGGGAGAGACCAGAGAATCGAGAAGAGAAATGTGAACGTGAGGAGGAGAGGAGAATCGAGGGATGTAGATAGGAGAAAGATGTAGATAAAGAGAGATAGTTTTGTTAACCTACCCAGCCGGTTCCATACCAAACAAAACCAGAAGAGAAATTACCGTCATTTCTCAATCCATTCGCATCTTTCTACTTCTTAAAGATTTTCGTCGAGTTTTTGCACATTCGAAAAACAATATGACAGCAGTACGAACCGCGGGGGGGGGGGGGAGAAGCTGCAGAGGTTTGACTTGTTCATAAAGCATCTGCCTCCAGACTGTTTGGCTTCTTTGCCCCCCCCCCCCCCGTAAAAGGAAGCATTAAATCAAGCGGTCGTCGCACCAATAACTGCCAGTCGTCCTCGTCGTCTGTGGTGGTGGTGGTAGTTCAGATAAATAACAATTCCCTCGAACGGACGGGAGCCGAAAGAGACGGAAGGCGAGAGATGGAAACATGGCCCGTCAAAATACGGAAGACTTCAACGAACCTTGCTCCAAAGCAGGAAAAAACAACGAAGTTAGACAAGGAGAGAGAGATTATTTTTAGATTTTTACCAGACACTGTGCGAGTAGAAACAGAATCGATCAGAAAAGTTGTCTACTAAAGAAACATTATTGTTACTACAGCGAGAATTGATTATTTTTAAAACACACACACACACACACACACACACACATTTCCCCAAACCTCTGGCCTTGATGGAAGGGAGACTAAAATTTGCTGCTATGGTTTCAATAAGTTTGGAATAACAGCAAGGGGAGACTTGATTCCAAATATTTCCCATGTATTATATCTCCAGTATCAAATAAGCCTTATACACTGCGAAATTTATTTTATGTAAAAAAAGAAAAGAGAGAAGATATAACAAATGAGAAATATTTGGAATCAAGTCTCCCCTTGCTGTTATTTCAGATGATTTGAAACCGTAGCAGCAAGTTTTAGTCTCCTCTCCATGGACAAGTTTCTGATGAGCCGTTCCACTTAAGTTAACAAATTTACCGAACTTCCATTCCTATCGATTACTATATTGTCCTTTTGACTACTGTACACTCTTTAACCCTTATCCTTGAGTGGCCTATCGGCCTTGATAAGTGGTGACGCCTATGTAAAAAAGGGCTATATATTTATTTATTTATAAGTTCATGATGTTGACCATCTTATAAGATGGTCAACATCATGAATTTGAGAATATAACTTTTTATCATTTATTCTCTATATTGCTCTGTAATTACATTGAACTTCTTTAATAAGAATTGATATATATTATAAGAAAATATATTCCTCCAGAAATATATATATATATATATATATATATATATATATATATATATATATATTTCATGATTTTCTTGGGGGTACAAAACTTTTTTGAAACAATCATGAAGGGAAGGCGTATTCCTTCGAAATTTATTTTATATTTAAAAAAAAAAAGACGAGAAAACAAATGGATAACGACTAAAAATTAAAGTAGGGAAATAGAGGGGGAAAAAAATCAAAACTAGTCAATTGACATGTTTCGCTCTCACTCATCAAAATCGGAATCGAGGGATTTTTTTTTTTCTTTTAGTAATTTGTTTTCCTTAATGATAAAATCTAAAAAAAAGAGATGGGAGCAACAGCAATTGTATGGGATAATATATATATATATATATATATATATATATATATATATATATATATATATATATATATATATCCTCCAAACCTTTGGTCCTGATGGAGGGGAGACTAAAACTTGCAACTCTGGTTTCAAATGATCTGAAATAATAGCAAGGGGAGACTTGATTCCAAATATTTCTCATATGTTATATCTTCCCCTCTTTTGTGAAATAGGGTACGATTATGAATATCTCCAGTATCCAATAATCCTTATACACTGTGAAATTTACTTTGATTGCAAACAAAATATATATATATATATATATATATATAAAGTGAACGTGTCTGTGTGTCTGTGTACATTTCCTTACGCAATAACTCTATCAATTTTCAGTGTACAGACTCGAAATTTGATATACAGGGTAGTGAGATTTGGGAAAATCTTTGTAATTCGTTTTCGGCAAGAAATTTGCCTGTTAAGGAGTCAAAGCTCAACAATTTGACCTTTGAGAACTCTACCAAACTCCTCCGACAATTTGGAGTCTAAACACTTAAAATCTTAGATCCATGTCCAAGGAACCTATATCTAAAATATCTAAATTAATAACTTTATTTGAGCCCAAAACAATAAATGTTAAGGGGTCATAATAGGAGTCAAAGTTTTAAAATATTTACCTCTGCGGTCTCTACCAAATTACTCAGACAATTTCTGGTCTAAACATTTGAAATTTGACATAAAGGGTATCCAGAGATAGGGCAGGCTTTTGTCATCGGTTTGGGTCGAAAATTTTTAGTTACCAATATATAAATGTGTGTTTGCATGTCTGCTTAAAATTTTCGACAGAGGCGACGGATTTTACCAAGGTCAATATCGTTTTGAAGTTCGACCTTTCAGACGACAATATCGAAAAATTGGCTAAAAACATTTAATTTTTCACCTTTAACTGGGCACTTTTCTACAGGGGGGGTCGCTTTTGTCGCCAATATTTTTGAATTAATTTAAACCTACGTCACTTATTGTTTGGCATTAGTCGTAACAGCAAAGGCGTCATTTTTTTTTTCACATTCTTTTCCTCCCTCGCAGGACTGGTTCGAGCCTGCCTTCCTACTACCACTTTTTTTTTTTTTGCTCAACATACACATCAAAACACCCGATTAACGCCGGTCTTAAATGCTATTATATTATAAAGAATAATAATAATTATAACTTATGAATCAGTTTCAACAGGAAAAGCAAACAAAATCAACTTCAGTGTACGATCGTTTCAGAAACAATATTCATTTTATTTACAACTAGCGAGGGGTACCCGGCGTTCCCCGGGTGTTTTTCAGGGTATGTGAAAAAAACCCCGAAAATGTGAAAAAAAAACAGGTGCCCGTGAAAAAAAAACGAAGCCTTCACGGCGTGCAGTTGGAAAATAGTAAAGTGTTAAAAAAAAACAGGTGCGCGTTTTTTATTGACGTGACGGCGATAGGTATTCAGCAGTTAGCATTTTGTGCGGGACAGTTTTGAATGAGGTGAATAAATCGGTTTGTTTGTTTTTAAAAACACGCTCCCTGTTTATTAGGAGGAGCGAAATGAAAAGCTACAGTCTGATCTGACGAAGTCGACATTGAACAAACGTTACTTAGCTCTCTTGAGACAACTGGCTTTCGGCCTGTGATTAGAGTCGAGTTTCGTTTTTTTTTTTTTTTTTGTTTTATACCGAAAACCGAATGTAACGCGTGCCGATGCGGGAAATGTCGAATAATTAACGTTTGAAAGTCAATAAAATTAAATAGACAGGCGAGCTCCGTGGATAACTCTGAGATATTACAATTTATATATGATATAAAAAGTTGTAAGAAGTTGTGAAGCGAGCAAGCGCTTTTCTGAAAGAAGCCTTTTGTGGACATCGAGGAAAAGCGTACATACATACATACATTTTTGCTTTTATATATATATATATATATATATAGATTGAACCCAAAACACGGAAGAATACACATAAAATTTACTGAACAACTTAAAACAAATGTTCTTATGAATCTCAAATAGGACCATCCACCTAACTTACTACAAAATGCTAGTTTTATTTTGGTGTCTTAAACCACTCCCCCCCCCCGCGCTTTTGTACTGATTCGATGAATATTCGAATACAATTATTCTCAATGATTGTCAACTATAAATAAAATAAATATCGTTTCCGAAACGATCGTACACTCAAGTTGATTCATAATTTATAATGATTAATTTTTATAATCAATATTAATATAGCTCTAGGATAAATATACCTATTGAGCTTATTATATATCCACAGTATTGTGAGCAAGATTATTTTAAAGCATTGACACATTAAAATAGACTTGATGTCTAAAGAGGAAAGTTTAATTCCCTCTATAAGATTAAAGATATATATAAAGTGAAATTGTGCGTGTGTATGTGGGTGTACATTTCCCTACCAAATTACTTTATCAATTTTCAGTCTACAGACTCGAGATTTAACATAAGGGGTATTGAGATTTGGGAAAATCTTTTCAAACGGTTTTCGGCCAGAAATTTGTTTAAGGGGTCAAAGTTTAACGATTTGACCTTTGAAAACTATACCGAGCTCCTCCGGCAATTTTGGGTTCAAACACTTGAGATTTTAGATGTAGGTTACGTGAATATGGATCAAACTTTTTAATTTGATTTGCGCCAAAAACAAATGTTATGGGGTCAAAATTGGGGTCAAAGTTAAAGAAAATTTGACTTGCGGTTTCTACCAAATTACTCAGCCAATTTTTGGTCTAAACATTTGAAATTTTACATGAAATTTATTCAAACATAGAGCAAGCTTTTTAATTGGTTTTTGGTCGAAAATTTGGCTACCAAGTGCAAAAGATTTTACTTTTGCAGTCTTTAGCAAATTATTCAGCAAATTTGGGGTCTAAACATTACATAGAGGGTATTCAGACATGCAGCAAGCTTTTTAATCAGTTTTTGGGCGAAAATTTTGCTGCTAAGAGGTTCAAGTTAAGAGTTGATCTTTGCAAACTCTACCAAACTCCTCCGACAATTTTAGGTTTAAACACTTGAAATTTTAGATGTAGGTTATCTGGACAGGAGTCAAACTTTTTAATATATTTTTTAAATTATATTTTAAAAACAATATATATATATCGCTCCCCATGTGGGGGTACCAAATTGGTTAAAGGGAAAATTATTCCCAACTCTCATTTAGGTAAAAATGCACTTTCATAAATGATTGATTTCATTGAAAAACGTATCACAAAAACAAATAACATATATGGATAGATATGCACATAGTTATGAACAATACATAGGGCCCAAGCAAAGCCGGGCTGAACTGCTAATATATATATATATACTAGCAGGGGTGCCCGGCGTTGCTCGGGTGTTTGGAGGTGTATGCTGTGCAAAAAAAGCAAAAAAACAAAAAAAAATAGTTAATTTTTAAAAAATTTTGACCCCTATTATGACCCTTTAAAATTTATAGTTTCGGGCTCAAATCACTTTATTAAGTTAGATCCAGGTTCAAGGAACCTATATCTAAAATTTCAAGTGTCTAGACCCAAAATTGTCGGAGGAGTTTGGTAGAGTTCTTAAAGGTCAAATCGTTGAAATTTGACCCCTTAACAGCCAAATTTCTGGCTGACACCCGTCACATCGATTTTCCCAAATCTCAGTACCCGGTATTTCAAATTTCGAGTCTATAGACTAAAAATTGACAGAGTTATTGCGTAGGGAAATGTACACAGACAGACAGACAGATACGTTCACTTTTATATATATATATATATATATATATATATATATATATATATAATATGTACATATAAGAAAGCACAATTGAAATTTCTCTTCCGATTTTGTAATCATGCCCATATTCCTTAATTTTCTTTAACAATTGAGTTCCTTTTCTTCTAGTGAGTTAAGGGCGGAATAAATTCAAAAATTGACATAATTACATGAATGTTTCTGCGCTATGAAACAGGTGCTGAACTAATTATTTTTTTCTCTTTATTTCATGTATTTTATGATACATTCACATTTCAAGATGTTAATTATGTTTTATGATACGTTCACATTTCAAGATGTTATGTTTTATGATACGTTCACATTTCAAGATGTTATGTTTTATGATACGTTCACATTTCAAGATGTAATGTTTTATGATACGTTCACATTTCAAGATGTAATGTTTTATGATACATTCACATTTCAAGATGTAGTGTTTTATGATACATTCACATTTCAAGATGTAGTGTTTTATGATACATTCACATTTCAAGATGTAGTGTTTTATGATACATTCACATTTCAAGATGTAGTGTTTTATGATACATTCACATTTCAAGATGTAGTGTTTTATGATACATTCACATTTCAAGATGTAGTGTTTTATGATACATTCACATTTCAAGATGTAGTGTTTATGATACATTCACATTTCAAGATGTAGTGTTTATGATACATTCACATTTCAAGATGTAGTGTTTTATGATACATTCACATTTCAAGATGTAGTGTTTTATGATACATTCACATTTCAAGATGTAGTGTTTTATGATACATTCACATTTCAAGATGTAGTGTTTTATGATACATTCACATTTCAAGATGTAGTGTTTTATGATACATTCACATTTCAAGATGTTAATTATGTTTTCTTTTTGTTTTGTTTTTTAGGTAAGTTTCCAACTTTCAATTTTTCTTGGAAAAAGAGCCTAAAATGTCCGGTAACGCGTAAGTCAACCGAAAAGTTTAGATGAAAATGTTTTCACATTTCTGTTTTTCGTGTTTTAACAGTCATCTTGTGTGTTCTATCGACAGTAAGGAACGTTACCTTAGATCTGGACCGCTGAACCAAGATCCAATTTTTTTTTTTTTTTTTACCTCTTAGCAGCTATTTTTACCAGCTAAAATCAAATTGAATTAGTTTCACAGTTCGCAATTTTTATTTATTTTATTAAAATTCCGTTTTCACCCCAAAAAAGGCACAGTGCCACTTTGATGTCGGGGGCTACTATCGAGGACAGTATTTGTAGGGAGTCGAGCAGCAAGATGTCTATTCACATTACACTTGAACTTCTGCAAGTCAGTACAGCTGGGAAAACACGAAATCTCATATATATATATATATATATATATATATCAAGTTTAGTCTGTAGACCAACAACTGATAGAAACCTTTCCTGACACAGACAAGGTCACTTATATTAGTGTTGGGACGATGAATTGGAATCAGGAACTGGAAAATTGAAACTTTTAGGAGTATCAGAATCGGAATAATATTTTGTATTTTCCAATGCCAAAAACGATTCTTTTGTTTGTAGTAATGAGAAAATAATATTTATTGACTTTACACTAGAACTAAAATCTATAGATCACCCCACAGCACCACCGCTCCCTGCCCTACCCTACCCCACAAGTGTAATGTGTACGTTTGAGAAAATATCTGCACATTTAACGTGTGGTTTTAGGGTAATCAAAGGGGAAAAAAATAAAAACGTTCTAGTTAAATATTTAATGATTTATAAGGAATTGGAATCGAGGAAAAATATTAGAACCCCCCCCCCCCGGTCACTAATATATATTATTTTATTCGATTTAGGTAAATAAAATTACCATATTAGGTTGGTGCAAAAATGTTTTTGTTTTTTTTGACATGGAAGTGAACGTCAAAAAACATTATTTTTGCACCAACCTTATATCAACCTATTATAGAAAAGTCACCTTGTGTGTGAGTTCTTTCCTCATAGGCTCAGCCGTTTCGGAACATATCTTTTGCAAATTTCACACAAAGCTAATTTATATGTCTGCCAGTGTTCTTAGATATGTTTTGTACAGAAATTCATCTGAGAAGTATAGAAAATTAAAAAAAATCTGATGTAAAAATTGTTTTTATCTCTTATCGATAAAATAGAATTTTTTTTCAGGGGAATATTTTACGTTACACCAGACAAGAGAAATAATAAAATCTCAGCAAATCATTTCTTAAAAAAAAAAAAACAGATTTAGTCTCATCTGGAGATATAGCTTGGTGGTAGAGCATTCGATTAGATCGAATGATTCCCTGTTCAAGCCTGGGTATACCTTACCATTTTTTTTTCTTTTTTTATCGTAAACTGAAGTCATTAAAAAAAAAAAATCCATTTAAAATTGCTGCAAATCATTTCTTCGGTTGCATATTTTAAAACTAAACATTGATCAGAAGTGACTTTTCTGGGGCATTCATCATCAAGCCCACTTATCAGCTGATGTGATATTGTAAACAAAGACAGACGGAATATGATAAACGACATTATCATTATTATTTTGTATTTTTTTTGGTGTGTGTGAATTAGTCCATTTTTTTTGGTGTGTGTGAATTAGTCCATTTTTTTTGGTGTGTGTGAATTAGTCCATTTTTTTTGTGTGTGTGTGAATTAGTCCATTTTTTTTGTGTGTGTGTGAATTAGTCCATTTTTTTGGTGTGTGTGTGAATTAGTCCATTTTTTTGGTGTGTGAGTGAATTAGTCCATTTTTTGGTGTGTGTGTGAATTAGTCCATTTTTTTGGTGTGTGTGTGAATTAGTCCATTTTTTTGGTGTGTGTGTGTGAATTAGTCCATTTTTTTGGTGTGTGTGTGTGTGTGAATTAGTCCATTTTTTTGGTGTGTGTGTGAATTAGTCCATTTTTTTGGTGTGTGTGTGAATTAGTCCATTTTTTTGGTGTGTGTGTGAATTAGTCCATTTTTTGTGTGTGAATTAGTCCATTATTTTTTTCTGTGTGTGTGTGAATTAGTCCATTTTTTTTCTGTGTGTGTGTGTGAATTAGTCCATTTTTTTTCTGTGTGTGTGTGTGAATTAGTCCATTATTTTTTTCTGTGTGTGTGTGTGAATTAGTCCATTATTTTTTTCTGTGTGTGTGTGAATTAGTCCATTATTTTTTTCTGTGTGTGTGTGAATTAGTCCATTATTTTTTTCTGTGTGTGTGTGTGAATTAGTCCATTATTTTTTTCTGTGTGTGTGTGTGTGTGTGTGTGTGTGTGTGTGTGTGTGTGAATTAGTCCATTATTTTTTTCTGTGTGTGTGTGTGTGTGTGAATTAGTTCATTATTTTTTTCTGTGTGTGTGTGAATTAGTCCATTATTTTTTTCTGTGTGTGTGTGAATTAGTCCATTATTTTTTTCTGTGTGTGTGTGTGTGAATTAGTCCATTTTTTTCTGTGTGTGAATTTATTTTTTGTGTGTGTGAATTATTCCTCGTAATATATAATAATCAATGGAGGATTGATTTTATAATAATATGCAATTTGCATAAATTGAAATAGCATGTTTAAGCGTATTGTAGGACCAAGCAACACTGGGCGGCTAGCTAGCATGCACACTCGTGTGTGTGTGTGTGTGTGTGTGTGTGTGTGTGTGTGTGTATATATATATATATATATATATATATATTATAGAGAATAATAGATGAGAGGTGTAAAACAGCCCAGTTTCAATTAATGTATGAATACTTTAAAAGTGCTAATCTTGAAGTACCACAGATATAGGATAAGCTTGATAGGTGTATTTACCTAGAGTTATATAAATACGGAGGGTAAAAGATCAATAATTGTGAAATTCTGTATCAACTTCAAAGGAGAAAAAAAAGAAAATCCGATTAATTGTATTTGTTTTTACATAAGCAGTAATATGTTGCTACACAGTCCTGAGCATGTTTCGGTTAGCTAGTTACCAGTAACTAGACCTGTTCAGGCGATACGGCTTATACTAAAGCAAAGTTTGCATAGTATTGTATACCCTGCTCTACTTTGCTATTGAGCACTCTTGTATTAACCTCTTTAAACTTCATTCGTTACTTAACCTCTGAAAAACAAACTCAAATTATATATATACTAGCATTTTAGCCCGGCTTTGCCCGGGTGTTTTGAGGTGTACGCTTAGCAAAACAAAAAAAAAGTCAATTTTTTTTTAATTTGACCCCTATTATGACCCCTTAAAATTTATAGTTTCGGGCTCAAATCACTTTATTAAGTTAGATCCAGGTTCAAGGAACCTATATCTAAAATTTCAAGTGTCTAGACCCAAAATTGTCGGAGGAGCTTGGTAGAGTTCTTAAAGGTCAAATCGTTGAAATTTGACCCCTTAAAAGCAAAATTTCTGGCTGACACCCGTCACATCGATTTTCCCAAATCTCAGTACCCGGTATTTCAAATTTCGAGTCTATAGACTAAAAATTGACAGAGTTATTGCGTAGGGAAATGTACACAGACAGACAGACAGACACGTTCACTTTTATAGATATATATAGATATATGAATTTGTAAGCATTACCATTTAAGAATATTAGATTTATTCCTTATATCCGTCCTGGGTATTCTACGCACACATGTATGCATATATAAAATCCTAATTTCTATAGATTTCTTTTTTTTTTTTTTAATTTTAATTTCTCTTTTTTTATTAATTTTTTATTTATTTAATTTTCTTTTTTTTTTTTTTTTTTTTTCATTGCATAAAAAATAGAAAGGATTACTCTTCTCTTGCTGAAAATAAGTGCTGATAAATTTTTGTCAGGTTTTTCCCCGCAGGCAGGCACCCATTAACTATTATCGGACGGAATCTTCTCAAAGACTTACCAAAAAATCCTTCTCTGTCCGATTTCCCTCGAAGACATAATGCATTTTCTATCAAGCTGTGTCCATGCGTCACGATAATGGGCTCCGTCGATCTGCCCACTTCAGTTTTTAATCATGAGATTTCATCGTTGAGCAGACATTTTGCTTCAAGCTATCTTTTCCTACTCGGCGTTGACCTGGATGCAGTGAAATGATTTTAGTTAAATTTGCTTTGCATGTTTTGAAAATAAACGTAAAAAAATTCCATTATTGGTTGCTCAATTTATCAGATAAGGACCCATGTTTACAGTGGTGTCCGTCCGTCCGTCCGTCCATTCGTTATTCCGGACGATTGCCAGATAACCGTCCATTTTCCTTTTCCTGAAATTTTGCCACAAATTGTATTTCATTAAATAGAGGTGCACAGTAAAAAAATGTTTTTTTGCAAAAATTCCCGTTGCGTCCTCAGGGTCACAAAAGGGATCACAAATGCCCCCAAATGGGCAAAAAATGATACTTTTTTGCCCCCATAATTTTACCCCATCCATTAGATTTTTCTGAAACTTGGCGAAAATGTGAAGGCAATGTTGGCCCTTCACACTTCTGACATTCATCATTTCTTCACTATTTTTTGTGGCGTCATCTCGCATGCAGCACCAGAGGGGGATCACGCATGCACAGCTTGTATTCTTCAATTTAAAATGAGTTATCCCCTCTTGTTTATGACTTTTTTAGACGTGGGTCGATAGTTCATATTATTTTGATTATTTGGGCTAATGTTCTCATCTTGAATGACCTTTTTGACCGATGGAATCTGCAACCTTCTTAAGGTGTTTTTGGCCAAACTTGGGAATCTTTCCGTCGAAGTCGGACATCTGCACTGAATACTTGGACAGAATTCTTTATTTTAATCCATGGTGCTAGTATGTTTTTGTCCCGTCAGCCATGTAGAAGTAGTTTGTAATTGCATCTTGAGTATCGCCTGTACTGAGGATTGAACCTTCAACCTCCCCCCCTCTCCACAAGTGTGTTATTTATAACTAAATTCTCACGATTACTTTATTTATTATGCCACAGGTCTTTATGATTCGACAAGTTAACCCCGAAGAAGTTCGGAGGTCATGTAACCTAGCCATTACAAACAAAGAAAAGAAATAAATAAAAATCCAGCTCTGCATTTTTTTTATTTTTTTTAACAAAATTTTTTCTTACCGTTACTCGCCTGTCTCGACACCACTTCTGCTATGTGTCAATCTAGCCTGGAAGGGTTTCTCCTTCCTCTGACTGTACTGGCAACAATCAATGCGTTCTCGTCCACAACTTTACATGCCTATCTCGTTTTGTTATGCTTAGGTTTGAATTTGCGTTTTCTTTAGTTCGTCATGCTTAAGGTTGAAATAGAATTTTTTATTTGGTCTATTATGCTTAAGCCTGAAATAGCATTTTTTTTATTTGGTCTGCAATGCTTATGTTTGAAATAGCATTTTTTTTTTCTTTAGTCCGTCATGCTTAAGGTTGGAATAGCATTTTTTATTTTAGTCTGTAATGCTTCAGTTGGAAATAACATTTTTTAAAATTGGTCTGTCATGCTTAAGTTTGAAATAACATTTTCGTTGGTCTGTCATGCTTAAGGTTGAAATAGTATTTTTTATTTGGTCTGTTATACTTAAATTTGAAATAATATGCTCGTTGGTTAGTCAAGCTTCAGTTGTAAATATATTTGTCGCTGGTCTGTCATGTTTTGGTTTGAAATAACATTTTCCTTTGTCCGTTTGTCGTGCATGAGTTAAAATAGCTTTTTAGAGTTGTCATGCTTAAGTTAGTAATTGCGTTTTCGTCTGTCTGTCGCGCTTCGGCTTGGAATAATGGTCGCCTCTAAAGAATTCCAGTTCCTGCCATTGTAATGGAGAATTACAGCATCCCTTCCATTTCGCCTTGGGTCGACTTTACAAGAATTGCGTAAACAAACAAGAAACTTCATATTTTGCCAATAATATACGCCCTCTCGCCTCCTCACTCCCTCCTCCACCGCCATGCCTCTGGTGTATCGAACGACAATGGATTTCCTTCCCTACGTCTGAGCAGAAACCATTTTTATTCATTTTTTTTGTTAGCCAACCTGCATCTTTCTATAATTTGGGATACGTAGAATGAAGACGAAAATGGTTTAAGGGTATTTGTTCGATGCCAGGGACAAAAGAAAAATGTTTTTTCTATTTTTCTATCTCGTTTATAAATAAATAAAATTGCAATTTTCTTTTGAAATATTTAGGTGACAATTGTCAAAAAAAAATGCGTGTGTGTGTAATATATTTAAAACTGTACAGAAAATCAGAAAACACTTGGTACCGTCGGTTTCAAGCCTAACATAAGGGGGACCAGTTAATGGTAAATAATGTTAAGCTTTCGTCTCCTTTCGCCAATCTTTCACGAAAAACACTCGTCTAGCTGAAACCACTGTCAACAATTTTTCCCATTTCTTTATCTATGCCTAAATCTAAACGTAGATTCCATGAACAAAGTTTCTTTCATAGAAGTGCACGCCTGTGGAACTCTCTTCCGTTTGCCTGTTTCCCACCTGACTACAACTTGGATGTCTTCAAGTCCAACATAAACAAATTCCTGATAAACCGCCCCCTTAAGTAAGACACTTCATCAAATCTCCATTTCTAACGTCTGCATTAAATAACCCGAAAAGGATTTATATACCGTAAAACAAAAACAACCAACCATTTCTAATGATTAGTACGATATTATCCCATTGATTATTGTACATGCAATAACCCTTATCCCCGAGTGGCTTCCAGGCCTTGATAAGTAGTGACTACCATGTAAAAAAAAAGAAACTGATCGTCTGGTGTTCTTATGTTTATATGTGTCGTATAATCAGATACAGTTCAATGGACATATAACATTGACAACCAATTTTCAGCAACTTTATTTATCGATGTTTCCCCCATTAGAAAGCTGCACACAGGCCCTACGTCCCTTACATTTGATAGATGTTAAACTCCTCGCTCCTCTGGCTGCTCCGAGTTATTACAACCGGTCGGCTTAACTCGCATTCCGTCTTCTTCATTTTGTATTATTTCAATATATAATCTTGTGGAGAAAAATCCAGCTCCCCAATAAGGGGCACTCTGGATAGGAACACAAATAAGACTTGCCTCAGTCATGAAGGATTTCTCCTACACCGAATGAGAACAGAAAAGGTGAAGTATAGCATCAGAACAGATACTACGCTGTGATCTTGTCCTGAAGGCCAAGAATTGTTTGTGTTTAATGTTTCTTTAATTGTTTATTCTCTAAATTCATAATTCAGTTTTTAAAATTACGTAATTTTACATAGTTAATATTTATATTTGATGTAATGGAATAACCTAACATCCCTTCCCTTCATAGATGAAATGAACTATGGATATATTGGCCCTCTCACGTGACTGAGAGAAAAGGAGAAAAGGCAGGAAGAGAATAAAAAAAAGATGTAACTCTTATGTCACATGTATTCCCTTGTAAATAAACCCCTTTGACTTTCACCCATGACCTCGTCTTTCTTCCTGTATTCTTATTTAATGTAAGGATATAACAATATTTCATCTATATATATAAAAGGCAAAATGCGTGTCACCATTTCGTGTATGTCTCGGGGTGGGGGTACTAGTGCTTAGAACTGTTCATATACCCCCCCCCCTATATAATAATATCTACGATTTGGGAACGCGTGTAGCGTATAGATTTATTTGCGACGACTTTTACAAAATTATTGCTATTTTGGCTTCTCACGTGTTGATTTGGCCTTTTTCGTATAAAAAGCGAAACTAATTCAAGAGCTAACAAGTTCTCGGCATTGTGCCGGGAAACGTCCAGAAGCAATCAGCTTTGATCAATCTTGTATATCAGACAGTTGCTATTTAATCTGGACAATTGGGAGCTGCTTTCCCCTCCTCAACATCTGTTGGGGCAAAAAGTCAAATTTGGGTAAACACACCCAAACGATGCGTGACTTCTATTTGACCTTCTTAACTAGGT
This sequence comes from Euprymna scolopes, assembly GCF_053919585.1. Taxonomy (NCBI): domain Eukaryota; kingdom Metazoa; phylum Mollusca; class Cephalopoda; order Sepiida; family Sepiolidae; genus Euprymna; species Euprymna scolopes. The sequence goes on along the minus strand of NC_136521.1, from coordinate 5,006,706 downwards.
CAAATAGAAGCAGCAGAATTAACTTTTATTGCGCATGCCTGTTTTTATAGTTAAATAAATAAATTTAAGCCTATCTACGTTGTATGTCGCGGTGGTCCAATGGTTAACGTTGCACCTTTTTTTTTTTTTTCACACATTAATTTTCAACTCAAGGATACGGGTTCGATCTTCATACTCACCTACCAAAACATTTTTTTATCATTAAACCCCCCCCCCCGAGTTTTGATTTACCTCAAGACACCCTGGCATTGCCGGGTACCCCCCGCTAGTATTGAATAAAGTTCAGTTTCATTATTAATCGAATTGGGTTCCTTTCTTTTCTTTTTTAACATGTTTTAATGCTCTTTTTAAAAATGCCCTCATATAGTAACAAGTGACAATTTGACAAATCTTACCTACATTGCTTGCAGGCATTTTTCAGTTAACAGGCCTTATTCCTCTCGGTGGCCTCGGCTTAACTCGCTGTTTGTCTCCTTCAAGCTTTAACCACTAATTTACTAAAACCCATGTATACAAAATAACTCCCTTCTAATGACGTCATCAACATGTATCAATCATGACCATCGACGCTAAATCGGAGAAGGTAACGAAAACATAATTTCGTTGTCGTTGTGAACGAATGGTAACTCAAGGTTAGAGGAAAGATGCTTAGTCTTTGAGTACAGTTACCACGCATTAATATATTTTTTTTCTAACAATCGATTTTACAACATCAATAACAATCATCATAGTAATCGCTCAGTTTTTTTTTTTGGGGGGGGGGTCTGTTTCTTTGGAATGTTCCCTTTAATGTTTATTTGAAGAAACACTGCACGTCGAAATTACGAGTTTTTTTCTCACACCGTTAAAACAATCATTATTATAATATTATTCAAAAACGAGACGACATCAAAGGGAGATTATTCTTATATTTTTGTCCAAAGTTGTCAGATTGGCCTTTTTTTAAATTTCTTCAGCACTTCTGCATGACAGTGCCATGAGGCAAATGTGTGTATTTTAGTTTCCAGAACGGTTGATAGAGGGCGTGTGTCAGTTGAACAAGGGTCGATAAATTACTATTTCTTAGAACTGTTTATATACCGTCTAGATCGTAATATCTACGATTTGCGAACGGTCGTCGCGTCTAGAATTATTTACATCGACTTGCTATTTCAGCCCTTCTCGTGTTGTTTTTTTTTTTTTTTTTTGTATAAATCAAGTGAAACTCAAGGAGCGAAGCATCTCCTCGGCTTACCTGCCGGGGATGTCTAGAAAGCAATGAGCTTTTGATCAATGCGGAGGAAACCCTTTATATCAGACAATTGCTATTCAATTTGGACAATCCTCTTTTTATGGAGAGCTGATTTCCCTCCGCCAACATCTTGGGGAAAAACAAAACCCGCCAAAGTTTGCTCACAGTAAAAGTTAACTGCGGGATTTCTATTTGACCTCATGAAATTTAGTTCTTAATCCTTTAATTCAAACGTTTATCTGTTACTCTCTCTTGCTGGCCGAGCGAGTTACGTGTCTGTTTTTTTGTTGTTGTTTTTTTTTTTTGTTTTTTTTTTCACACTATATTTTCCACCTCCGCCTCAAGGCTTCTGGTTTGATCCTACCTACCTACCAAAACTTTTTTTTTTTTTTATTATTTCACCATTTGTTTTACCCCCCCCCCTTCCCAACACGCACCTCCAAACACCCGGGCAACGCCGGGCACCCCCGCTAGTTTCTTTTAAAAAGCCAAATCTCGTGAGTTTGGCCTTTTTCAAAGCGTAACGTACGGACTAATTAAGGAAGGAGCAAGCAGAATATTTTAATAGAATATAATACGCATCATGTGCGAAATTTAGTTGTCATAAATTTCAAACAAGTAAAACATTTGTTTATTTTCCTACTATTACGGTGTGATTTTGTTTACATTTCTATATATAAATTATATTCAATGCGTGCGTTTAATTAAGATTTGATCACAGAAATTAATATATGTCACTTCTGAATTCAATAAAAAAAAAAATTGCCACACTCGGAAAGAAGCTTGCTATAAAATTACAGTAGTCTATGTAAACGGGGCAAATTTCAAAACAATCCTGGATGTATGAAATAGAAAACACATCAAATGCGCTTGAAAGCCAAATTACAACGTAATATTAGGAAATAAACAAATATTTTACTTGTTTGAAATTTATAACAAATATATCTGGGCAGGAGCTGCTAAAAACAGCCTATCCTGCCTTGACAGAGTACAAAATAGACTTTGTGGCTTAGTGGGGGATGCCCTTTTCTCTACCCTGCAACCTCTCTCCCACAGAAGAGGCGTTGCGAGCCTATCCTTGTTTTATCGTTATTTCCATGACAGGTGCTTGTCTTAACTCCAAATCTCTGGCCCTCCCCCCCTCGCTAATCTTTCACGAAAAACACCCGTCTAGCTGAATCCACTGTGAAAAATTTCCCCCACTCTTTATCTGTGACTAAATCAAAACGTGGATTCCATGAACAAAGCTTCTTTCTTAGAACTGCACGCCTGTGGAACTCTGTTCCGTCTGCCTGCTTCCCACCTGACTACAACTTGGATGTCTTCAAGTCCAATGTCAACAAATTCCTAATGAACCGCCCCCTTAAGTAAACACTTCATCAAATCGCCACACTAACGTACTGTACTTGCAATAAACCTTATCCCTGAGTGGCTTCCGGGCCTTGATAAGTGGTGTCCACCGTGTAAAAAAAAAAAAAAAAAAAATTCAGAGCTATATTCCGTCCCTAGTGTATTGCTTTCTTTCTTCCTTGCAAAGTTGTAAATTTAGAGAAAGAAAACTCTGTTTGTGAAGAACCGCACGTTGTACCTGAGCCGTTGTATTTTGAAATGTTTGAACAGTGTGTAGGTAACGCGAGAATTACGTCACGGGTGCGAGTGCCATATAGAAACATTGATTTAATTTGAATATAATAAAATACGCATCAAATGCGCTTGAAACCAAATCAAATTTCAAACAAGTAAAATATTTGTTTATTTCCTAATATTCATTGTGATTCAGTTTCAAGCGCATTTGATGTGTATTTTATTTTATTCCAATCAAATCAACGTTTCTATATGGAACTCATACCCTTGACGTTATTCTCGCGTTGCCTACGCACTGTTCCAACATTTCAAAATACAACCGCTAGAAACAACGCGCGGCTCTTTACAAGCAGACTTTCTTTCTCCAAATTTACAACATGGCAAGAAAGAAGAAAAGGGGGGGAGAAAATAACATACCGAGGATGGATTATGTCTATGAAATATATTTATATTATAAATTTCAAACAAGTAAAATATTTATTTTCGTAATATTACGTTGTGATTTAGCTTTCAAACGCACTTGATGCGTATTTTATTCAAATGAAATTAACATTTCTATATGGAATTCACTCCCTTGACGAGCATTTTATTTTTTACTGCTACTGCTTAAAATCTTTTCGATTGACACTCAAAAAAAGGTTAGAGAAACCTCGCGCATGGCGGATACCTCAACTAGAATGTACACATAAAAAAGATTTATGAAAATTCAAGTAACTATTTTTGTCAATATGGCGAAGCAGAACCATTTTTTTTTTTTTTTCTGAACAACTTTGTCGCTTATCTATCCAGTTCTATGTTTCTAACCATTCTCCATGACTTCGGACCCCCACTTCCTTACCTTTTAAAATGATTCCACCATCATCTTATCCTCCCCCACCCTCTCCGCATTATATATTATCCTCCTCGACGTCTACACCGCCGCTAGGCTACAGACAAACGACGTCGTTCTTAGACATCGTCTTTGTGTTGATCCCGTCAGTGTTTGAAAAAAATGTAAGACAAGACGATTCATGCTCTGTCCTCTCGAAGACGTCTACCCCGAAGGTACCCTTTTAAAATTCTTGGAATACTTCTTTTGCTTTTTTTTTTTTTTTTTTTTTTTTTATTTTATTTATTTTTTTTTTTTACTTCGCTAATTTCTTTCTACCCATAATTGTTTTTTTTTTATCCATTTTCTATCTTAATCGGAAAGCCCATCTCGCGCATTACCTCCCCCTCCCTCCCTCCTTTCCTCCCTCTCCCTCCCTCCTTTCCTCCCTCTCCCTCCCTCCTTTCCTCCCCCTCCTTTCCCTCCTCCTTGCTTTCTTACATACAAGTACTTGTACGTATTTATTTGCTTCCCCACGACAGCAAAATTTGACACAAGGTCGTTTTTAATGAGAGGGAGGGACCAGCTCCCCAAAGAGGGGCGCTCTGAAAGTAGGGCAAAAATAAAAGAAATTACTTTAGTATAGGTTTTCCCACTCCATTGTCTAAGAACAGATCAACTTGAGTATAGCATCAGAGCAGATACTACACTCTGATCCTGGCCTGTACGTGTATGTTATTTATTCACCTTAATCATCTTGAGAAAGTCTGGAAATAAGGACGAAACGTTGATGGATGTAATTTTTTTTTATTTTTCACTGTACATCATGTAGGAATATTGTTTCCATTTACACAAGCGCGGCGAGAGATGTAGTTGAAATTAACATTAAAATAAACCGTAAATATCATTCAAGTCGACCGAGAGTGATCTTATGATTTTAATATCAGAATCTACGCATGTATATATATATATATATAGTAAGTTATAAAATGTATATGGCGATTAAGCTTCACTGACTATTCCGAGTTTAATCCACTCTAGGATTCTTCAGGCTTATGTGCGAATTCTGTGGTTGTTTGTCGTTTTTATATACGCATCTTCTATTGAGATTTTAGTTAGCCAATCAGCTTTCTAGTATCCTCCGCGCCCTTCCTATCAGCCAATGAGCATGCATTTATCAGACAAAGGCCTATTTGACCTCTAGTTGACCTGTTCCTTTGTGTGTGCTCTATTTAGCCTGGATATTTAGTTTCTTGATCTGTTTTAAATCTAGGTTAGTGTTTTTTTTTTTTTTTTTTATTAACGTTAGTTTATATATATATATATATATATATATATATATACATATACATACATATGTGTGATCGTTTATGTATATTTGTTTATTTAATTCATTTATTTGTTTATTTTCTATTGTTTTTGTTAGTTTTAAAATTGTTTTGTATCGCTATCCTAGAGTAAATTTTATCTTGTGAACACAGTTGTTTGATATTTCTCTTCTACAGTTTAATAGATGTTGGGGTTCTTTAAAGTACAGGATAGCAAATTTTTCATGAAGGCATAATCTACATGGGTCGTCTAGGTTCCTACATTATTATTATTTTCCATTCGACTACCGGTGAATGTCATTTTATTATTTTTGTTATTTTATACATTTTATAACTCACTAACTAGCTCTACCTACGTATTGAGCACTTTTGAAGTAAATACTTAATGTTTACGCATAAATCTATACTTTCGTATATTTTATTTGAGTAAATTAAGTAGTTATATATATATATATATATATATATATATATATAATACTAAAAGTCTATTGATCTTGTATGTTTGCAATCAGATTTCCGGTTTTCAACATCCGGTTGCGCATGCGTAAATAGCAACGTCTTCAATCCGTTATTCCAATTCCGGAATTTTTATATCGCTTTTAATACAAACAATTTCATTTAATTTGATCAAATAGTTATTTATATATACAAATAATACATAGATTCATAGATAATTATAATATATATTATAAAATCTATTTATCTATGAATCTATTAATAATATGAAATATTACCCTATACAATTTATGGAAAGAAAACACCTCTCACTTTCCCTCTAATAGATTTCAACACTCCTACTCCCTCTGTTTTCGTTACGTACGCGAGAAATAGTTACGTGTATGTGTGAGAGAGAGAAAAAGAGAGCGATGTAAAACTGGATAGAGTTATCCCCCTTAACTAATGCAGACCTTTTTACTAGAGGGCGTTATTACAAAAAAATTTCTTTTTCTTCTTCCCATGTTTTTTAAAGTCGTCTGCTTACATTTCCAAACGGAAAGCTGAATCGGTAAATGCACACATTTCTATTACATTAAATAGTGTTTTCCTTTACACAATGGGTACTGAATGTTTGCTTAAATTAAATGAAAAAAGTTACATTTTATTTTCATTTTCTATTTAAAAAGCCATTATTAACATGTGGAGAGTGTTTTTTTTATTATTCTGTACTTTCAACTAACAATTTCATTTAAAAGATGATATATCAAAATTTGAATTTAACTATAATAAGGATTATGATACCTGTTCAGTGCATATTTACCTATAAGTATGACCAACCACTTATAATTCAGTAACTGTAATTTAAAAAAAAAATAACAATTATAATAAACAGAACGACTCATAGAAATCTATCTATATTCTTTTTTCATTTTAATATACTTTCATAGAAATGCTTCTGTTATGTAAAAAAAAAACTATTTTCTTTATGCCACAAGTGTCACGCTCATACATGAATTCCATAGCTAATATAACGTACTGACCCAACGGGTCACGGGTGGTCTAGTATATATATATAAACGCAAATTTGTACATTAGTTACCTTATCCTAGATGCATATCTTAATGAAGACTGAGGGTGCATCTCCCCCAGTGAATTAATGTGTCTCCAGATACCAACCTGGAAATTTTTATGACTCAATGCGGTACATACAGCACTTAGCCTTTTCAAATAGTCACCCATCTGGTACTAGCCAGGCTCATCTTGCTTAACTTGGTGATCTGGTGAGAACCGGTGTGTCAATATATATATATATATATATATATATATATATATATATATATATATATATATATATATATATATGCTTTGTCTTGTGGCATCTGCACCGACGGGGATTAGCAGCAAAAGCAAAAAATGCGGTTGGTTCTACAAAAGCCTTCACGTTAATTTTATTTTTATTTCGGACTATTAGTCTCATCTTTATTAGTTGTTGTTTGTTTTTATTGGTTCACAACGTTTCGGCCAACTTCCTCTGGCCTTCGTCAGGTGGTAACCGCGACGGATAGGAACTTCGAATCTCCTAACTGCATTCTCAGCCATCACTGCCATCCGTAGTTGTCGTCGTCTCACCACATTTTTGACCAATTACCTCTGGCACGCTTTGGGTGGGATTGAAACCGCTATCTTCAGACAATGTTCATCTGGAACCGTAGAGATTCAACGTCTCTATCAACTGCGCCACGGGCCCCGAAGGGCGATCAAGGTTGGATTCTTTGATCTTATAAATCCACATTTATTCATTATCTGATCTTCCATAGTCGGGTCCGTACCGATTGGTGTATATATATATATATTATTCCTTAATTGGAATTTTTTTTTATTTTGAGATGAGCATTTTTATGTTAATTTTATTTTTATTTCGGACTATTAGTCTCATCTTTATTAGTTGTTGTTGTTTGTTTTTATTGGTTCACAACGTTTCGGCCAACTTCCTCTGGCCTTCGTCAGGTGGTAACCGCGACGGATAGGAACTTCGAATCTCCTAACTGCATTCTCAGCCATCACTGCCATCCGTAGTTGTCGTCGTCTCACCACATTTTTGACCAATTACCTCTGGCACGCTTTGGGTGGGATTGAAACCGCTATCTTCAGACAATGTTCATCTGGAACCGTAGAGATTCAACGTCTCTATCAACTGCGCCACGGGCCCCGAAGGGCGATCAAGGTTGGATTCTTTGATCTTATAAATCCACATTTATTCATTATCTGATCTTCCATAGTCGGGTCCGTACCGATTGGTGTATATATATATATTATTCCTTAATTGGAATTTTTTTTTAATTTTGAGATGAGCATTTTTATGTTAATTTTATTTTTATTTCGGACTATTAGTCTCATCTTTATTAGTTGTTGTTTGTTTGTTTGAATTCCATATAGAAAAAATTCCAATTAAGGAATAATATATATAAAAGCCTTCACCATTATAAAGAAATAATCAGTGGATTTTCAGACAATTTAGTTGTGATGGAAGCTTATACGTCGAAATCTATGGGAGTAGAACCCTGGGATACGGCATTAATCCATTCCAGGGTTGGTGAAATCGCCGTATAGCAGGGCTTAAGCAAAATATTATACAGTACATATTAAAAATTGGTAATAAAATAGAGTACAGTATATAATACACATGTATATATTCAACATAAAAACCACCGTAAGGCGGGGCAAATACCGTAACAAGGGTCTGAAAAACATTGTATTCCATATCCTAACCTGAGAAAAGTATCCTAGGGACACCGTATCTTGGTGTTCTACTCTGTGTGTGTATGCAGTCTTGGGAAGACCAAGGTGATGTTAAACCAGCACGCTGCCAAGTCGCCAATAATTGTCGATGGAAAGACCATTGAAGAAGTTTTTTTTTTTTTTTTTACATAGGCATCACCACATTATCAAGGCCCAGAGGCCACTCAAGGATAAGGGTTAAAGAGTGTACAGTAGAAATTGGACAATATAGTAATCATTAGTAATGAAAATTTGGTAAATTTGATAACTTATATGGAACGGCTCATCAAGAACTTATTTACTTTAGACTTGAACACAACCATATTGTAGTCAGCCGGAAAGCAGGAAAACGGAAGACAATTCCACAGGCGTGCAGTTCTAAGAAAGAAGCTTTGTTCATGGAATCTACGATTAGGTTTAGGCACAGATAAAGAGTGGGGGGAATTATTGATAGTGTTTACAGCTAGACGAGTGTTTCTTGTGAAAGTTTGGCGAGGGAGGACCATAGATTGAAGCTCAGTCGAACACTTTCCATGAAAATAACGATACATCAGAGACAAACTCGCAACATCTCTTCTGTGAGATAGAGGTTGCAAGGAGGAGAAAAGTTGAAAGCTATATCCACTGGGGAAAGAAAATTACGAAGGATGGAGCTCTATTCCCTGAGATAAATAGTGTTGGGCAGCTTTTGGGGAAGTGGAAAATATCATGAAAAGCAATTATGGCAATCAAAAAGATCTTCAATGAATATATACTACTTGTGATGGTCTACGATAGTGAAACATGGGCCTTGACGTCTCCCCCTAAATGAAATCTTTGCAGTGGCACAAAGGAAGACGAAAAGGATAATGGTGGACATCACTCTGCAAGACAGAAAGACAAACATCTGGATCTACCATCAAACAAAAATTATTAACATCAATATTTCCATCAAGACATACAAACACAAATGGGCAGGTCAAGTAGCCAGACAACATAACAGATGGTCCATCAGAACAACGGAATGGACACCTCATGAACATAAGAGGTCAAAGGGAAGACCAAGAACGAGATGGAAGAACGACCTCATACAACACATGGCAGCAGATAGCTCGGGACAGAGATAGATGACTAATGTCCAGGGAGGGGTTCCTCATTTAGTGTTAAAACCCTTATATATATATATATATATATATATAACTATTGATAATCCAAAGTTAAATAAAATTTATTTGATCATTAAATCAATAAGAAAAACATTGCTGAGTAAGACTCATGGAAAAACGGTCTTTAAACTGTAGAAGTACCGTAAAAATATTTGCAGACCCGGATTAACCACCATGTACCGGCAGAAATTAGACTAGACAAGCCACATCGTTTACGCCCTTCTGCTTTGGGATCTGCCATTGGCCAGCATTTAATAGAAAATCCAGCTTGTGCCCATGCCTATAAAATAGATTGCTGCACCTGACTGACTCTCAGAATCATTTCAAGATTTTGGAGTCGGTTTCAATTCTCTTATGCAAGCCGTCACTTTGCTGACAAAAGGAGTTCATTAAACCTACACCTATTCTGGTTGTCATTGGGCCTACTCGGGTTTGATAATTGGGCCTACTCGGGTTTGATAATTGGGCCTACTCGGGTTTGATAATTGGGCCTATTCGGGTTTGATAATTGGGCCTATTCGGGTTTGATAATTGGGCCTATTCGGGTTTGATAATTGGGCCTATTCGGGTTTGATAATTGGGCCTATTCGGGTTTGATAATTGGGCCTATTCGGGTTTGATAATTGGGCCTATTTGGGTTTGATAATTGGGCCTATTCGGGTTTGATAATTGGGCCTATTCGGAGATATATCTTAATTGTATATATATGTTATGGATGGGAAGATTCCAATATTTTTTCCAATCCCGATACAATTACCAATTCCGTATTGAACTACCGATTCCAATTCATTATAAATCTCTAAATATTAAACTATAAAGTTATTTTTCACGATTTCCATAAAAACACATTTTAAATGTGCTGATATTTTCTCAAGCATAAAGACACACTTGTAAGGGATGATTTATCGATTTTAGTTTTACTAAAAGTTTAAAATTAAAATATATTCATTATTTTAGTGTTACTATCAGCAGGGGAATATTTTTCTTTTATAGAAAATCAAATAAAAAAAAGTCAAAAGGAATCGTTGTTGGCATCGAAAAATAGACAATTTTTTTCCAATTCCGATACTACAAAAAGTTTCGATTTCTTATTCCGATTAATCACTGAACACTAATATATATATATATATATATATATATATATATATATATATATATATATATATATTTCATACGAATTCTCATTCGCCTTTTCTTCCCCCTTGCCCTTTTCTTTCTTTCGTATATCTCCGTGTATTTGCTCTTACGTGTTAATTTGATTCGTCTTTTGTATTTTTCAAAACCAACGATTAACTCCTGATGAGTTTATTAGTGAAAGGGGCCCCATAGGGTTTGTTCTTATATAATGTTTAAAGCGTTATACAGTTTTTGTACCAATAAAAGTGTAAAAGTTTAGGAGCATATTTATGTGAAAAAACAATGAGTTTACGAATATTGCTGTTATCTTTGAAGACAATGTTGAAATGAAACTAACAAGAAATCGTGCAACGTAATTGGACGTGGTCACCATATTGGCTAACATTATTTCTTTGCTACTAGCCTGGGTGCCCGGCGTTGCCCAGGTGTTTGAAGGTGTGTGTTGAGCAAAAAATTAAAAAAAAAAAACAGTGGTAGCAGGCAGGTAGGCTCGAACCCATACCACGAAGGAGGAAAAGAATGTGAACAAAAAACGTGACGTCTTTGCTGTTGCGTCCATCGCCAAACCAAAAATGATGTAGGTTTAAATTAAGGCTAGACAATCAAACAGAGGCAATGACTTTCGAAAATATTTACGAAAAAAGCGACTCCTCCCTGTAGAAAAGTGCCAAGTTAAGAGTGAAGGAATTAATATTTTTAGCAAATTTATCGATATTTGTCGTCCGAAGGGTCGAGCTTCAAAATGATACCGATCTCATGAAGATCCGTCGCCTCTGTCGAAAGTTATAGGCAGACATACATACATGCATGCATGCATGCATACATTTGAACAGACAGGTGAAATTTATATTATAGACTAGCGAGGGGTACCTGGCGTTGCCCGGGTGTTTGGAGGTGTGGGGGGGGTTAAAAAAATTAAGTATGAGGATCGAACCCGAACCGTTGAGGCAAAGTTGTAAATTAAAGTGTGAAAAAAAAAAAAAAAAAAAAAAAACGTGTGACGTTAACCATTGCTCCACCGCGAGATGCTAACGGAAACACGTTTGAATTTATTTAATTACTTGGATTTAGCAGGTGCCCGTTTTAATGAGCTAATGAGGTCAAGTTTGACTGCGGGATAGTACCTTCATTTACTACTGAACGCTTTTTTTCCCCACCCCCAAGGTGTTATAGGAAAAAGACTAACCTACATGCGGCGAGCGACAAATGTTGAATATATCTCTTCCCATAATCGAGCAAATCAAATAGACAGGCGAGCTTCGTTGTTAACTGTGAGATATTACGATTTATATGTGATATAAATGTTATATAGGGGGTTTTATTAAAAGAGAGTCTTAGGAAGAGATGGTTAGAAAGAGTCTTATTAGAAGAATTTTACAGTGAGGGATGTTGAAAGACTCAGAGAGAGAGAGAGAGAGATGTTGTTGTAAGACTTAGAGAGATTGTTCATGTTAGGAGAGATTCTTATATATTAAAATGTTCATTCCTTAGACGTGTAGAAGAAGAAACTCTTAGAGTGAGGAGATAGTGTTCAGACAGTCTTAGTGTAGATATGAGATGTAGATTCACATTGTGGATATGAGATGTGTATGTCACGACATTTTATAACACAGACATATAATAACAATTCACTTTACCTTTTTGTAAGAATCACAAACACAAGACGACGTTTTATCAAAACACATAATGGGTTTATTTCTTCACGACCGGCCGTGGTTTTCATCATCAAGAATTCAAAGCTTCACATTTTAGTTTCAAAGTGATCGTCTCGCTTCCTAGACGTTCGAATTCCCAGACCCTCTCTGAGTTTCTCACTGACTGTTTCTAACTAACTAACTCTCACTTCCTATATTGAGAAATCCATGCATGTCCGGCCAACTATTAACTCTTAGGTTAATAGATGTGTTGCTATGTGAAGCTCTTTGAGTGATGACATAGTGTTCAGACAGTTCGGACATTGTGTAGACATGATGTAGATTCACATTGTGAAGTCGAGATAATGGTTTATTTCGTCACACGGCCGTGTTTCCATCACCAAGAATTCAAAGTCTCACATTTTAGTTTCAACGTGACGTCTCGCTCCCTAGACGACTGACTCCCTCTGAGTTTCTTCACTGACTGACTAACTCCAAAGTTTTTTTCTCTATTCCTAGAACTTTCTATTTTCCATGACGTCATACACATGTTAAAACATGTGCCTTCTTTCACGTGTTCTGGACATACGTGTCCAAAACTTTTCCTATTTCTCAGTAACCTATTTTTCCAATATGTTAAAAACATTATCTTATAAGCTGCATTCTTTCAATTTAAAATTTCATAACAAACTTGAGAGTTAAACATTCTTTCCTTGAAATATTTATCTATATTCTAAACAAATGTTTGTTTTACATTTTTAAATTCTCACACGTAATCTATTTCTAAAACTGAATTACGAGGTTCGAATTCCGTCTGTTGCTATTTCATTTTCATTTTAAACTAATCTCTATTTTCATACTTACATGAAAAGGGGACAGCCCTTATCATGTAACATAAAAAGTTTTTAAAAGTTGTGAAGCGAGCGACCGCTTCTCTGAAAGAAGCCTTTTGTAGACACACAGAAAAAGCGAACACACATACATACATTTTTGCTTTTATATTTATAGATTACGTGTAATTATATTCATGCAGATATTCTACATGATTTATACTTATGTAATATTTGCGTAAAACGTTTATAGTAAACATAAACCTCTTTCTATATGTATATATGCGTATACATATTTGTTTTAAAAAATTGCCTATCAAATTTCTTTGTCAGTTTTTTGTCTACAGAATGAAACTTATTATATAGGATATTCAAACTCATGCGAACCTTTATATTTGGGTTTTGAAATTTATTTGCTATGGCATGTCATGTCATTGATAACCAGCAATGGCTTGACCAAGTTAATATGCGTGATTACCAATATTCATATTTTCTAATACATAAATTATCAGATCGAGGTTGATGCAGGCGGATGTATTTAACTGCGTGTATTAAAAACTAACAAAGCTAATTGTGCGCAGTTGCATTAAGATGAACACAGAATGCATTACTCACTGAATTGGCCCATAATCATTTTTTATAGCTTTGATTACGTTTAATATGACCCATGCTGATAACGATGTGTCAGGGACTTGTTTTTTTTTATTTTATTATTTTAATACCCCTGGCTTATTTTATCTAGGAGCTGACCATTAGCTCTGGGTTCCCTCGTTATATACCTCATGCTGTCTTGCGGACGGGTTTTCGACTGCCTGGTCCCCTTTTTAAGCACCCTCTCCTCTCTTTAGCTTTTCTCCCCCCCCCGTACTATGACTCACGGAAAGAAGTACACATTAATTCCACTGCAAAAAAAAAAAAAAAAAGAGGGGAGGATGGGGTTCTGAATAGATGCAGACTTTGTGCATCAGACGTCCCCCCCTCTACACCCAAACATGCACCTTACCGAACCCCTGATTCCTCCTTATTCGCAAAGCCCACTGAGAGCAGAAGAGGGGAGAAGGGTTCCTTCTTAAACGCATTGATTGATGTCCAGTTTATTTCTACTTCTTTTCCAATGGCCAAGTCTTTCTCCTTTCCCTTTTCTCCTTTGCACAATTTTCAACCCATCACCCCCTCCCTCTATTCCGCTAAACACCCCCAAATCCATTTCCTCTCCCTGCTATTACCCGCCTCCACTCTTGAAGTCTCAAAAGCCCTCTCCCTAAAATCATATCCCCTCCTCCCGCCCCGCTTTCCTTGTTACTTTTCCTTTTTTTTTCTTTCTATTCTACTTAGCCCCTTCCATAGCTCTCTCTCACTCTTAACCGCGTCCTCGTTCCCTAATGCCCGTTTCCATACCCCCCTCACCCTGCCCCCTTTATTCCCACCTCCCTAAAACCTTCTTTCCACTTTATACTACTCTTAACAAAAAAAAAAAGCCCCAACCGTTCCCCTATGTGCGATCCAATAGCCCCATACTCTCTCCACAACTATTCCCCTCACCTTCCCTATCTCCTCCCCAGCCTGACTACTAACTAACATGTCTGCCAACGTCATTCATTCGTCCCCTTTTAGGGGGGGGAGATGAAAAGTCGGTCGTGTGTGTATGTAAGGTTTGTTCGAGTGATGGGGCAAGAATTGGATTAGTGCCTTTGGGTAAGGGTCTGCAACTAAACGTCTACTGAATCTGCCCCTCTCCCCCATAGTCCGAGTGCCTGTTGCTTCTACGCACAGATCTCAAACAAGTGGGTAAACCGAAAACGCAGAAGCTATTTCCTAGCGAGACCCACGCATAGGGATTTCTATCCTCGGGGTGGGGGTGGGGCACAATCAGCAATGATCTGGTCCCTGTTGATTTTTCGGTGGGATGTTAGTTTTATGCAGTTTTACGAGGTCCACCCTCCCAGGCGTTGCCTTCTCTCTTTTAGAAGGGGTTACTTTATTGTTAATCGCCTGAGGCGGCTTTACTGGGAAATGCCAAAGGGGTTAAGTACTTTTCAATCCCACTTTCCGATCCTGGTGTCAAAGTACTTGCAGTTTGAGAGAACTAAATACCCCCCCCCCTACACACACACACAAACACGCACGGACGTTTCATTGGAGAGTGCGAAAAATATAAATACGCAGCAAATAAATGTTATCAAAGACGAGCAAATTTACTTTTCTACCTAGATCCCCATCTGGCATCAATTGAAATGGGTGGCTTTCGTCTAAGGGAGGCCCCAGGTTTTGATAAGCTCCTGAGTTTGACCTTTACACCTGATCTTAAATGGAACACATACATCAAGTCTGTGGCCAAGGTCGCTGGGAAAATGGTGGGATCTTTCTACCGCTCCAGAAGATATCTCACTAATGATGCAATTCTCTATCTATATAAGAGCCAAGTACGTCCAAAGATGGAGTACTGCTGACACATCTGGGCGAGAGCTGCTAAAACAGCCTATCCTGCATTGACAGAGTACAAAATAGACTTTGTGGCTTGGTGGGGATGCCCTTTTCTCTACCCTGCAACCTTTTTCCCACAGAAGAGACATAGCGAGCCTGTCATTGGTCTATCGTTATTTCCATGGCAGGTGCTCGTCTGAGCTCCATTCTCTGGTTTCCCCTCGCCAATCTTTAAAAAAAAGCACCCAACTAGCTGAAACCACCGTCAATAATTTCCCCCACACCCTATCTGTGCCTAAATCAAAACGTAGATACCATGAACAAAGCTTCTTTCTTAGAACTTCACGCCTGTGGAACTCTGTTCCGCTTGCCTGTTTCCCTCCCGACTTCAACCTGGATGTCTTCAAGTCCAACACAAACAAATTCATGATGAACCCCCCCTAAGTAATGACACCTTACCAATTCTCCAATACTATTGCTACACTATCCCATTGATTACTGTACACACAATAGCCCTTATCCCTGAGTGTCCATTGGGCCTTGATAAGTGGTGAACTCCATGCAAAAAAAAAAAAAAAAAAAAAATATGCACACACTAGTAGCCAAATTGAATATTGAAATGCTCATATCTTTGGTTTTATGGGACGAAACTACATGAAAATTTGCAGGCATTTTGCAGATTATAATGCTATTCTATGGTTTAAATGTTATGACAATTGATGAAAAAAGAACCAATATTTTAAAACCATAAAACATGCCAAAATTTGCCTACATTTGTATATATAGTGTCCTGGCAGGCAGTTTCAGTTTTGCTACTTCGATTGTCTCCCCTGTGGCCTTGCCAGGCCACTAATATAAATTTTGGCCAATTTCCTATCTATGGCTTTTACGAACTATGTCGATTTTTTTAAATTATAGTTACTTATCTAGAATTTACTCAAATCTTAATTTTAAGATAGGTCAGCATTCTTTAGCGTTGAGCCTTCGAAAGAAACCCCATTACGTTCCATCCTTTGATGGAATCTGCCTCAAAATATCGAAATGAATATTCCGTTTTCTGTATCTTTTAAATTCCTGAATATTCAGAAGTTATTCTTCTCGTTCTTTTGAGATTAAATTCTGCGGATGTAAACTACAGTGCGAAACCTTTCCAATTTCATTTTTCTGCGATTCTTTTGCGATCAGTGGAATGCATTATCTGAAATTAGGGGTTAGGGACCTTATTAATAATAATTGGTAGGAAGGGATCCTGACAAACCGTACATCAATGGAACGCCGAGGAATTTCCATGCTCCCAAAAAAAAGGACGTAAAAGAAAACGATGCGAACTGATCTTATTGAATATTCAAAATGGCCGCCGCGTGATGACGGATGCTGTGGAAGATTCCCCCTCGTATGCGAAATTATGCAAATAGATTCTTTTCCCTCCCATTGCAAACTCTATGAATAAGTTAAAAAAAAAAAGAAAGAATTGTAATATTTATTTCATGTTTGAGTTGGGTAGATCATCAAAGAAAGCGGTGTGCAATGGAATAATATTAAAATGTCCGGCGTTGTCCAGGATGCAATGGAGTTGATTTAGTTTTTACTTTTTATTTGTGCATATTTTTGCTGCAGTTTTATATATATATATATAAAGAAATCAATTTTTTGCAGGGGTGGGTGGGGGTTTTGGAGATTCTTCAGACACTTTTCTAATAATTTGAAAAGAGTTATCTCCCCTTGCTGGTTTATATTTTTAGATGATTCGTAAAAATTAGGTACATATTAACTGGGCCGAATTATTTAATGTCCTTTTATTTTCGTTTTTTTTTTTTTCGTTTATTTTTTTCATCTTCTCTTTCTCACTTCTCTCTCTCTCTCTCTCTCTCTCTCCCTCCCCCCCTTCTCTCTTTCCTCCTCTCTCTCTCCTCTCTCTCTCTATCCTCCTCTCTCTATCCTCCTCTCTCTCTCTCTCTATCCTCCTCTCTCTCTCTCTCTATCCTCCTCTCTCTCTCTCTATCCTCCTCTCTCTCTCTCTATCCTCCTCTCTCTCTCTCTATCCTCCTCTCTCTCTCTCTATCCTCCTCTCTCTCTCTATCCTCCTCTCTCTCTCTCTATCCTCCTCTCTCTCTCTCTATCCTCCTCTCTCTCTCTATCCTCCTCTCTCTCTCTATCCTCCTCTCTCTCTCTCTATCCTCCTCTCTCTCTCTCTCTATCCTCCTCTCTCTCTCTCTCTATCCTCCTCTCTCTCTCTCTCTATCCTCCTCTCTCTCTCTCTCTATCCTCCTCTCTCTCTCTCTCTCTATCCTCCTCTCTCTCTCTCTCTCTATCCTCCTCTCTCTCTCTCTCTATCCTCCTCTCTCTCTCTCTCTATCCTCCTCTCTCTCTCTCTCTCTCTCCTTCCCCTGTTTCCCTTTTGTCTTCCCGGCTTATCCTCTTTTAATCTCTCTCTTGAAAGATAGCGACAACTGGTTTTAAAATGATGTTTTATTCATTTATCCTTTATCCCCAGGCTCGGAGTACGCCGGATAGCTTCACTAGTACATAATAAACGCCTCTAAACGCTCTCTTTTATGATGTACACAAAAAGGTCATGGAGGCATCTTTCATTCGCGATTCTATAAATCTTTCTCACCCTGAAATAAATCCAAGACATCATTCCGCAACAAATAATTAGCTCAATTTTAAGATGGCGATTTCGAAAACTTAAAATCAAATCCTATTCCGAAATTTTCGGATCTCATGTTTTAATTTGTGATCTCCATAAAGAATCGCTTCGTGTCACCATTAAGCGGATTCCTCGCAGAGTTGCAGGAATTTTGATACCATTAATTTTTCCTGCTATTACTTCTTAAAAGTACGGGAGACCTTTAATCTTCGGCGGCATCGCGCGTAAATACATAAATTCCATCTAATAAAAGAATGGTAACCCGGTGTTTTGAAACCATTGAAGCGATTCGCTTCCTCCGGAGGGGCGGAATCGATGCATTAACAAGAAATAGCACAAGCGAACTATGGAAGGCCATGAGTATAAAAAAGAATATTAAATCATAAGCTAAAAAAACACTCCTAAATAACGTTAAATGAATTGTATGGATTAATCTTTCAGTGATATGTTTTACCGATGTGCCTACCGTGTTGTGACGTCACCGGCGGTCGAAATAACGCGTTTTAAGCGACCTCGTGAACGTGAGGCTTTAATGACTTGCAAAAAATGTCAGCGAAAAAATCGATCCGCCTTGTATAAAAGTACCCAGATTAGGGTGAAGGAATTAATTTTTTTTTTTTTTTTTTTTTTTTTGCCAATTTTTTTATATTTGTCGTCTGAAGTGGCGACCTTCAAAATGATACCGATCGCGTGAAAATCCGAAGCACACCTGTAAACACATGTCTGAAAACTCTATATACCAAATTTCAAATCTCTAGGTCACAAATTAGTTGAGTATATAGGTTGAGAAGTGTTCTCCCTCAGTGAGAGTCTCACACATATATATATTTCGGCGTATAAGTTAAAAAAAAAAAAAAATCGTCTTTAAAAAAAACATATTATAAGATACCGGAAGTTGCAATCTCTAGCCTAGGCTAAACAAACATGGTTTCATGATTTAGCAGTCGTCTTATCCGACCGATATATGATAACTTTATTAAAATTTGCTCCAATTTTGTACCTCATCTCATTTGACGGTTAGCTTATACAACGAACGGTGTGTATGTGTGTGTGTGTATATATATATATATATATATATATATATATATATATATATAAATGTATATTTAGGCAGCATTTTCTCATTTAGACGAATATTATTGAATAGCACGGAATTATTCTGTTTTACAATATTCCTATTTATCTTTTCCAATCTCCGAATAGTCCTTTTTATGTTTTTCTCGAGATTGTATATGTTGGATTCATAATCGCGAGCGCTTTCGACAGAAGTACTTCTATCATCCTCAGGCATATTTGTAGAAAAAATGTAGGGATTGTTTTTTTAATTTACTTATATATATATATACATATATACATATATATATATATATATATATTCCTAGTCACGTGGTAATTTGTCACAAGTTAAGTGGGCGAATTTTTTTTTTTTTTTTTTTTTTGCATATATTAAATAGATTTATATATATACAAACACATATATACATTATTAAACATTTATCCCAAACATTTCACGTGACTAGGAAATATATATATATATATATATATATATATATATATATATATATATAAGTAAATTAAAAAAACAATCCCTACATTTTATTTCTACAATGTGCCTGAGGATGATAGAAGTACTTCTGTCGAAAGCGCTCGCGATTATGGATCCAATATATACAATTTTGAGAAAAACACAAAAAGGACTATTCGGAGATTGGAGAAGATAAAAAGGAAAATTGTAAAACAGAATAATTCCGTGCTATTCAATAAGCTGAATGTGTGTGTGTGTGTGTGTGTGTCTGTCTGGTCACGAATAGGTTCCTATATGGTTGACTATTTTAAAAAACTGATCACATATAATGATAGAAGATGTATCGAGACACAGGAATGGGTATGTTTGATCTGGTAGAACCGTCGTTCATTAAAATTGTGGGGTTTGCGTTCGCGCCTGGTCCACAAAGTATAGAAATAAAAAATTAAAAACAAACGATTATAAGCGTTTTTGATAATAGATGTAAATAATAATACTTTGATAAGTATGTTTTAACTTAAATAGGGATGGTATAATAAAATTGTGGGGTGTTCGTTCGCACCTAACCTCCATAGAATGGAAATGTCATAAAGTTTAACAAGGGTTTTTAATATAGATCCACAGAATATTGTGATAAGTATTTCAGTGTGAACAGGTATGGCGTATGGGGTTTATATATTTTGTTTTTACTTTCATCATATTTTGCTTCAAATTTCAACCCAAATTTACAACCCTTCCTTTTCATAACCTATTATACTTTCATAAATCAGTCCATTTTCTGTAGGCTGTTTTTGAACCCAGTGACGACGGGTACTTTTGCTAGTATATATATATATATATATATATATATAAAATTAAAAAATGTATCCATTTTAAATGTGGAAATTGATGAATCGCACAGGTAAGAAATTCATTTTTATACTATGAAAAGGTTAGTAATTACAATTAAGAATAGGAAATTGGGGAAAAAAAATTTTGTAACTTGTCTTCTTCCTAAGATTAAGGGTGGTGGTGTTTGATCAACACTGCTGGGGAGCCATGATGTAATACACTGTTTTGTTTTTAAATCCCCGAAACAGTGTTTCATGGTAAACAACTGATGATCCCTTAAAAAATATAAAAATTGGTATTATAGTAAATTTGAGAGTTGATGCAGTGATTGCAGGTGATTAAATGACTTACTGACTAGATGTTTTTTTTGATGAATGATAAAAAATAATTTTTTGTGTGGTTTCAAATGTTAAAAACTTCAAAGACTATATATATATATATATATATATATATATATATATATATATATATATATATATAATGTGGTGTTAGATCGCCCATTGAGCGTAAATTGTTTGATTCAGGGAATGAAATCTATATGCGTGCGTTGGAATTTTGATTGAATCCTCATCTTCGTAAATAGATTAAGAGATGAAAATAAAAAATGGAATCATTGCACATTGGATTAAGTTGTGATTAAATCACGCACGATTGGATAATAAAAGAAAGGTCCAATTAATACACAAAACTGAAACGCATAAAAAAAGGTTTTCGCTTTTTTTTTTTTTTTTTTTTTTTTTTTAATCTATTTTAGACGCCATTTTGAAAGGATTCGTCTGTTGATCACGCTTAAGTTCCAAATAGTTTCCTTCACTGGATACGATGTTATATTATTTTTCTTTTTATTTTTCAGTTTCATTTTTTCTTTTTTTCCTTTGTGACATTTCCTTTATTTCCTCTTTGTTTCTTTGGTTTTTACTGTCTTTTCTTTCTTTTTTACTGTCTTTCTTTCTTTCTTTGCTCGTTCGTCCTCTTTTTCTCTTTTCTTTTTACCTTTTTTCTCTTTTTACCTTTTTCTTTTTTTTTCTCTTTTCTTTCTCATTTCTCTTTTTTTCTTTCTCTTTTTTCTTTGTCTTTTCTCTTTTGTCTTTTTTTCTTTCTCTTTTCTCTTTCTCTTTTTTCTTTCTCTTTTCTCTTTTCTCTTTCTCTTTTTCTTTTTTTCTTTCTCTTTTTTCTTTCTCTTTTTTCTTTCTCTTTTTTTTTCTCCTTTTTTTTCTCTCTCTTTTTTCTCTCTCTTTTTTCTCTCTCTTTTTTCTCTCTCTTTTTTCTCTCTTTTTTCTCTCTCTTTTTTCTTTCTCTTTTTTCTTTCTCTTTTTTCTTTCTCTTTTTTCTTTCTCTTTTTTTTCTTTCTCTTTTTTCTTTTTTTCTTTCTCTTTTTTCTTTTTTTCTTTCTCTTTTTTCTTTTTTTCTTTCTCTTTTTTCTTTTTTTCTTTCTCTTTTTTCTTTTTTTCTTTCTCTTTTTTCTTTTTTTCTTTTTTTTCTTTTTTTCTTTTTTTTCTTTTTTTCTTTCTCTTTTTTCTTTTTTTCTTTCTCTTTTTTCTTTTTTTCTTTCTCTTTTTTCTTTCTCTTTTTTCTTTCTCTTTTTTCTTTCTCTTTTTTCTTTCTCTTTTTTCTTTTTTCCTTTTTTCTTTATTCCTTTTTTCTTTTTTCCTTTTTTCTTTTCCTTCTCTTTTTTCTTTTCCTTCTCTTTTTTCTTTTCCTTCTCTTTTTTCTTTTCCTTCTCTTTTTTCTTTTCCTTCTCTTTTTCTTTTCCTTCTCTTTTTTCTGCTCCTTCTCTTTTTTTCTCATTTTTCTTTTCCTTCTCTTTTTTCTCTTTTTTCTTTTCCTTCTCTTTTTTCTCTTTTTTATTTTCCTTCTCTTTTTTTCTCATTTTTCTTTTCCTTCTCTTTTTTCTCTTTTCTTTTCCTTCTCTTTTTTTTTTCTTTTCCTTCTCTTTTTTTCTCTGTTTTATTTTCCTTCTAGTTTTTCTCTTTTGCTTCTCTTTTTTCTTTTTTCCTTTTTCTTTTTTCCTTCTCTTTTTTCTCTTTTCCTTCTCTTTTCCTTCTCTTTTTTCTTTTCCTTCTCTTTTTTCTTTTCCTTCTCTTTTTTCTTTTCATTCTCTTTTTTCTTTTCCTTCTCTTTTTTCTTTTCCTTCTCTTTTTTCTTTTCCTTCTCTTTTTTCTTTTCCTTCTCTTTTTTCTTTTTTTCTCTTTTTTCTTTTTTTCTCTTTTTTCTTTTTTTCTCTTTTTTCTTTTTTTCTCTTTTTTCTTTTTTTCTCTTTTTACTTTTTTTCTCTTTTTTCTTTTCTCTTTTTTCTTTTCTCTTTTTTCTTTTTTCTTTTTCTTTTCTCTTTTTCTTTTCTCTTTTTTCTTTCTCTTTTTCTTTTCTCTTTCTTTCTCTTTTTCTTTTCTCTTTATTCTTTCTCTTTTTCTTTTCTCTTTCTTTCTCTTTTTCTTTTCTCTTTCTTTCTCTTTTTCCTGTTTCCTTTTTTCTTTTCATTTTTTTTTCATATTGTAGTTAGCTGGAAAGCAGGCCAGTGAAACAAAGTTCCATAGATAGGCAGTTCTAGAAAAGAAGCTTCGTTCATGGAATTTTCGTTTATATTTAGCAATACATAGACAGTGGATTAAACTGTTGATGGCTGCTACAGCGAGATGAGTTTTTCTTTTGTTTTGTTTTTAAGCCTGGCAAGAAGGCGTGGATTGGAGCTCAGACGAGCACTTGCCATGAACATATTTAAAATATTTATCCCTCTTTTACCATTGTGTGTACTGGGTGACAACCACTGGACTAAACTAGCAAATCCCTCGCCTGTACAAACAACTTGCGATAGAAAATTACTTCCACCGAAAACGTTTGTGTGTGTGTTTATCTTGGAAGGAGATAAAACCGACAAAAAAAAAACTTCCTCGAACCATAAATATTCCAGAGATAGAATAATTTATAACGTTAAATAAGTCCGACCGACACGATTTTTCCGGAGATCGCCAAGTGTGTTCGGATTCTATCACGGTGTTTCGTACTAGAAATTATGCCAAACGAGAAAGAATAAAACTTTCTTTTTGTGTGTGTTTCTCTTTTTTTTTCTGCGAGTAGCGGTTATTTACCATTCCATAATGTTTTGATATCGGATATAAAGTAAGAAAAAGTGGTATTTATTTCGTTAACACGATCTTTATTGAACATTGTAGCAGTACTTTTTGTGTTAAAGCGTGTCTAAGTATATGGATATGGAGCTTAGTCTGTCGGGTTGGGTAAAGTGTTAATTAATAAACGCGCATGTGGATCAGGCGTAGTATTTTATTGGCGCTAACTGTCCCAACCTGTCGTTTCCCTGTAGTATTTATTTGCATTTTGTTTGCTTTTTTTTTTTTTTTTTTTTTTTTTTTAAACTATGCTTCTTTTTTTTTTCTTGCTAAATTGCATATTTTGTTGAACAAACCTTTCTTTTCGGCCTTCTTTTCTTTTCGGCCTTCTTTTCTTTTCGGCCTTCTTTTCTTTTCGGCCTTCTTTTCTTTTCGGCCCTCTTTTCTTTTCGGCCTTTTTTTCCCTTTGTGTCTTTTTTCTTTTTTCCCCTTTTTTCTCCTGTTTTTTGTTTTCCTTTCCTTTTTCTGTTTCCTTTTTCTGTTTCCTTTTTCTGTTTCCTTTTTCTGTTTCCTTTTTCTGTTTCCTTTTTCTGTTTCCTTTTTCTGTTTCCTTTTTCTTTTTCTGTTTTCTTTTTCTGTTTTCTTTTTCTGTTTTCTTTTTCTGTTTTCTTTTTTCTTTCTCCTTTTCTTTCTTTTCTTTCTCCTTTTCTTTCTTTTCTTTTTTTCCTTTTCTTTTTTCTTTTTTTTCTTTTTCCTTTTCTTTTCGGCCTTTTCCTTTTCTTTTCGGCCTTTTCCTTTTCTTTTCGGCCTTTTCCTTTTCTTTTCGGCCTTTTCCTTTTGACCGTCTCCCTTTATTTTCATTCTCTCTCTCTCTCTCTCTCTCTCTCTCTCTATATATATATATATATATATATATATATATATATATATATATATATAATTATTACTTACTGTATTTTCTCGCCTCTTTTCTATTTTTCTTTCTTTTTTAATTTTTGAAACCTGTCCATCTCTTTTGTCGTCCGTCTCCTTCCACTCTCTATATTTTACTCTCTTTTTTTTTTCTTTTTTCTTTTTTCTTTCTGGTTTCGTTTACTTTTGTGTAATTTTTTAAACACGTTTATTGTTTTTCTAAATATTATTTTTCTCTAATTGAAGTAAATCTCCCTTTTCGGCTCCTTCATTTCCGGTTTTCATTTGTTTTTTTTTTGTTTTTTTTTTCGCATTTTGTTTTTTGTTTTTTTTTTTTGTTTTTTTTTTTCGCATTTTTTTTTTTCCCCCCGCATCTGTTTTAATTTGTTTTTTTCTTCGCATTTTGTTTTTTTGGGTTTTTTTTTTCGCAATTTTTTTTTTTTTTCGCATCTGTTTTCATTTGTTTTTTCTTCGCATATTGTTTTTTTTTTTTTCGCATCCGTTTTCATTTGTTTGTTTTTTTCGCATTTTTTTTTTTTCGCATTTTTTTTTTTTCGCATTTTTTTTTTTTCGCATTTTTTTTTTTTCGCATTTTTTTTTTTCGCATTTTTTTTTTTTTTTCGCATTTTTTTTTTTCGCATTTTGTTTTTCTTTTCTGCATTTTTTTTCTTCACGTCTTTCTTTTTTTTTTTTTTCGCATTTTGCTTCTTTCTCCTTTGTTTTCCTCTATTTTTGCCATCACAATTTTTCTAACGTCATTTCTGTCCTCTTTTCCAGTTAAGCAAAGTACAAGTGCAGGATTGTAGCCGTTACAAAACTTGCGAAAA
Source organism: Euprymna scolopes (assembly GCF_053919585.1). Classification (NCBI taxonomy): domain Eukaryota; kingdom Metazoa; phylum Mollusca; class Cephalopoda; order Sepiida; family Sepiolidae; genus Euprymna; species Euprymna scolopes. The sequence goes on along the minus strand of NC_136521.1, from coordinate 4,981,559 downwards.
GTGTATCAGCGTCAAGGATCCATATTGTGGCTGGTGCACCTTAGAAAACAAGTAAGTTTCATCTTTATTCCTTCATTTCTGTTTTATGATGCTGACCATCTATGGAACGCATTGCCGCAAGAGTATTTCCTTGCCGATTACAACTTGGTCATTCGTATTATTTGCACTACCGTTCTCATCTTGAGTGTAATTTTCACAACGTTTCGGTCGATGCAACCTCCGACTTTCTTCCGGTGTATCTAGTCGAACTCAAGAATGTTTTTGTCGAACTCGGGAATTCGGATGTTATTTCGAATGGAACCATTTATTTACTTCACAAGGGTAGCATGCCCTTGTTTCCTCAGCCATGACGGGAATTGAATTTTTCGGTCGCCCACACTGAGAATTGAACCTTCACCCCCCCCCCCCCGGAGAATATCACTTTTACTATTTATTTTTCCAATTACTCTAACGACTGCGCCACGGGTCCTTGTGTAGATTTATA
>NC_136521.1:4963575-4973575 GCF_053919585.1 Euprymna scolopes | reverse complement strand
CAAAACAAAACGTAGATTCCATGAACAAAGCTTCTTTCTTAGAAGTGCATGCCAGTGGAACTCTCTTCCGTCTGCCTATTTCCCACCTGACTACAACTTGGATGTCTTCAAGTTCAACATAAACAAATTCCTGATGAACTGCTTTCTTAAGTAAGACACTTTATCAAATCTCCAATACTAAGTATTACTATGATATTGTCCCATTGATTACTGTACACGCTATAACCCTTATCCCCGACTGACTTCCGGACTTGATAAGTGGTGACTTCCATGTAAAAAAAAAAAAAAAAAAATTACAGATTGTTATATGAAAAGAAACCAAATGTCAATAAAGATTGTGTCATACATATTCTATATCTTCTACTACCTGTATCTGGTGGGCTGCTTGCCCAGACCAATGTGACTCTCTCTCTCCAATTTTTCTAGGCCCTGTCGGTGGGGCATTAGAATACGCCGACTGCCCCCCTTCAGAGGGTAAAAGTCCCTCAATGGGGGTCCTGGATATGACCTTAAACTATATCCAGTGGCGAGGCCCCAACTTGCGGGCTTTGGGGAGTGTGGAGCCACCCTTTAATTACCATTGCTCCCAGGTCCACTCTAACCCGGAGTGGTAGTACCTGTTAGGGTCCCAACTATGGGTTAAATAAAAACCTTGAAAACAACAAAAATATTGCATTAAAAAAAATTTTCTTTAAAAATCACTGGATTCTGCATTAAATAACCTGAAAAGGGTTGATATGCCGTAAAACAAAAACAACCAACCAACCAATTTTTCTGTCTTCCATCAGATGCCTCAGATCTTCAGAATCACAGTTGGCATCAGTGCAATTTGCTGGATGTACGTGAATCTAGGTCGTACTATGCTCGTGTGCCTGTGCCGTTGACGCCACAGCAATACATTTCTCACCAACTCTTGCTTACCCCTCTGGCAGTGACCAGCAAATCATAGACGTCGCTCTCTGATGGTAGTAGATATGGCAGGTAGGTTGCCATAAAGTTGCTGCTTCGTAGGATGATCTTGGCAAGATATATTTAACACAGCTCATAGCATACGGGTGTACATGCCATCTAGCTTTCTTTCCAATCTTTCGGTGAGTGTCCAGGTTGTAGCACCGTAAACAGGGGCAGAGTCCACAACCTGGACACTCACCGAATAATTGGAATACAACTACTGTGGCATTGTTGGCTGGCACATTTACCACGAGTGTCTCTCTGTTAGGCAGAATCAAAAAAAAAAAAAAAAAAAAAAAAAAAAGGAATCCTAACTCTATTAGGTCTCGCACTATCAGTCAAGCTCCAACCTCTGTCTCATCATTCCTGTGTCTGTTTTACAAGTCCTTTAATGGAAGGTGCTCTGATGAATTCCTAGTACTTGTGTCCCCCCCCCGACTTACATACTCACGACTAACCTGACAAGCAGCAAAATTTTACCCCTTCCTTAGATTTGGGAAAGCTTTATACTCTAACAGTTTCGCCCCCCCCCCACCACCACCACACACACACACACTCGAGAAATAAACCGCTGATGGGTGCTGCTACATGTTCATAAGGGGCATGTTTTCCTCTCGTTTTTTTTTTTTTTCCTCTCTTTCTGATCTGTATCCTCTATGTGAGCCCGAGCGAGAGATAGGCTCACATAACATGTAAGGATTTGCCTCGCATGACGTGCTTCCATGGCAACTGCATTTTAAATGTGGAATCGGATCAAAAAGTAGTGAAGAGGAGGAGGAGGGGATTGGTCAGCGACAAGTCTCAAGCCTTGAGCCACTTTGGGAAGTGAGCGTGCCGGATGACCATTACTTGGGTAAATCCCTGTGGCTTTGTATAAAATTCCCTGCGTTTAATCCTGCCAAGGATTATTTTCTGATTAAAACCCCCTTCTTTTGCCATCTGCTCCACCATCGCCCAAAAGCAAACTAAAAAAAAAAAAAAAAAAAAATATGTACATAAAACAAAAAGGTTTTTGCTGTAAAATAAGTCTCTCAGGCCAAACATGTCGGGTTGCGCTTATCACTTCATAGTAATGGGTCCTGGATTACTGCGATGGTCAGCGGATCACGTTTCTTTTCATATGCATTTAACAACTGGCAAGGTGACTCGGCGTCGCCCGCGTCTCATACAATCTTACAATAATATAAGTTAGTTCCATAAAGAGGTCTCAACATAAATTCGTGAATGGGCTTTATAACTATATTTTAAAATATATAAATAAATGTATGTAATATATAAATATATTACAATAGAAAAATGCGAGCATGAAATGTAATATGGTTAAGCTTAAACATGGAAAAGTAAAGGACTAGTTGTTAAAACTGGAAAAGAAAAGAACAAGATTATTCTGGTAAAAAAATATAATAAATTTATAACTTAAAATATTGCAGCATTAAGAATTGATTATATAATGTTATAAATTGAATTTAAAAAAAATTCTTAATGCTGCAATATTTTAAGTTATAAATTTTATTTCTCCTTGGATATCTTATCCTTTTTTCCTGTTTTAACAACTAGTTCTTTACTTTTCCATGTTTAAGTTTAACTATATTACTTTTCATGCTCGAATTTTTCTATTGTAATCCATGATTTTTCCAGGCTTCCAGTAAATTCACTTGTTCTTTGTTTAATTTCAGTTTTATTTTTTTGCTCCATAAACATAACATACACATATGTAATAAAAATGTACGACACTCGTTTGCTTTCAATAAAATCCCCTCAATTATCTCTCTGTTAGTCTTCCGTTCTCTCTTTAATGTGTTACTTCTCTTTTTGCGACAGCAGTGAATTAGTAGCAACAGTAGTCGCTGAATCCACGTGGTTGCTATGGAATATGGAAACCAGTCATATAAAACGTCGCTCACCTCCTTACATTTTTTTTTTTTTTACGATTTTGAACACCAGTAAATTCATCATAACTTTTGTTTTACTGAAAGAAAATTTTAAAAAATTGTTCTCAATATAGCTGAGAAGGTGATCTATAAACTGTAGTAATTGTTTAAAATTTGGTCGAAAATTGAGTAAGCGGTGAGGCTTTAAAGCAGTTCTAAATGACTAAAACTGCCACTTAACCATATATTCAAACACTACCGTTTAAAGAATAAAATCTGAACCTTGCTTGCTTGCTTGCATTTTACCTTTCATGCCCGCTTTACTCCTGATCTTAAATGGAACACATACATCAAGTCTGTGGCCAAGGTCGCTGGGAAAATGGTGGGATCCTTCTACCGCTCCAGAAGATATCTCACTCACTAATGATGCAATTCTCTATCTATATAAGTACAAGGTGGGCTTTGTGTCCTTTTCTCTTCCCTGCAACTTCTTTCCCACAGAAGAGACGTAACGAGCCTGTTGTTGTTCTATCGTTATTTCCATGGCAGGTGCTCGTCTGAGCTCCATTCTCTGGTCCCCCCTCGCCAATCTTTTTCAAAAAACACCCGACTAGCTGAAACCACCGTCAATAATTTTCCCCACTCCTTATCCGTGCCTAAATCAAAACGTAGATTCCATGAACAAAGCTTCTTTCTTAGAACTGCACGCCTGTGGAACACTGCTCCGCTTGCTTGTTTCCCTCCCGACTTCAACCTGGATGTCTTCAAGTCCAACACAAACAAATTCCTGATGAACCTCCCCCCCCCCTAAGTAATGACACCTTACCAATTCTCCAATACTATTGCTACACTATCCCTTTGATTACTGTACGCACAATAACCCTTATCCCCGAGTGGCCATTGGGCCTTGATAAGTGGTGAACTCCATGTAAAATCATATATATATATATATATATATATATTTCAACCTCGAGTGTATTAACTCAATTCATTCCAAGTTGTTTCAATATACGGAATAAATATTCGCCAGTATCATCAGATGATTCAAATTAAAATTAAAAGGAAAGATATTGTTTTACATATGAATATTAAAAATATATAATATAATTGTTATTAAAGAGTAAATCTTTAACAAAGCAAAACTTATCAAGACAAGAAAGGCTCAACACTATTAAGAAGAGCAGATAAAAAAAATCAATAACACTAAACATTGGCCCCTCGTTTCTGCCTTCTCTTATCCCTATCCTTTCTTCTATTCTTCTCTCTGCCTTTCCCCTTCCTCTCCCTTCTCCATCCCCCCCTTTTTTTTTTATATTTCATACTCTCATTCTTCAATTCCTGTTTTTTTTTTTTATATTTCATACTCTCATTCTTCAATTCCTGTTTTTTTTTTATATTTCATACTCTCATTCTTCAATTCCTGTTTTTTTTTTTATATTTCATACTCTCATTCTTCAATTCCTGTTTTTTTTTTTGATATTTCATACTCTCATTCTTCAATTCCTGTTTTTTTTTTATATTTCATACTCTCATTCTTCAATTCCTGTTTTTTTTTTTGTTTGTTTGTTCGAGTTTCTCGTTTTGTCGCTCCGTCCAATTCCGTGCACACATGTTGTATTTGCCGTGCACCACATCGACCCGAAACAGTCAGACCTGACAAACTTAGTCATGCGTCCAAGACGGCTTGAAACCGATACCTGTTTGAGCGCCCCCTGCCGAATGTGTCAGACGCATTCGGTGTTACCATTATTTTCTGTAGAATTCTATATCTCCCAAGAAAAGGTGCTGGGAGGAGTGTCTACGTTGGCAATCATGCCTGGCAAAAATAAGTGAGTGCGACGTTTTATGGCACAAATTCTTCGAACTTGTTCTCGGTCGTTTTGTCCCACTTATTTGGGAATAGCAGAGTTGTAAATTTTTTATTTTTATTTATTTTTTTTATTCTGTTTTTCTTTACGTGCGTATGAGAAAATCAGTAACATCCTATGATGTCGCCTTCTTGGCGTTTTGGCTAGGAACAAAGTGTAGTAGCTGTTCTGATGCTACACTTCGCCTTTTCTGTCCTGTCAGTGGAGGCAATTTTTATTTTTCTTCCTCTCCAGAGTGTACTTGTTGGGGGAACTGTCTAACTTGTGTCTTCGAAGATGTGAGGTGGCCCTCACTTGAAACCACATCAAAGACCATAACCGTGCCCAGAAACTTTGTTTTCATCACTGTTGTGGTGGCGTCCACTCATTTACATATGTGGATAATATTACACATAAATAGCAAGACTCGGTTAGTCTGAGTGTGTGTTAACCAGAAGCCACCGAAGGCCGAGCCGAGAGCAGATATGTTCTCCAGCCAAGACTCTCTCACCTGACAACCATTATGTAAATATACTGTGAATATACTTTTCCTAATACACTTCTTATTGATCTGCTTTTGTTTGCGTCTTCATCTGTATTGCCTTATACGTTATTTGGTTCAACCTGCAAACATAACAGTTGGCGATGAAGATGAACGTCAAACATAACAATCACTCTGGCCAGGTCCCCGCTATCCGTGGCAATCCAGCGATGCATTTTGAGGATGCTGGCAATGGTCCTGTTTCACAACTTGGATCAGTAGGAAGTATGGTGTTGTACAACAGTGCATCTCCGATCTCACTTGTTGAACATTGTGTCATTTTCAGATATGATAAAGGCTCTGATCGTTCTTGTGACTTGTACACAGCTGGCCAACTAGTAGATGGTTTGCAACAACAACAAAAAAAAAAGAAAAAGAAAACCGGTTTTCATCAAACGGAAATGGGATCATGTCTTTTTATTGATCCATCCTGTATATAATAATAATAATGATAATAATAATAACTAGTGGGACCTGTGGAAATTCCACAGGGAACTCCTTCATCTCTATATAAATAAAATGAACTCATTTTTTCCCGTCTGATTTTGACATTAATAGGATTAAAAATCAAGATATTTCATGCAAATATAATATGCACAAACGGCAGAACAATATCTGAGGTGTGTTATAGGCTTATTATTTCTCAAATTCCTCGATAATCTTAGATTTTTATACTTTTTCTGCTGAGAAGTCACGGCCAAAATCGGTTAAGATCAATGGAAGTGGTAAAATATTTTCTCTCTAATAAATTCCTCCTCCCCCTGCCACCACTTAACACCGTTTGGGGATCGTTCACAAGGAACAGTTGAGAAGAGAACACCGGTTTGGCTTCGTAGTTCTTTCATGTGAAGTTATTTAAAATCACTAAACTAAGCTGCAGTGCTCTGTGGTGTAGTGGTTAGCGTGCTGGACAATTCACATTATATTTTCACGTTCGCGCCGACCTACCGTAGTCGTTTTTTTTTTTGTTTTTTTTTCCTAAACAACTGGAATGGACTTTTCTTGGTGGCCGAACTGTTAACGTTGCAGATGTTTTTTTTTTTTGTTTTTTTTTCACACTTTATTTTCCTACTTTTACTCATGACTCCGGGTTTGATCCTTCCTACTTACCTACCATAACATTTTTTAAAACTCCCTACCCCCGTCCCGGAAACAAACACTCGGGCAACGCCGGGTACCCCCGCTAGTATGTAATATATTGATGTTGGTATTCTGTAGATGTTTAGTGTAAATGGAGATGCTGTGATATTATTGTAGCTTTTTTGTTTAGACTGTAAAAGTATTCATCAAAGCAAGCACGAATGCCCGGCAAAGCCCGGTCGTAAGGTACGCTTAAATGATATTTTAATTCTTGCAGATTTCGTATATATTATTATAGAGTTAATGTTCTATCGATTTTTATATATTATAAAGTTGTGATTTAAAAAAAAAATATATATATATCCATATGACTTGGATGATTAGCTTGAATCGAAACCAAAATAAAAACTTCTGAAAAAAAAAATTTTTTTTTTAAAATATATAATATATATATATATATATATATATATATATATGACTTGAGTTCCTTCAGCCATAATCGAAACCGAAACCAAAACTTATGAAGAATTCTTGATAAAATTATTTATGACAAGAAATGGAAGTACATAACAATTAAACGACCCGGATGTAAGCGTGACACAGAAAATAACATACGCTATCGAATAATAATAATAATAATAATAATAATAATAATAATAATAATCGATGCGTCCATTCCGTCTCGAAAGACAAAGGATACTCCCTGTAGGGGCAGCCGCGCATGTAATTATGTGGCAAGAGTTGCACAATCCACAACCACACCTTTCCTGAATCGGCTCTGTTTGAGTCCAGTGACAAGGAGAAGTTCAGGACGACTGGAAACAATGCCGAGATAAGCGGAGAGTGCATACAGCACCTGGAAGTCCCAAATTGTCACTCATCTGGTATTGGCCAGGCTCACCGTTGCTTAACTTGGGTGATTTGACAGGGAACAGGTGTGTCAAACATGATTATGCCGTATATAACATTAATAATAATAATAAAAATAATAATAATAAAAATAATAATAATAATAATAAAAATAATAATAATAAAAATAATAATAATAATAATAAAAATAATAATAAAAATAATAATAATAATAAAAAAAATAATAATAATAAAAATAATAATAATAATAAAAAAAAAAATAATAATAATAAAAATAATAATAATAATAATAAAAATAATAATAATAAAAATAATAATAATAAAAATAATAATAATAATAATAAAAATAATAATAAAAATAATAATAATAATAAATAAAATAATAATAATAAAAATAATAATAAGAATAAGAATAAAAATAATAAGAAGAATAAGAATAAAAATAATAATAATAATAATAAGAATAAAAATAATAATAATAATAATAAAAATAATAATAATAATAATAAAAATAATAATAATGAATAATAATAATAAGAATAATAATAATAATAAAAAAAAAATAATAATAATAATAATAATAATGATAATAATAAAAATAATAAGAATAATAATAATAATAATAAGAATAATAATAATAAAAAAAATAATAATAAAAATAATAAGAATAATAATAAGAATAATAATAAGAATAAGAATAATAATAAAAATAATAATAAGAAGAAGAAGAAGAAGAAAAATAATAATAAGAAGAATAAGAATAATAATAAGAATAATAATAAGAAGAAAAATAATAAAAATAATAAGAAAAATAATCAAATAATAATAATAATAATAAAAAATAATAAAAATAATAATAAGAAGAAAAATAATCAAATAATAATAATAAAAAATATTAAAAATAATCAAATAATGAAAATAATAATAAAAATAAAAATAAAATAATGAAAATAATAGTAATAATAATAACAATATAATAACAAAATAACGAAATAACAATAATAAATATAATAATAAAAATAACAACTATTCGGAACGAACAAAGTCTTATGTACGACATGAAAAGAAACTGGAATCTTAGGAAGATCTATATCGTTCCAGTTGTTATGGGAACAACTGGACTCATGTAAAAGAATTTTAAAAAAATATCTGGCAAATATACCAGGTTAACCAAGTGCAAGAGAGATTCAGACAGTTGTACTTAAAGGGACAAGTAGAATCTTAAAAAGATCTCTCGATTGGAATATCCGAGTTAGGAAGTGGATTTTTGGGATCCGGTCGGATGCTCCTCCCCAACTTGAAAAATAACAAAAAGATGTTCTTAAGGTGCGTTTATTGTCTCTGCGTGTTCAGCGAAGAAATACCATGAATTTTCGTGTGACAGACCAACGTATTTTCATTTTGATACTTTAGCGTGACAGACTGACGATTATTTTGGTGCATAAATACTTCTCAAACGCAAAAAGCTCTTGTTGTTGTTGATGATGATGATTAAGCTCTTTTGTTGTTGATGGTGATGATGATGCCACTGATAATAATCTTCGTTTTTGCTGATTTTGTTCAAAACGCGGATTTCTTTGAAACTCTTGTTTTCTGGCCGAACATGAATCGATACAACAAACATTTGTTGATCTTTTTTTGTTGTTGTTGTAATATTTATTCTTCCTTAAATACAAGTGGGGGGGGATGTTGGGTGGGCTGGGAGAGCACAATTCATTTTCGGTTTTCCTTTTCTTCTCTTCTAATTCCAAATTCCATAATCTTCAAACGGAATGGTTCAGCATTTGATGAAAATAAAGCCATTAAACTTTTTCATCCTTTTTTCACATTTTCCCTTCCATTATCTTCTCCAATCCTGGTTTTTAGACGTTTTCTTTTCCACCATTTCGTTATCCTCTGTTTTCTGTGCTTTTCAACTTTCTTTTTTTCAACTCAATTTTCTTCCTCTTCCCTTTGTCGCCCCCTCCTTTTTATTTCCTTTGCCGTCCGTTTCCTTCTTCTTCTTTCTTCCTTCTTTCCTTTCTTCCTTCTTTCCTTTCTTCCTTCTTTCCTTTCTTCCTTCTTTCTCTTTCTTCCTTCTCTTCTCTTCCTTTCTTCCTTCCTTCCTTTCCTTCCTTCCTTTCTTCCTTCCTTCCTTTCTTCCTTCCTTCCTTCCTTCCTTCCTTTCTTCCTTCCTTCCTTTCTTCCTTCCTTCCTTTCTTCCTTCCTTCCTTTCTTCCTTCCTTCCTTTCTTCCTTCCTTTCCTTTCTTCCTTCCTTTCTTTCTTCCTTTCTTTCTTTCTTCTTCCTTTCTTTCTTCCTTCCTTTCTTTCTTCCTTCCTTTCTTTCTTCCTTCCTTTCTTTCTTCCTTCCTTTCTTTCTTCCTTCCTTTCTTTCTTCCTTCCTTTCTTTCTTCCTTCCTTTCTTTCTTTCTTTCTTCCTTTCTTTCTTTCTTCCTTTCTTTCTTCCTTCCTTCCTTTCTTCCTTCCTTCCTTTCTTCCTTCCTTCCTTTCTTCCTTTCTTTCTTCCTTCCTTTCTTTCTTCTTCCTTTCTTTCTTCCTTCCTTTCTTCCCTCCTTCCCTCCTTTCTTCCTTCCTTCCCTCTTTCTTCCTTCCTTCCTTTCTTCCTTCTTTCCTTTCTTTCTTCCTTTCTTCCTTCCTTTCTTTCTTTCTTCCTTCCTTCTTTCCTTTCTTTCTTTCTTTCTTCCTTCCTTTCTTTCTTTCTTCCTTCCTTTCTTTCTTCCTTCCTTTCTTCCTTCCTTCCTTTCTTCCTTCCTTCCTTTCTTCCTTCCTTCCTTTCTTTCTTTCTTTCTTTCTTCCTTCCTTCCTTTCTTCCTTCCTTCCTTCCTTCCTTCCTTTCTTC
>NC_136521.1:4924267-4963475 GCF_053919585.1 Euprymna scolopes | reverse complement strand
ATTTACCTGTAAAGTTCGAAGTTTAAAACCTTTTTTTTTTTAAAACCCCGTTGTTTGTTTTTTCTTTTGTTTTTTTAACAAAACCTTGGTCCTTGCTCCTTTTAATTGAAAAAAAAATAGGGCTTGAATTACATTTTTCGAGGAGTTATAAGCTTGGAAAGATAGGGGGTCGAATAAGTCACGCCTCCCATTTTGAAATGTGTATTAAAAAGTAAATAATTAATTTACTCAGCAAAGTGTTATATATCACAAATTGAAGAGAAAAGGTCAATAAATAATATATTCAAATTTAAAACAAAAAAAGTAGTGTTTTTTAGAAGTTTACCTGTGAAGTCCGAAACCTTATTAAAACCTTATTAAAAAACAAACCATGTTGTTGTTGTTTTTTGTTTTTTTTTAATGAAACCTTGGTCCTTGCTCCTTTAATTGAAAACAAAAATTAGGGCTTGAATTACATTTTTCGAGGAGTTATAAGCTTGGAAAGACGGGGTGGAATTATTCACTATTTTTCACGAAATTTCTGACACATCTACCAAAGCTGGCAATCTATCCATTGTTAAGATAAGTTGTTCTTTGACTGAGGATGTTTCTTGTCCGGTATAGTCCTAGGATGATCCACCATCAGTTTTAGTTATTTCATAAATTATAGTTTATTAGCAGGCCGCCCGGCATTGTCCGGTCGTAAAATACGCTTAAATATCTTTTTTTCTTAGTGCAGTAGTGTATTATTTATTATATTATATTGGACCTAATATATAGTATTGATTTAAAAATTTACAAAAACAAAGACTTGTGGTCCACCACCGAGAATCTAAACCAAAACGTTTAGCTTAGGATTTAAATTTTTCTTTGACGTTAATGCCTGAGCTATGAAGACATGTTTGCTGCGAGGCTAAAAATTAAAACATTAACCAATAGCTATTACGTTACGCATGCATATTCGTAATGCCGTCGTTCGACCTTCACCTGGCAAATTCATTTTTTTTTTCACACTTTCGTACCGATTTTCCCCAGCTAAAACCAAATGTGGGTTCGAATACCCTATATATTAAGTTTCATGCCTGTAGATAAAAACTGACAGGAGTTTGGTAGGCAAAATTTTATAAACAAACATATATATATATATATATATATATATATATATATATATATATTACTACTCCTTTATCATAGAGATCAATATAGATCTCCAAAACAGCCTCAATAATTAATTTCACTCCTAATGTAGCCATCGCTAGACGCCGCATCCTTATTATGTTACCTAGCATCTTCTCTCCTCTTCTGATGAGAAGCATTAGGCTTCGAAATACCATGGTATAAAAAGTTCACATTTACCCAACACTCCTAATTGATGTATACCCTTATTAAATAAATAAATAAATCTCTCCATCTCCCATATGTTTTATACCTTTATTGATTTCTATATAAGCTCCAAAACAATTTGGTGAGCTGCGTATCATATCGATAAGTCTCCTCTTAAAGAATTGATTTTATTCTTTTCCTTATATATATATATATATATATATATATATATATATACACACACACACGAGCAAACAGTTAATAAAACATGTTAAAAAACACTTTGAAATGAGTTAAAAACATATTTAATCTGAAAAGGAAACACTAGATAAGTGGATAGTCCTTAATCCGCGGAGTTTTGAAGAAATACTTTCCTTCTCATCAGAGGGTAGGAATTAGCAAAATGCGGGAACGGATTTTGCATATAAAAGTATTTGATGAAACAAGTAAGTCAAAAATCTTACTTGATAACAAAAAAAAAGTGAAGCAGAAAAAGGTGATTACACATGAATGGATAGTCTGGTGGAAGATAAATAATCCAGTGACGGTAAAATCCAAATATATAACTTCAAGAAAGTTAATTGAATTTCCATATATATATATATATATATATATATATATATATATATATATATACACACACACTGGAAAAATAGTTTTGCACCACTTTTCTGTCCAAGGAATGGGAATAAACTTTTATAAAACTGAGAGATGTATAAATCGACTTCCTAAATTGCAACTAAACGTCAGTTCTACAAAAGCGTTTGATTGGCATTAATACATAATCTTATAACCACTATTGTTTTCAAAGAATTACATTTTTCATTTCTTTTAATGTCGAGTTTTATTATTTCGTTTCTTCATTAAAAGTCAATTCCAGATTTTATGTCCGTCTCAAGTGATTTCGTTTTCCGTAGGTTTTCCATTCCTCTTTTTCCATCTGCTCAATTAATTACCAACTGACATCAACGAAACAAAAAGAAAATAAAAGGAAACGTTTCAAAGATGCGTTCAGTCAATTCGAGCGATTGGCGAGGGAAATGCGGGGTTAAATTCTAAACATGACAGACCAACGAAAGATTCTTTTTCAAAAGTAAGCATGACAGATCAAAGTTTTTTTTTCTACCATTATGAATGACTAGCCTGGGTGCCCGGTGTTGCCTGGGTGTTTGGAGGTGTGTGTTGAGCAAAAAACAGAAATGTGGTAGTAGGCAAGCCAGCTCGAACCCGTGTGAAGGAGGAAAAGAACGTGAAAAAAAACGTGATGTCTTTGCCGTTGCGTCCATCGCAAAACCTGAAGTGGCAAAGTTTTAAATTAAGACTAGTCAATCGAAAAGAGGGGATAACTTTCGAAAATAAAGCGACCTCTCCTTGTAGAATAGTGCCCAGTTAAGGGTTTAGGAATTAATGTTTGTAGCCAATTTTTCGATATTTGTCGTTCGAAGGGTCGAGCTTTACAACCATACCGATCTCGTGAAAATCTGTTGCCTCTGTCGAAAGTTTTAGGCAGGCAGACATACATACATACATACATTTAAACAGACGGGTGAGATTTATATTATAGACTAGCAGGGGTACCAGGCGTTGTTCGGGTCTTTGCAGGTGTGTATGTAGGAGGGGAGGGACCCTGTTTTAATATTATTAAAAAAAAAACACGATGTTAAAAAAAATTGGAAAAATCAAAATAAAACAGCGAACAAACGTAAAAAAAGGAAAAAGGTTTAGGTAGAAAGATAGACTTGAACCCGAAGCATCGAGGCTAAGGCGAAAAAAAAATGCATGACACGTTATCCCTACGCCATAGAGACATACACTTAATAACGGATAAAATTAAACCTTTAAAAACACTTGCAGGTGGTTTAAACTAACGTCAACGTTTTCTAAGTCAAACGTGACGTCATTGTCGTAGTAGCAGGAGGAGAGAAAATGAAGGAACGATTTTTTCGGCACCCTTCTTGTAGAAAAGGGCCCAGTTCAGGGCGAAGGAATTAATGTTTTTGGCCAATTTTTCGATATTGTCGGGCAAAGGTTGGAGCTTTAAAATGATACCTATGTGGCAAAAATCCATGGCTCATGTCGAAAGTTTTTGCGAGACATACAAACACACATATACACAAACATTTTCGCTTTTATATGTATAGAAGATAAACTAATGAACGTGTGATGTTAAGCCTTAAGCATGACAGACGAAAGAAACATTGAGTATTACAGACCAACAAGAATATTACAATTCGGGTGACTTGATTATGTAGTAGAGCTGAGATATATTCAATGAAGCTGCTTTCAGCTTCAATCACCGCTTAGATACGGGTCCGGAACTGGGAGCATGTCTTTTCCACAAGCGCCAGTGATCAGGCTGGCTTTGATGTTCTCGATATATTACCAAACAAAGTAGACCAGTGGGTTCAGGTCGATGAAGCACGGGAGCAGTGACAGAATAGTACAAAGTCGTAGCACTCCTTCTGAAGCTAACTCTGGGTCTTTTTGACGTTGACTTCCAAGCCGACTTCGAAAATGTGAGGTGGCACAATGTGGTCTTCACTTAAAACCACACCAAAGACCATAAGCGCTGCCAAAAACATTGTTTACATCATTCTTGGCATGGCCTCCAGCATTGAACCGTTCGGATTTGTATTTTGAGGGTGCTGGCAATGGTCCTGTTGTTATAACTTTGCTCGGTAGAGAGCATGAGTTGTACAGTGGCGCATCTCCGATCTCTCTCGTTTAACATTGTCACTTTTAGCCATGATAGTAGACTCGTATCGCTCTTGGGATTTGCACACAACTGGCCAACTAGTAGATGGTCCGCAACAATAGACGGAAATGGAAACATTTTTATCGTTCCACCCTGTATATGATGAACCAACGAATATGTTATTTTATGCTTAAGTCTTGCAGACCAACAAGAATGCTACTCGACAAGATTGCCGGCCAAAGAACATGTTATGCGGTTGGTGCAAAAATAATATCGGTTTTTGACATGGAATCGAACGTCAACAAACGACATTTTTGAACCAACATAATATTAAAACCTTAAGCATGATAAGCTAAATTAAATGGGGTTTTTCCCCAAATGTTGTGCATGAAAAACCAACATAAATGCTAATATTTGAACCTCAACCTGACAGACCTAGGAAGATATAATTTAAAACGTTAAACATGACTGTTTGAGCATGACATACCAACGTTAAGATTATTTGAAACTTCGGCATGACAGACCAATAAAAATGTTATTTGAAACGTTAGTTTATTTTTAGCTATTTCTTATCCGAATGACGATGGCTCATGCAGTAACATTTAAGACTGGAACGCTATAAATTTTGCTTTCGGTTTCAATTCTAGCTGATGGCATTCGTTACAATTTTTTTTTACTTTTGAAATCAGGACTATATATCGGGTACAATATCACGGGGGAATGGATTCTATAATAATATATACGAAATGTGGATTAATTAAAATATACTTAAGCGTACTTTACAACCGGGCAACGCTAGGTGCTCCCACCCCCACTAATCCTACCTATAGGATTCCATTTGAAAACGTAAATCGGTCTTAATATGCAGAAAAACAAACCATATATTTCTATGGAAAAAAAACTACCGGGAGGTTACTTCCCTACTGATTGAAATTTGTTCGTCTTCAAATCCAATATAAACAAATTCCCGTTGAGAAACAACTATATAAATACATTTGTTAGTACTCCTATAGCTTTCCAGATTTTTTTTTTGGAGGGGGAAGAATTTTAGTCTTATTAGTCCTTACACTCGAGCAGCTTCTAGCCTTTAGTAGTTACTTTGTAGTAAAACGTGTCGCACCGACGAACAAAACTTCTTATATAATAGAAATATTTAAAAGACCACATGTCGAGCGATATGGGACAAGAAGAAAAAAACACCCTTAGTATCCCCAGTGTTGTTGGGTTAAAGAGCTAAGAGGTAAAAGATAACAGAATACTAAAGTTATATGTATGACCTGAGAAGAAACTGGAATCTTGGGAAGATCTCCATCATTCCAGTAATTATAGAAAACTCATGACTAATGAGAAACAGAAATTAAAAAAAAAATCCCTGTCAAATATACCCGGTGAACCGATTGCAAGAGAGACACAAACAATTGCACTCAAAAGGAACAATTAGAATCTTTAAATGATCTCTTGGTTGGCATATATGGTATAGCGGTTGAATGTCTGGCAGCCGATATGATATCCTATTCTTGGCTAAAACTACATCATAAAAAAAATGAAAACAAAAGTGCATTTCTAATTGAAGCCTGAAAGACCTCCTCACCGACGAAGTCTGTCTAAATGATCTGAGGACGCGTATTCGAAAATAATTTTTCTAAATTTTCAAATAAAAACAAATTTCTCAAATAAATTACAGATTTTTGATTTCCAATATTTATTTGTTTATTTGATTTTGAAATGTCGTCTGAAGAATCCAATTTGTAGTTCTTCAAACATATTTCCACTTAATCGTTTGGATGGTGGTTCTGGTGTGGGAGTATGGGTGAGGGGGAGCAAACCATGGAAACTTGCTGCTGCTGTTGATTTGTTATTACTGAAATTATAGGTTGGGTAATGGTTTCTTTTTTAATAAGCATAATGAATGCGACGAACTTTGTTCAAATCTCAGATCTATAATATTCACATGTGTATCTTTCTATTTTTCTGCCTCTGCATCGCCTTCTGCTCCTCTCTCTCCCTCCCTCTACTTCTGTATATGTTTCTATCTCTCACTCTCTTTATCTCTCACTCTCTTTATCTCTCACTCTCTTTATCTCTCACTCTCTTTATCTCTCGCCCCCTCTTTATATCTCGCCCCCTCTTTATATCTCGCCCCCTCTTTATCTCTCGCCCCCTCTTTATCTCTCGCCCCCTCTTTATCTCTCGCCCCCTCTTTATCTCTCGCCCCCTCTTTATCTCTCGCCCCCTCTTTATCTCTCACCCTCTCTCTCTCTCTCTCACCCTCTCTCTCTCTCACCCCCTCTCTCTCTCTCTCTCTCACCCTCTCTCTCTCTCACCCTCTCTCTCTCTCACCCTCTCTCTCTCACCCTCCCTCCCTCTCTCTCTCACCCTCTCTATCTATCTCTATCTCTATCGTGCTCGCTCGCTCTACTTCACTCTCTCATGCTTTCTCCCTACATCCTCCCAAGCATTATTTCTTAAGACAAAAAGCATCGTTCGACATCAAAAACAAAAAAAAATCTCACAATCGACTCTTTCTCAACAATTAACAATGGACTGGGGAAAAAAAAAGGGACTAAGGATAAATTGTTGTCGGCATGATAATGATGAAGCAGCATGTGTCCATTGTTTTCTCCTCCCCCATGAAACAACAAGTACCATCCATCCATTAAGTGAACTGTGTTTGAAGAACTACAAATTGGATTCTTCAGATATTAAAAAAAATTGTAAAAAATATCGGAAATAAAAAAAAAAAAAAATGTTTAATTTGTTGAGATTTTTTTATTCTTAATTTGCGTTTTTATTTCATTTATTTTTCTCAGAAAATTAAAAAAAAAAAAAAAATAAATAAACCAATAAAATTCCTGTTCTGCTAAAACACAATTTGTATTCAAATGTTTGTTTTAAAAGGAATTTTTGTTTGCCGTAACGAATGTTGACAAGAAATTTGTTTATTTGCGGACTGTTATCTTCATCTTCATAGCTGTTGCTCTCGTTTTTCCACGTTTCGGCCAACTTATCCTCTGGCCTTCTTCAGGTGATTAAAAAAAAAAAAAATCCAGAATACACAAATTATTCGTCCCAAAGGCAAAAAAAAAAATTAAGAAAAAATACTGCACGTATCTGTTTTTTTTTTATTTATATTTTTTAATTTCATTTTCTATTTAATTTCCTGCTTTTAGGGAGGTGGTGCAGTATGTCTTATTGCAGACATGAACTTTTATGGGAGGATTCTCCCAGGTATCATCTCCTTCGTGTACTATCTGTTCGGTTTTCATTATACCCTCCTACAAAACATTACCGCCTTGTATATTTTTTTTGCTTGGGGGGTTATGTTCGTTATGTTTATGTTCGTTCATCATATCATTCCCCAAGCTTTACCTCCACCATTTAGAAGAATTTTAATACATATTTGTTCGTCATTTACTCTCCTCTTTTATGAGAGCTATAGTATATATGCGTTTGTTGTAATCTCAATCTTCCAGGCTTTACCTTCTCCTATGCGGTCAGTGTATTATGTTTATTTACCATAGTATTATCTTCCCAGGCAAGCAAAAATAGAGATAACTGAGCACCTGTGAAGGAGATGCTAATTTAACAGTGTGTATGAGCGCGTGCGAAAATCTCAGCAGCAGCAAAGGATAGCTGGCTTGCTAAGAGATTGGCAGCAGCAGCAGTAGCCAAAAAAAGTGCGTGCGTGCGAGTTGGTGCGACAAGAAAAAGAGAAAAGGGCACCACGTGCTTGCGGGAAAAGCAAAATGCGCGCCAAAGAAAATGGACGTGTAAAGTCAAAGAATGGTTGGTTGTTTTTTTGTTTTAATTTTACGGCATATCAACCCTTTTCATTAAGCCAACTCCAGTTATTTTGAAGAAAAATGTTTTTATAGAATGTTTTTTTTTTTTTTTTTTTCAAGTCTGTTTCTATTTAACCCATAGTTGGGACCCTAACAGGTACTACCACTCTGGGTCAGAGTGGACCTGGGAGCAATGGTAATTAAAGGGTGGCTCCACACTACCCAAGCCCGCAAGCTGGGGGCCTCACCATCGGTTATAGTTTAAGGTCACATCCAGGACCAAGACAAGAATTGGGCAAGTTGTGATCGGAGGAAGGAGAAATTTAACCAAGCAAGGTGGACATGTGGCAACGGAAGTCTTTAAGTGGAGTCAACAGGAGAGAGTAACAGTAATATATGCTTTTGTTAAAAAGAAAAAGATGCCGACCTGGATTTTTATTTATTTTTGTTTGTTTGTTCCTTTTTGACGGTATCGGACGGCGTGGGGGTCCGAGAGAAGTTTGAACAGTAAAGGAACACGGTTCGAGCATAATGGTAACGTTACACAAAGAGTATCGTTTCCTGCCAACGTACAAAACCATCTTCGAAATCTAGTGATTTATTTCGACGTTTGTTTTTCTCTGCTCTATCATTATTTTCATGACAAGTACCCGACTGAGCTTCTATTTATTGTCCATCCTGCAAAACATTCTCAAGAAAAACTCGTCTGGATACAACAATTATAAACAATTTCCCCTGTTCTCTATCAGTGCCTAAAATTAAACAAAAATTCTCTGAGCTAGTTTCTGTTCTAGAACTGCCCATCTGCGGAACGCAATACCATCAGGCTGCTTCCCGGTCGTTTTCAAATCTAACAAAAAACGATTTAAATATACAGTTTAACCCAGATATAGGAGACTTCTTATCCCGGGGGGGGTACAATTATTTTATATCCTGGTTATACCTATATCCGTGTTTCTCTGAACATTAACACAGGCTGTAATTTCGGACCATAGAAAATCTCTCTTATATCTGTTTTTCTTATATTTAGGTATCTTATATCCGGGTCTCTTCTATCCGAGTTACACAGTATTTCTACGAAACGAATACAGGTGAAAACTATCACACTCGACTGAAAGTTATACGTTTTTGTTCTCAAGAACAAACACGTATTGTCAAAAATGAGAGTTCGAAGGAAACGTTGTTTTAATTTGAATAAAATAAAATACGTATCAAGTGCGCTTGAAAGCCAAATCACAACGAAATATTAGGAAAATAAACAAAATATTTTAGTTGTTTGAAATTTATAGAAAATATATTTCGGAGGTAGACTCCATCTTCGGTATGTTTTTTTTTCTTTTTTTTTTCTTTTCTTCTTCCTTGCCATGTTGTAAATTTGGAGAAAAAAGTGTGTAAACAGCTGCGTGTTGTTTCTAGCGGTTATATTTTGAAATGTTTAAACTGTGCGTGGGCAACGCGAGAATAACGCCAAAGAATGAGAGTTCATATAGAAACGTTGTTTTAATTTTTAATTTGAATAAAATAATATACGCATCAAGTGCGTTTGAAAGCCAAATCACAACGTAATATTAAGAAAATAAACAAAATA
The DNA here is from genome assembly GCF_053919585.1 of Euprymna scolopes. Lineage (NCBI taxonomy): Eukaryota > Metazoa > Mollusca > Cephalopoda > Sepiida > Sepiolidae > Euprymna > Euprymna scolopes. The sequence continues at coordinate 4,954,108 of NC_136521.1, read as the reverse complement.
TTTTACTTGTTTGAATTTATAACATAAATATATTTCGGAGGTAGACTTCATCTCCAGTGTTTGTTTTTTTTTCTTTTTGTATTTTTTTTTTTTTTTTTTTTGCGTCTTTGCCCTGTTGTAAAGTTGGAGCAAGAAGTCTCATTCTTGACGTTATTCTCGCGTTACCTACGCACAGTTCAAACATTTCAAAATAAAACCGCCAGATACCACGCGCGGCTCTATACAGACTTCTTGCTCCAAATTTACAACATGGCAAAAAAAAACAAAAAAAGAAAACACTGAAGATGGAGTATACCTCCGAAATATATTTGTGATAAACTTAAAACAAGTAAAATATTTGTCTATTTTCATAATATTACGTTGTGATTTGGCTTTCAAGCGCACTTGATGCGTATTTTATTTTTTTTTAGCGCGTATTGTATTTACGCTTTTCATTAATAAAAATAACGTCACGTCACTTTGCTTTATTGGATTAAAGTTACCGCTTCTAATTGCATGTGCCCACATGCTTACTTGTTTTTTTTTTTTTTTTTTTTTTTTTTCTCCTTTGGAAAAGAAAACACGTGCACTTTTGATCCGTTTTTATAATTTTTCCACGGCATCTTGAAACAACGCTACGAAAAAAACATTTTTCATAAATCAACGAAACGCGTGTGCTCTAGTACGAGAATTGATACATATCTCTCGCTGGTGGTGCTTGTGCTTCTAGCTGCCTTCTATACGTGACGTCATCAATGAGTTATACGGCCTCCTTTTCTAGATGGCCGGGGTGGGGCCGTTCTCTTAAATAATTAAACCCTATCCAAGTCCCATCCTTCCAGATTATCACGGTGTTGTCTCGGTGACCATCTTACACTCATTAATCCTTATCCTCGCGTGGCCTTTGGGTCTTGATTAGCGGTGACAACATCTCCTTCTCCTCTTCCTAAGTAAAAAAAATAAAATAATATAAACGTGATAGCTGCTGACGATATGATTTTTTTTCCAAATGGTTTCACATAAACAGTTTCTTGGTTGCAATAGAGATGAAAAGTGATGAAACAACCCGGACCCAACTCGAACCTGGCATGCCGAATCGACAGTCCGGACCACTCACCTCTGCACCAGCTCATTCCCATGTGTTTTATCAGTAAAGATTCGTCTCGCTTTCTGCATGTCTCCATCTCTCTGCGCTTAGATATTTTATCCGTCAGATGAAGAATGCATTATCTACTGCGATTGGCTGAGGTCACGGCGGACGGGCGAACGGGCGTGTGGATGGGGTGGAGACTTAAAGGGGGCGGGGCGTGACTTGGGTGAATTTTAGTAAGCAACGCGGGATTGCATTCTGTGCAACTGGTAACGGCAGCAGAGGGGATGGGAGCGACTATGACTCATGACTGTCATTTGCATGCTGCAACGGCAACGTGCAAAAATAATAAAATAATATTAATAAAAATAAAATGTAAGCAGGTTCGACAAGGGTTGGTGATACGAGAAAGGGAACCCTAAATAAAAGTAAAATACATTATAAATGTCCTTAAAACTCGAAGGTAGAATGCATTGATACATACACACACACACATATATATATATACTAGCATTTCAGCCCAGCGTTGCCCGGGTGTTTGGACGTGTGTGTGTGTGTATGTATATATATATATATGTATGTATATATATATATATATATATATATATATATATATATATATATGATGATTGCAACGTCTTGTCAGACAAGTGCCACTCCCTCAGACACTTAAAGTCCATGAGCCCCAAAATTACTTCCATCGTCACAGGGCAATTTTTATAGACAAATCCCTGAGGGAGTATCTATACACAGATGATGTTACAGAGTCTTAGCTTTGTACGACAGCTAAGTCTCTCTCTCGGTTCAAAATGTTGAGATCCAGCAACAAGCAAGAGCAAGATAGCCAGCAACAAGTTAAACTGCAGACCAGCTTAATATATATATATATATATATATATATATATATATATATATATATATATCCACATTAGTGGAAATGGTAATTAATAAAAACTGAAGACAGTGCTCAATACTGTTGTAGAGCAAATATGCGTTTTATTTTTTTATTACCGTATCTATAAGTTAGATTATTGTTTCAGCTACTCGGCCGTTTTTTTTTTTTTGCCCGTCTGTAGCTTCCTCAGACTTTGACAGAAAATGTTCGATATTTTGGGATGAAATATATATAATCTCGATACAATATCGATTGTAGTATTTCTTATCGATTAAACGTAAAAAAAAAAAAAAGTCCTCAATTTCAATAATGGCATTTCCCCCAGTGCTATTAAAATCCTTCATAAAATTTTGTACCCATAAAAATCTTTATATATATATAAGCTGTGAAAGTGTGTGTCTGTCTGTTTACATTTCCCTACACAATATCTCTGTCAATTTTCAGTGTACAGACTCGAAATTTGATATACATGGTACTGAAATGTGGGAAAATCTTTGCGATCCGTTTTCAGCCAGAAATTTGGCTGTTAAGGGGTCAAAGTTCAACGATTTGACCTTGAGAACTCTACCAAACTACGACAATTTTGGGTCTAAACACTTGAAATTTTAGATATAGGTTCCTTGGACATGGATCTAACTTTACGATTTAAGCCCAAAACAAAGTTTAAGGGGTCATAATAGGGGTCAAAGTTTAAAAAAAAAATTGACCGCTTTTTTTTGCTCAACATACACCTCCAAACACCCGGGCAACGCCGGACTGAAATGCTAGTATATATATATATAGAAGTGAACGTTGCATACGGTATAATCGCGTTGACACCGGTTCTCGTCATATCACTGACGTTAAGCAACTTTTAACCTGATTAATCCAGATGGGTGACCATTGGGGAATTCTAGGCGCTGTATGTGCTCTCCGCTTATCTAAGCATTTGTTTCCAGTCGTTCTGAACAAACACTTCACTTGCCACTGGTATTTAACAATGTCGACTCAGGAGAGGTGTGAATGGAGATTGCGCACCTCCTGCCACAAAAATTTAATATGCAGGCACCTCTTCGTGGGTATCCATAGTCTGTCAAAGACTGAAGGAGACCCCCCACCCCACCACCTATTTTGTCTTAATAATCAGGTTGACACACCAGTTCCCGTCAGATCACCGAAGTTAAGCAACGTTGAACTTGGTCATTACTAAAATGGGTGACCAATTTGGGAATACCAAGTGCTGTATGTAGGAGGACGTCGACACCTCCCTGCAAGAGTTGCAAAAACCTAACGTCGTCATCTCCCCTAACGGGGATATACATGCGACTGGGGACCGCTGGTTAATTTCATACTCCCGAATAGGTTTCGTGGCGTTTCACACACACATACACTAGCTGGACGCCCGGCATTGCCCGGTCATACAATACGCTTAAACATTATCTTTTAATTTATGCAGATTGAGTATGTATCATTATAGAATCGATCCTGTATTGAATATTATATATTACGTGGAATAATTTGCCTGGTAGATTAATTCTATTAATAATAATGATAATGTTGCTCATCAAATTCCGTCTGTGTTTGTATACAGTATCACGTCAGCTGATATTTGGGCCTGGCGATCTTAAACATAATTTTTCTTTCTGTTATAGGTAAAAAGAATTTTTACAGGGGAATACTTTACGGTACACCGGCCCAGGTTACACTGGTGTAACATAAAATTTTCTCCTGTAAAAAATATTTATTTTTTTATCTATAAGAAAGAATATTAAGATCGGTTATTTTCGATTATCGGATGAATTTCTGTACAAAACGTATAAAAAACACAGCCAGAAATATAAATTTCCCTTGTGTAAAATTTGAGAAAATTGGTTCAGCCGTTTCAGAACCCTTAAGGAACTCGCACATATACACACAGTGACTTTTAAATAATATATATATATATATATATATATATACACACACACACATTTTATGTAAATTTGGAGAAAAAGTTTGAGCTCATTGGATTCCTTTTATTGGGTCCCAGAGCATATATAGTGTAGTAATTATCCATTTATTACTTTTCAAAAGGTTTTTTTTTTTTTACAGTGATCACCACTTATCAAGGCCCGGAAGCCACTCAGGGATAAGGGTTATTGCAAGTACATTACGTTAGTGTGGAGATTTGCTGAAGTGTTTACTTAAGGGGGCGGTTCATTAGGAATTTGTTAACATTGGACTTGAAGACATCCAAGTTGTAGTCCGGAGAGAAGCAGGCAGACGGAACAGAGTTCCACAGGCGTGCAGTTCTAAGAAAGAAGCTTTGTTCATGGAATCCGCGTTTTGATTTAGGCACAGATATAGAGTGGGGGAAATTTTTCACAGTGGATTCAGCTAGACGGGTGTTTTTCGTGAAAGATTGGCGAGGGGGGGACCAGAGATTGGAGTTCAGACGAGCATCTGCCATGGAAATAACGATAAAAGAAGGACAAGCTCGCAGCGTCTCTTCTGTGGGAGAGAGGTTGCAGGGTAGAGAAAAGGGCATCCCCCACTAAGCCACGAAGTCTATTTTGTACTCTGTCAAGGCAGGATAGGCTGTTTTTAGCAGCTCCTGCCCAGATATGGCAACAGTATTCCATCCTTGGACGTACTTGGCTTTTATATAGATAGAGAATTGCATCAGTAGTGAGATATCTTCTGGAGCGGTAGAAGGATCCCACCATCTTTCCAGCGACCTTGGCAACAGACTTGATGTACGTGTTCCATTTCAGATACGGAGTAAAGGTCAAACCCAGAAGCTTGTCAAAACACTGAGGTACCTATTACAATATTGTTTCGTATTGCGACTAACAATCTACAAAATTATGTTATTACTGCACATTAAAATACGCTTAAATATATTTTAATTTCTCCAGATTTTGTATATATTATTATAAGAGTCGTTATTTCAAAAGCAAAAAAATATATTCAGGTGCCATCAGCTAGAATTGAAACCGAAACTGTAGCATTCAAAGCTGGTGACGTTACCACTACACGAGCGTGTCAGGGACTGATTAAAAATTAACTAAGATAAATGTAGAAAATGAATAACGATTTTTTTTTTTTCAATTTTGACCCATTTTTAACCCCTTCGAACCATTTTTAACCCCTTAGAACCATTTTAACCGGCTAAAGATCCATACAAGAACGGTTCGTAGAAAAATCCAATCACGACTTTTTGTTTCGGGGGAGATATAGTTCGAAAATATGGAGACACAGAGATATAGCCTTTCATATATTTAAATTATATAAAATTAATTTATTTTTTAATTTTTAGTATAACCAACATCCGCTGCGTTTAAAAACGGAAGTAAGTTTTCATTTAACGTATGAGTTATTTCCATTTAAGATTTTATTTTTCTATTTGATTTTCATATATGAAGACGACTTTTCTACCTTCCAAAATTCAATATATGATCTACTTTCAGGAAAAGCGTAACAACTTAGGATATTTGATGTATTTTATGTAGTATGTGACTAAACCCTCCTCCCGCCAATATATATATAGCTCTTTCTCTCTTTCTCTCTCTCTCTCTCTCTCTCTAATATATATATATAAAAAAGCTTCCTTCAGTCTTGACAGACTATGGATACCCACAGTAAGGGTGCCTGCGTGGAAAATTTTTGTGACAAAAGATGCGCAATCTCCAACCGCACTTCTCCTGATTCGACATTGTTGAATACCAGTGGCAAGTGGAGGTTTAGGACGACTGGAAACAATGCCGAGATAAGCGGAAAGCACATACAGCACCTAGAATTCCCAAATGGTCACCCATCTGGTACTAACCATACTCATTGTTGCTTAATTTCGGTGATCTGACGAGAACCGGTGTGTCAACGTGATTATGCCGTGTATATATATATATATATATATATATATATATATATATATATTTGTTTATTGTTATATAAACATGCTCACATCCCGCTGCTACAAATAGTCACTTGTTTCAATCAAACAACAGATATCATCAGGCAGCGACTTGACTATTCAAAAGTTCAATGAATAAATGAATTGAGCACTATCTAACAACCTCGTTAAATTCATTAGTCCATTACTTTTGAATATAAAACCCGAGTATATATATATATATATATATATATATATATATATATATATAATAATTTTATCGTTATTTCCATGGCAGGTGCTCGTCTGAACTCCAATCTCTGCCCCCCCCCCTCGCCAATCTTTCACGAAAAACACCCGTCTAGCTGAATCCACTGTGAAAAATTTCCCCCACTCTATATCTGTGCCTAAATCAAAACGCGGATTCCATGAACAAAGCTTCTTTCTTAGAACTGCACGCCTGTGGAACTCTGTTTCGTCTGCCTGCTTCCCACCGGACTACAACTTGGATGTCTTCAAGTCCAACATTAGCAAATTCCTAATGAACCGCCCCCTAAAGTAAACACTTCATCAAATCTCCACACTAACGTAATGTACTTGCAATAACCCTTATCCCTGAGTGGCTTCCGGGCCTTGATAAGTGGTGATCACTGTGTAAAAATATATATATATATATATATATATATATATATATATATATATAATGTCATCCACATACAGTACTGTTTTGCTGTATCACAGCTCATCAGTGCGGATAGAAAGGCAACTACCTCAAGCCAGGATCGAAACCTGACCGTCCAAACGACAGTCAAGGCTTCTTACCATTACGCTATTCGGCTGCTTCTGTGTGGGTAGTGAATTAACGGTGTTTTGACATCGTGCAAATGCCTAATCTCGATTAGTTTACACAAAGAGCATCGCTTAATACACACACACACATATATATATATATATATATATATATATATATATATATAATGAGAGAGAGAGAGGGGGGGAAAATGAAACTGTAAATGACATCTTGTTCAAAATACTCCTTTATTCGCGATGCCAACCAATTAATATTATGTCTTTTCTGGTGAAAGAGAGAAAAGAAATAAAATCCATAAACATTCTCCAAGAAAGAATTTTTTTTTTCCAGCCTCTGCGCGTTTCAGCGCGTAAGGGAAGCAAGTCGCACGCCTTGCTGCTTCGCTTGGCAAAATGGATTGACTTAATACATTTCATTTATTTGTGTGAGATTTCCGTTTTCTTTATATAATTTTTGTTGTTGTCGCTATTATTTATTTATTTATTTATTTAAAATTCCTATTTTATGGGAGAAGGTGCCGCAAAAATAACGCACATTTCGTTTAATGTCTTCCAAAATTACCAAGGGTAAAACTGAATTAATTCGACCTCTCAAAGCCGCGCCGTGCTGTCCAATCAGGTTTAATAACAATTTGCATATTTTGTTTTGTTCTGATATTCAAACGAACTAATGTAGCACACTTTCCTATGAACATCCTAGTCTTGTTATACCGATACTAGCTGTCCCGTACCGGCGTTCTCCGGGATAACGTGAAATCATTTTTTTATTTGTTTGCAGCTTTTCATATTAAACTAGACGAATTCTGTTTTATTCAATTTTAAATGAGTTTTCTCTCCGACGATGATTTTTATGTTTAGGTGATTATTTAAAAACTATTATATATTAGCAGAATCGGACTACTGCTCTCATCTTAGGATGTTGTTTTTACAAATTTTTATTTTTTCGTTCAATTTTCCTCACTTCGTCTTTTCTCTTCCCCCCTTTTTTGTTTTTATTATTATTATTATTATTATTATTATTATTATTATTATTAAACGTACCTTTCTTAGTTGAAACTAATTTGCCATTATTTACAAAAGCGGTCCCCAGTCGCGTGCACATTCCCTCTTAGAGGAGATTACAATGTTAGGTTTTTGCAACTCTTGCAGGGAGGTGTCAACGTCTTCCTACATACAAAGCCTGGTACTGCCAAATTGGTCACCCATCGGATAAGCTCAACATTGCTTAACTGTGGTGGTCTTCTGAGAACCGGTGTGTCAACGTATTGAGGATAGTGGTGACCATGTGTTATGTATTCACTGCGACCAGATGTCCAATGTGTTTTAAAGTCTATATATAATTTTTGAAAAAAAAAATCAACTTTTGGCATTGTCTCAATATATACACTTGGCGGTGAAATAAAACACATAGCTGGTTATAAAATATATTGTTTATTCAAGTCAACCTTTTCGATTTTAGAATGACAGTTATGACATCTAAGGGAGACGCGTGTGGCACGGGGTGCTTGTGCTTTGTAGTGTGTCGCTTGCCCTGCCCGTCGTCGTTGATCTCTCCTCTTCCCGTTGTCTACCTCTCTATTTTATTTACACAGATGACGTCAAAACATTCCACTACGCATTGTATTGAAATGACGGTCAATCTCGCTGACCTAATCTCCGGGGATTCTACGTTCCTTATTTTGACATCATTCACGAGTATCCAGGATATAAGAGATCTGACTGACTTTCTGTTGACGTCATTCCCGGAACACCTGGATCCAGAATCTGACCAACTTTCTTTTGAAGTCATTCCCGGAGCACCTGACAAATATCCAGGAAATGTAAAGAAACTAGATTTTGGAGCACAAAAGGTTGCTCGGGTTAATGGTACAACTGCTGTTTTTGTAGCCCTTTAACTTTTTAAGTAAAAAAAAAAAAAAAAAAGGTTTTAGTTTTTGAATTACCCGTGTATAATATGAGAATCTGTGTGCTAGCTCGTATTGTCATTAACACACAAAGGTGCCAGCATTTTGAAATGTCTTCGGTTCTTGTATATTTTCTGATTTACCAATGCCAGATTCGACGCCACGTGATCGGAATGACGCGCTAACGGGTGGCTGGTGATTGTTGTCGATTACTAGGAAAGGAAAACAAAAATTCTTTCGTTGCGTGCGGACTTGACACTTTCAAAATCTTCATGTGGAGTTGCACAACAAGCAAACATAGAAAAGTCTTTGCAAAGTTGAAGAATTTTACAGAAATTTCAAAGCGGCAAATAGAATCTTCAAAAAGAAATTCGTGACGAAAGATAAATTTTGCTTTCGCATTTTCAAAGGAAAATAAAAAAAAGTCTATGCATTAAAACTTATTTTATATGGTAATGTATGCGACATTACAAATTTTATACTCTTTTATATATATTTATATATATATATATGTATTATAAAAATTATATATATTTATATATATATGTATTATAAAATATATTTATATCATATTAAACATTGTATTGCGTGTATGTCTTTATGCATGTGTAAGTATGTATGTGCGTAGGTGTATATGTATTTGTGTTTGTAAATCTGTATACGGGTGTGTATGTGTGTGTGTGTGATTGTAAATCTGTGTGTGTGTATGTATATATATATATATATATATATATATATATATGCGTGTGTTAAATCATAAATTCATCAAAGAATAAATACTGAACTTTAAAATTACAAAAGAGCGGGAACAACTGAAATATTTCAAAGCAAAAGACGCAATTTCTTATGGGTATTATTTATCTCGGTGTGTCACCGATGAAAATTAGAAACTGATATTTTAAGCTGAATATGTTATATAAAGTTATATATGCATGTGTGTTCATATATTATTTGTGTATGTGTGTTTATATATAATTTGTGTATGTGTGTATTATTTATATATATATATATATAATTTTTGTATGTGTGTGTTTATATATATATATAATTTGGGTATGTGTGTGTTTATATATATATAATTTGTGTATGTGTGTGTTTATATATATATATAATTTGGGTATGTGTGTGTTTATATATATATAATTTGTGTATGTGTGTGTTTATATATATATAATTTGTGTATGTGTGTGTGTATATATATATAATTTGTGTATGTATGTGTGTGTTTATATATATATAATTTGTGTATGTATGTGTGTGTTTATATATATATATAATTTGTGTATGTGTGTGTTTATATATATATAATTTGTGTATGTGTGTGTTTATATATATATAATTTGTGTATGTGTGTGTTTATATATATATAATTTGTGTATGTGTGTGTTTATATATATATAATTTGTGTATGTGTGTGTTTATATATATATATAATTTGTGTATGTGTGTGTTTATATATATATAATTTGTGTATGTGTGTGTTTATATATATAATTTGTGTATGTGTGTGTTTATATATATATAATTTGTGTATGTGTGTGTTTATATATATATAATTTGTGTATGTGTGGTTTTATATATATATATAATTTGTGTATGTGTGGCTTTATATATATATATAATTTGTGTATGTGTGGTTTTATATATATATAATTTGTGTATGTGTGGTTTTATATATATATAATTTGTGTATGTGTGGTTTTATATATATATAATTTATGTATGTGTGGTTTTATATATATATAATTTGTGTATCTGTGGTTTTATATATATATAATTTGTGTATGTGTGGTTTTATATATATATAATTTGTGTATGTGTGGTTTTATATATATATAATTTGTGTATGTGTGGTTTTATATATATATAATTTGTGTATGTGTGGTTTTATATATATATAATTTGTGTATGTGTGGTTTTATATATATATAATTTGTGTATGTGTGGTTTTATATATATATAATTTGTGTATGTGTGGTTTTATATATATATAATTTGTGTATGTGTGTGTTTATATATATAATTTGTGTATGTGTGTGTTTATATATATAATTTGTGTATGTGTGTGTTTATATATATAATTTGTGTATGTGTGTGTTTATATATATAATTTGTGTATGTGTGTGTTTATATATATAATTTGTGTATGTGTGTGTTTATATATATAATTTGTGTATGTGTGTGTTTATATATATAATTTGTGTATGTGTGTGTTTATATATATAATTTGTGTGTGTGTTTATATATATAATTTGTGTGTGTGTTTATATATATAATTTGTGTGTGTGTTTATATATATAATTTGTGTGTGTGTTTATATATATAATTTGTGTATGTGTGTGTTTATATATATATAATTTGTGTATATATATATAATTTGTGTATGTGTGTATTTAATTATATATATAATTAGTGTATGTGTGTATTTATATATATATAATTAGTGTATGTGTGTATTTATATATATATAATTAGTGTATGTGTGTATTTATATATATATATATAATTTGTGTATGTGTATTTATATATATATATATAATTTGTGTAAGTGTGTATTTATATATATATATATAATTTGTGTAAGTGTGTATTTATATATATAATTTGTGTATGTCTGTATTTATATATATATATATATATATAATTTATGTGTGTGTTTATATATATATAATTTATGTGTGTGTTTATATATATAATTTATGTGTGTGTTTATATATATATAATTTATGTGTGTGTGTTTATATATATAATTTGTGTATGTGTGTGTTTATATATATATATAATTTGTGTATGTGTGTGTTTATATATATATATAATTTGTGTATGTGTGTGTTTATATATATATATAATTTGTGTATGTGTGTGTTTATATATATATATAATTTGTGTATGTGTGTGTTTATATATATATATATATAATTTGTGTATGTGTGTGTTTATATATATATATATAATTTGTGTATGTGTGTGTTTATATATATATAATTTGTGTATGTGTGTGTTTATATATATATAATTTGTGTATGTGTGTGTTTTTATATATATATATAATTTGTGTATGTGTGTGTTTATATATATATAATTTGTGTATGTGTGTGTGTTTATATATATATAATTTGTGTATGTGTGTGTGTTTATATATATATATATAATTTGTGTATGTGTGTGTGTTTATATATATAATTTGTGTATGTGTGTGTGTTTATATATATATATAATTTGTGTATGTGTGTGTTTATATATATATATAATTTGTGTATGTGTGTGTTTATATATATATATATAATTTGTGTATGTGTGTGTGTTTATATATATATATAATTTGTGTATGTGTGTGTTTATATATATATAATTTGTGTGTGTGTGTGTTTATATATATATATATAATTTGTGTATGTGTGTGTGTGATTTTATATATATATATATAATTTGTGTATGTGTGTGTGTTTATATATATAATTTGTGTATGTGTGTGTGTGTTTATATATATATATATAATTTGTGTATGTGTGTGTTTATATATATATATAATTTGTGTATGTGTGTGTGTTTATATATATATATATAATTTGTGTATGTGTTTATGTATATATATAATTTGTGTGTGTGTTTTTATATATAAAGGGAATAAGATATCAAAGAGTCTAAAAAGAGAAAATTTACATAAATTATACATATCTTTCAAGAAAGAAATAAAGATTTAAATTCATAAAATATAAAATCCGTTTCATCGTTAATAAATGCAAAAAAAAACTACCCTGGCCCTTACTTTGTTTGGCTATCCATTATTCCCTTTTATCTATTGTAGTTTTATCCTTTATTTGCAAGGTGTGTGGGAGAGGAAGAGCAATTTGCGCTGAAACGTTGTCATCCCTGATAGACAAGTGTTCCCCTTAGGAAATGTAGAAATTATCAATTTTACAATTATTTCTAATATAACTATTTTTCAAGACCCTCAGTCCACTCGAAGATGAGGGTTGATGAGCTTGTCTGAAGGATTGGAAACGATGGATGAAAATGATTGAGAGGACAAAAAGTTTTTAACATTTGAGGTTAATTTGGAGTTTTTCACTCAATATGGCGGCCGACTCTCACGTCAGTTAATCGTAGTTTTTTTTTTTACGCGTTGTATTTCGCTTTTTTGTCAATAAAATATAGACTAAAAAGAGAGGTAAAACGAATAAAACTAAAAGCCACTCCCGGGCAGCGTTAGCTTAGTACACTTTGTGCCTAATAAATTATTTCAACGCGGTGCGTGAAATATTCTCCTCAAACTAATATTATGGATTTTATAAAAAAAAATATTTGTATTAACATTTTTCATTTTTTTTGTCAATGTAATTTTTCATTGTCAATGTAATTTTTCATTGTCAATGTAATTTTTCATTGTCAATGTAATTTTTCATTGTCAATGTAATTTTTCATTGTCAATGTAATTTTTTTTATTGTCAATGTAATTTTTTTTATTGTCAATGTAATTTTTTTTATTGTCAATGTAATTTTTTTTATTGTCAATGTAATTTTTTTTATTGTCAATGTAATTTTTTTTATTGTCAATGTAATTTTTTTTATTGTCAATGTCTTTTTTTTTTATTGTCAATGTCTTTTTTTTTTATTGTCAATGTCTTTTTTTATTGGCAATTACTTATTCAATGTTTAAACAAATTTAATTCTATTTGCAGGTGAGTATGAACATTTTTGTTTTACTGAAGAACAAAAGTAAGTAACAATATTTTTTGTTGCTGTGTCAATGAAAATTTCATTTTGAAACGAAACCTTTTAACGTCCGTCTTATTTGATGTAATATTCTTTTTTATATTATCTAATTCTAATGAACTGATTTAAATTCATTTTGTGTGGTTCACCTGGATTGATAATAATTGATATATCTATCTTATATATATATCTTCACACACTTTTCACCCTCTCTCTCTTTTTACCACTCTGTCTCTCGTTTCCATTCTTTTTTATTCTCTCCCTCTAGATTTTCTACTGTTTTCCATTCTCTCTCTCTCTCTTTCACCCTCTCTCTCTCTCTTCCACCCTCTCTCTCTCTCTTCCACCCTCTCTCTCTCTCTCCACCCTCTCTCTCTCTCTTCCACCCTCTCTCTCTTCCACCCTCTCTCTCTCTTCCACCCTCTCTCTCTCTTCCACCCTCTCTCTCTCTTCCACCCTCTCTCTCTCTTCCACCCTCTCTCTCTCTCTCTTCCACCCTCTCTCTCTCTCTCTTCCACCCTCTCTCTCTCTCTCTTCCACCCTCTCTCTCTCTCTCTTCCACCCTCTCTCTCTCTCTCTTCCACCCTCTCTCTCTCTCTCTTCCACCCTCTCTCTCTCTCTCTTCCACCCTCTCTCTCTCTCTTCCACCCTCTCTCTCTCTCTCTTCCACCCTCTCTCTCTCTCTCTTCCACCCTCTCTCTCTCTCTCTTCCACCCTCTCTCTCTCTCTTCCACCCTCTCTCTCTTCCACCCTCTCTCTCTCTCTCTTCCACCCTCTCTCTCTCTTCCACCCTCTCTCTCTCTTCCACCCTCTCTCTCTCTCTTCCACCCTCTCTCTCTCTTCCACCCTCTTTCTCTCTCTTCCACCCTCTTTCTCTCTCTTCCACCCTCTCTCTCTCTCTTCCACCCTCTCACTCTCTTCCACCCTCTCACTCTCTTCCACCCTCTCTCTCTCTTCCACCCTCTCTCTCTCTCTCTTCCACCCTCTCTCTCTCTCTCTTCCACCCTCTCTCTCTCTCTCTTCCACCCTCTCTCTCTCTCTCTTCCACCCTCTCTCTCTCTCTCTTCCACCCTCTCTCTCTCTCTCTTCCACCCTCTCTCTCTCTCTTCCACCCTCTCTCTCTCTCTTCCACCCTCTCTCTCTCTCTTCCACCCTCTCTCTCTCTCTCTTCCACCCTCTCTCTCTCTCTCTTCCACCCTCTCTCTCTCTCTTCCACCCTCTCTCTCTCTTCCACCCTCTCTCTCTCTTCCACCCTCTCTCTCTCTTCCACCCTCTCTCTCTCTTCCACCCTCTCTCTCTCTTCCACCCTCTCTCTCTCTTCCACCCTCTCTCTCTCTCTTCCACCCTCTTTCTCTCTCTTCCACCCTCTTTCTCTCTCTTCCACCCTCTCTCTCTCTCTTCCACCCTCTCACTCTCTTCCACCCTCTCTCTCTCACTCTCTTCCACCCTCTCTCTCTCACTCTCTTCCACCCTCTCTCTCTCACTCTCTTCCACCCTCTCTCTCTCACTCTCTTCCACCCTCTCTCTCTCACTCTCTTCCACCCTCTCTCTCTCACTCTCTTCCACCCTCTCTCTCTCACTCTCTTCCACCCTCTCTCTCTCACTCTCTTCCACCCTCTCTCTCTCACTCTCTTCCACCCTCTCTCTCTCACTCTCTTCCACCCTCTCTCACTCTCTTCCACCCTCTCTCTCTCTCTTCCACCCTCTCTCTCTCTCTTCCACCCTCTCTCTCTCTCTTCCACCCCTCTCTCTCTCTTCCACCCCTCTCTCTCTCTTCCACCCCTCTCTTTCTCTCTCACTCTCTTCCACCCCCTCTCTCTCCTTCACTCTCTATACTCTCTCGAGAATAACGTTCGTGGGTTTCAAATTTGCTCATCCCTCCTGAGACTTATTGTCTTTCCGCCGAGCGACGTCATCATCATCCCCGGTATTACATGGTTCCCGAAGTAAATCTCTCTTTGACTCCAAAGCAGTGTTCTCTTTCCTTTCATATAGTGCGGGAGGAAGGTGGGTCAGCTACGTACGTGCGTAGATGTTTCCAAAGCCGCTGGGACCTCAACTCGGTAAATACATGATTATTACACGATCTGATTTCTTCTGGGGAAATGTTATCGGTCCATGCAAAAACTGCTCGGCTGAACGTGAATTTGCTATTACTTTTATCATTATGAAATCCCAGTTTTAATTACGGCACTAATGGACTTTTGCGAGAGGGATTTTGTTTATTGAGGACATAGTTAAGCTTTTAGCTAAGGAGTAGCAAACCTACAGCCCGTGAGCAGTATCAGGCTTGTGTCTATGTTTTATCTGACTCGGTTATTACTAATTGTTATTGCAAACCAGAAGACATGCGTTTAGTCGCCTGCCAAGTTTCGATTTGCTTGCCTCCTCACGAGAGCAGAGTTAGACGCAAGGTAGGTTTTATAATTTGGGGGAAACCTAATTTTGACACATTAGCAGTTTAAATGAAAAGACAAGTATTATGGTTCAATTGTGTGCTGAATAGAAATATTCATTTCGAAAGCAACCCTGACTTATCAAAAAACCTACTGTTGATTTTTATACGCTGTGCCCTTCTGCTTGTGCCGTAATGCAACTTCTCCGATGCACTTGTGATGTTAGGCTGTATAAGGGTGTTAACTTTGTTCAAAATCCGACTGTTTTCTTTTTGTTTTTTTTGTTTTTTTTACACAGGAATCACCACTTATCAAGGCCCGGTGGCCACTCGAAGATAAGGATTAATGGGCATACATTAGTCAATGTGATTATAGCGTAGTAAACACAAGTATTGAGAATTTTGTAAATTGGATTACTTAGGGAGACGGTTCATCAAGAACTTGTGTTCTTTGGACTGGAATACACACAGATTGTTTAAAAAAACACCGAATATATGTCAACTTATGTCACGGTAACATATAATGAGCGAATTTCTAACAGTATTTTGTCTAGTTTATTATTTATAACATCTTTTCCTGAACTTACTGGGTTTAAGAGAGTGTCGGCCGCCATTTTGAATTTTCCGATACATCGGTAAACACTATGCTTTTCGAGCTGAATAAACATGTTACATTGAATAAAAACACGAAAAATATATCCAGTTTGGTAGAAAAGTAATTTATCTTGACTTTGATAATATTTATTTGTTATATATTTGTTTTTTAACAACTTTTTCGAATCTATGTGTACAGTAATACAAACCCGAATATGTTTTTAAAATATAATTATCCACTGACACGTGTTTCGTTGTCTATGACTCCTCAGAATGGCTGAATCTAGCAAGATTCGAAATCGGGACGCAATGGAAAGAAGCTTAAACTTTTATCACTGGGCTATCTTGTGCGACTGCTGGATATATGAATGCTTTTTAAATGAATTCAATTATTTATACGAAAGCCCAGGGGTAAAAGTTTAAGCTTCTTTTTATGGGGTCCCGATTTCGAATCTTGCTACATTTAGCCACTCTGATGAGTCATGGACGACGAACTATGTGTCAGTGGATAGCTCCTTGGCCTAACGTTCACAGGAAACATGAGTTGGAACAATTACATCGAGAGCATTGCCAGGGCCGCTGCGAGGAAGGTGGGCTCTCTCTACCGTGCTGGAAAACTAACACCCGAAAGTATCCTGTACCTCTATAAGGCAACCATTCGCCCATGTATTGAGTATTGCTGTCATATTCGGGCTGGTGCATCGGCTACTAGTCTCTTGCTCCTTGACAAGGTTCAAAAGAGAGTCGCAAATCTGATAGGCCCTGAACTGGCATCTAAGCTTCAGCCTCTGTCCCATCGACGAAATGTTGCATCCCTCTGCCTGTTCTACAAGTATTTTAATGGTGAATGCTCTAACGAACTGCAAGCACTTGTGCCCCCACGACGTCAACACCCTCGACAGACCCGACAGGCTGCAAAATCCCACCCCCACACTGTAGAGATCCCTAGATGTAAAAGATCTTTCTACTCCAGTAGTTTCTTCCCCAGAACTGCTAGACTTTGGAATTCTATTCCAGGTCCCTGCTTCCCCAACTGTACTGACGTGCAGAAGTTCAAGTGCAACGTGAACCGACATCTTGCTGCCCAAATCCCTACATAGTGCCCCAGTAATTGTTGCCCCTGATAGTAGCCCCCCTACAACAAAGTTGCAATGTGCCTTGTTTGGGGTGAAAATGTAATAAAAAAAAAATTTTTTTAATTATATTTTAAAAACAATATCTATACCGCTCCCCATTTGGGGATACCAAATTGGTCAAAGGGAAAATTATTTTCAAATCGCATTTAGGTAAAAATGCAGTTTTGTATACATAGTTAAATTCATTCAAAAAGTAATATATGTACAGAGGGGCATGGCTCAGAGGCTATGGAATGAGGATGGAGAGTTTGATGTTATGGTTTCAATTTTAGCTGATGGTACCCTAGTCATATTGCTATATAGTTTTGATCTCACGATTACATATTAGGTTCAATATAATAATAGATAGAGAATTGTCGCTAAACATAATCACTAGGGCTGGGACAACAGCATATTCTTTTCATTATTTTGACTCTCGAGTGTATATCCGTTGATATCTCATATGCTTTTATATAGAGTGATGTGGTTCTCAGTTGTGTCTAACTGTGTCGGATATATACTGAAGAGTCAAAACAATGAAAAGAATATGCTGTTGTCCGGGCCCTTGTAATCACTATGAATTAAAAGATCTTATGTAAGTATCTTACGACCTGGCAATGCTGAGCAGCCTGCTAGTCGCAAGTTAAAATCGAATGAAATTTCTCTATTTTTCTCATATTCACGCTAAACTCTAGGCTGGTTTATGATGCTTACAGGGGTCTTAAATGTAAAAAAAAAAAAAAAAAAAAAAAAAAAAGATTACAATCGAATGAGATTAAAAACATCTTTTTAACAAATTGGCAAAAAAACATTGGCTGAAAAAGGTTAAAAATTACAAATAATAGTATAAAACAAAAACAAAAAAGAATTAAAAAAAGAAGTCATAAAGCCAACCACTTCCGCTGAATCTTCTTTTATGGCCGTGTTCCATCACAAATCTTGGAATCTGAGACAATGCCAAATTTCTAAAGTATTTTGTTAATCTGTTTCACTCATGTTCTGACATTTTCTTCTAATCTTGATTTTACATTAGTGATGGGACGATTCCAATATTTTTCCCGATTCCGATACAATTCCCGATTCAGATTCTTTATAAATCTCTAAATATTTAAGTATTTAACTATAAAATTGTTATTTTGTCCCAATTACTGTAAAAACACATCTTAAATATGCCGATATTTTCTCAACCGTAAAAACACATTTGTGTGAGAGTGATCAAGAGATTTTAGTCTTATTGGAAGTTTAAAATATATTTATATTTTCTCAAACGTAAAAACACACTTGTAGCGGGGGTGATCTAGAAATTTTTGTCTTACTGGGAATTTAAATCAGTAAATATTTATTTTATTACTACAATCAATGGAAGATGTTTCTTAAACCAAAATCAAATAGGGCCCTGTCGGTGGGGCATTAGAATACGCCGACTCCCCCCCTGCAGAGGGTAAAAGTCCCTCAATAGGGGTCCTGGATATGACCTTAAACTATATCCAGTGGTGAGGCCCCAGCTTGTGGGCTTTGGGGAGTGTGGAGCCACCCTTTAATTCCCATTGCTCCCAGGTCCACTCTGACCCGGAGTGGTAGTACCTGTTAGGGTTCTAACTATGGGTTAAATAGAAACCGACTTGAAAACAACAAATATATTCTATTAAAAAAATTTTCTTCTGAATCTTTGGATTCGGCATTAAATAACCCGAAAAGGGTTGATATACCGTAAAATAAAAACAACCAAAATCAAATAAAAAAGATAATTTAAGGAATCGGTTTTTGCATCGGAAAATAGGCTCAATTTTTTCCCCCATATTAATTCTGATATCCTAAAAAGCTCCGATATTTCCGATTCCAATAATCGTCCCAACACTATTATATATATATATATATATATATATATATATATATATATACACTAGCAAAAGTACCCGTCGTTGACTGGGTTCAAAAACAGCCTACAGAAAATGGACTCTGATTTATGAAAGTATGATAGCTTATGAAAAGGAAGGGTTGTAAAGAGATAGCTTCGAATTTGGGGGTATCAAAACCAAAGCAAAATATGATGAAAGTAAAAATAAAATAGATACACCCCATAATTTATTATACGATACCTGTTCACACTGAAACGCTTATCACAATATTCTGTGCATCTATATTAAAAAAAACTTGTTAAACTTTGTGACATATTTCCATTCTATGGAGGTCAGGTGCGAACGAACACACCATAATTTTATTATACCATATTTCTTCAAACTGAAACATAATTATCAAAGTATACTTACGCAGATAGATATGAAAAGTCTTTATTAAAGTTTGTGCCTATTTCCATTCTATGGGGGCCAGGCGCGAATGTAGACCCCACAATTTTATGATACCATCCCTATTTAAGTTAAAACATACTTATCAAAGTATTATGTACATCTATATCAAAAACACTAGTAAACGTTTTTTTTATTATTATTATTTTTTATTTCCATACTTTGTGGACCAGGTGCGAACGCAGACCCCACAATTTTATTATACCATCCCTATTTAAGTTAAAACATACTTATCAAAGTATTATTATGTACATCTATATCAAAAACACTTGTAAACGTTTTTTTCTTTAATTTGTTAATTTTTTATTTCCATACTTTGTGGACCAGGCGCGAACGCCGACCCCCCAATTTTAATGAATCATCATTATGCCAGATCAAACATATCCATTCCTGTGTCTTGATACATCTTCTATCATTATATGTGATCAGTTTTCTATAATAGTCAACCATATAGGAGCCTATTCGTGACCAGACACACACACGGACGTTCAGCTTTATATTATAGATTATTAGATTTTTTGTTTGTTTTTTGTTTTTTTAATTCATTATAGCTTTTTTTTTTTTTACATAGGCATCACCACATTATCAAGGCCAAGAGGCCACTCAAGAATAAGGGTTAAAGAGTGTACAGTAGAAATTGGTCAATATAGTAATCATTAGTAATGAAAATTTGGTAAATTTGATAACTTATATGGAACGGCTCATCAAGAACTTATTTGCTTTAGACTTGAACACAACCATATTGTAGTCAGCTGGAAAGCAGGAAAACAGAAGACAATTCCACAGGCGTGCAGTTCTAAGAAAGAAGCTTTGTTCATGGAATCTACGATTAGGTTTAGGCACAGATAAAGAGTGGGGGGGAATTATTGATAGTGTTTACAGCTAGACGAGTGTTTCTTGTGAAAGTTTGGTGAGGGGGGACCATAGATTGAAGCTCAGTCGAACACTTTCCATATCAGAGACAAACTCGCAACATCTCTTCTGTGAGATAGAGGTTGCAAGGAGGAGAAAAGGACATCTCCTACGAGGCTACAAAGTCTATTTTGAACTCTATCAAGGCAGCACAAGTCCTTTCTAGCAGCTCCTGCCCAGATTGACTTGACTTATTTTTTTGTAATTTTCTTTCTTGAATTAAAAATATAGTTGTTTCTCATCTCTGTGACCCAATATTTTAAGAATAGACAGGATGTAGAACAGGCAGAGGGATGCAACATTCAGCCTCTGACGAACTGCAAGCACTTGTACCCCCTCGATCTAAATACCCCCCCGACAAACTCGACAAGCAGCTAAATCCCACCCCTACACAATAGAGATCTCTAGATGTGAGAGCTTTCTACTCCAGTAGTTTCTTACCCAGAACTGCTAGACTTTGGAATTCCCTTCCGGGTCCCTGCTTCCCCAACTGTACTGACATGCAGAAGTTCAAGTGTAACGTGAACCGACATCTTGCTGCCCAACTCCCTGCATAGTACCCCTGTAGCTTAGGTCCCTGATAGTAGCCCCCTACATCAAAGTGGCAATGTGCCTTGTTTGGGGTGAAAATGTAATTGAAAAAAAAAAAAATGTTTATACACCGCAATGGGAGGAAAGAGAGAAAGATGGATTGAAAAATGGAAAAAAAAAAAAAGATGGAAGTTTTAACCTCTTCTATTTTTTTATGGACCCGGGCAACGTCAGGTGGCCCTGTTAGTACAAATCAAAGTGACGCAAAAGCTCTAATAGAACTCGAACCCGCCACCATCATGTCCACAGTTTGTACCAGTAACCACTGCTATAAATATGAATTTGATTCAGTGGCGTTTGAATTCAATGGATTTAAATTGCAGTAATCGAACGCCGATATCAGTTATTGATTCGAACGTCGAAACGCGGACGACCACATTGGCTGTTTTTGTTTCATCGGAACCCGATGTACAAACACGAGCGAACCGTTCGATAACCAATTCTTCAGAATTATCGATTTCTTTTATTTTCGTGCAAAATATTAGCATCGCTCGTTCGAGATCGGGTTTTCGCTCGTTAAAATTATTACGATTATTTTTCTATTTGTATTTTTAAAAATTTATTTGCTTAAAAATTTTAAACTAGAAGAAAGAGGTTTGGCATAGAAGTGTGATGTTAACCAAATTGGGGTTTTATCAACTTTTGGAGTTGTTTGTTTGTTTGTTTGTTTGTTTGTTTTTTTTTGTTTTTTGTTTTTTGTACTTTTACGTTTGAAAAATCGATTTGAAAAAAAAAATTAAAGCATTTTTGTATCTTTTCTTCCAAGCAAGCAAATCATGATCGGAGAAAAAGCAAATAATGATTATTATTGTTTTACTAGTAGGGAGACCTAATGTTTCCCGGGATTGAATGTTTCACGCTCCCATATTTTTATAGTCATCAAAATCGGTGATATTGTCCATTTTTTTTCAATCAAATCGATTGATTACCTGCTCTGTTTCGTTATTCATCGTGGCGCACCGGGAGGAAGCGTCACATGCCTCCCCGCAGTAACTTAGTCCACAATACATTTTAGTCTACATTGCACTGTAGAGAACCTAATGTTGATTTTATAAAAAGTATTTTTCTATATATATTGGCTTGAATTAAAGTTAAAAATGTAAAGTCAAGTATCATGTTCCAACTCGGCTCTAAACAGAAACATTCATTTCGGACACACCTCTGTTATATCCAAGGACCTACTGTTGATTTTTATGTGTCAAGCCTTTCAGCTTGTGTGATAAAAAAAATTTCTGTGTTGGCATTTGTGTTGTTAGGCTGTGTAAGGTGTTAACTTTGATCAAAATCGCCTGTTCCTTCTTTTATTGGATTGTTTCGATTATCGAGTATAGATACTTATCAAAGACCTTCCAATAGAAACCCTATCTAAGAACATTGCCAGGCATGTGAAATGTCATAAAAATCGACCTAGCCGTTTTCGAGTCTATAGGAAACGAGCTCTTGATGTTTTCTGGAGTACAAAAAATTAGATTTCTTTTGGGCAGAAAAACGAATAACACACAGCTTGAGGACACCGACCCTTTTAAAAGAGGTTGGGCTGTGCAAGGGTAAGATGCTCGAGTGTTCGGGGATACAGAGAATGTGGGGGTTAGTGACGTGTTGTATTCCAATCTTAGTCTGTCCATTAACACTAAACATTTTAAAGTTTAGACTAAAAGCATTTCCAAGTGAAGATCATCTATAAATATAAAAGCGAAAATGTATGTATGTACATTTTTTGTGTATGTCCACAAAACGCTTTTTTCCGGGGGGCTGCTGGCTCGGCTCCCTCATTCTTAAAACTTTTTATATATCACGTCTATATCATAATATCTACGAGTTAACAACGGGGGTCGCCTGTCTATTTAATTTGCCCGACTTTGAAACGTTAAATATTCCACATTTTTAGATCGCCACGTGTTGCTTTCGTTTTTCGGTATAATGAAAAAAAAAAAAAAAAGCGAAACTTCGCCGTCATATCAGACAACTGCTTTATTACTCCTCCCCTAATAAAAAATGGGAGAGCCGCTTTTCCTTCCTTCCTTCCTCCTCAAAAGAAAAAATCATTACAAACTGTCCCGCACTAAAATTATTCACTGCTGAATAGCCATTGCTTACGTCATCGTAACGCTCCTGCGATTACCTCATTAAGCGGCCACATGTCAATCAAACCTCTTTCACGTATTTTTTTTTTACTTATCTCACTTTTTAATCGCTCTTATGTTGCCACTGTCGCCGTAGCACAGGTGTTCAGGCTCAGCCTATTGACCTCGAGGCTCCGGGTTCGAGCCTACCTGCCCCCTCCTCTGTTTTATTCCATTTTTAAAATCGCTATCGTTAAGTTTCCTTTTTGTTCTGATCCCCCCCCCAAAAAAAAAACACACACACACACACCTACAAAAATCTGGGTAACGCCAGGTACCCCCCGCTTGTTTATAATATAAATCTCACCTGTCTGTTTAAATGTATGTATGTATGTCTGCCTAAAACTTTCGACAGAGGAACTCACATAGATCATAGGTTACTATAATTGTTTTTGATACTTTGATATTTTGATACCTAGACACTAGTATTTCATCCATTCAGGAATCATATATATATATATATATATATATATATATATATATATATATATATATATAATCACCTGTCTGTTTGTATGTCTGCCTAAAACTTTCGACAGAGGCAACGGATTTTCACGAGATCAAGGTTGTTTTGAAACTCGACCCTTCGGACGACAAATATCGAAAAGTTCTTTCATCCTGAACTGGGCACTTTTCTACAGGAAGGGGTCTCTTTTTTTCGCTGATATTTTCGAAAGCCATCGACTTCTTTTTGATTAACTAGCTTTAAGTTAAACCTACATCACTTCCGGTTTGGCGATGGACACAACAGCAAAGGCGTCACCTTTTTTTTCCCCTCCCGTTCTTTTCCTCCTTCGCGATACAGGCTCGAGCCTACCTGCCAACATTTTTTTTTTTTTTTTTTTTTTTTTTTTTTTTTTTGCTCAACACATACCTCCAAACACCCGGGCAACGCCGGGCACCCAGACTAGTTTCCATATAAACCTGAAAAATGTTTTTTATGTTAATAAAACAGTAGATGAGTGTATGTGTAAATATTTAACCGATAAACTCTTAAACTACTGGTCGCATAACACTGAAATTAACAGGAAATTGTAATCATACACCAAGGATGGTTTACTGAAGTTTCTTTGTTTATGATGGATGAATAACGCGTATGGAAATATGTCGGCAAATTGAAATGTAAAATGTTCATTTTCAAATTGACTATATATTTGTATGAGTTTGCGCATGCGTAAAACTAATCATGGCTAAAAGTGGTTTAATTTTAAAACTTTCTTATCTGTATGTCGGGTTAGTTGAAACGGTAGGAAACGTAGCTGAAGCACTAAAATGTTTTGGTTTCGATTCGAGTTGATGCCTCTAAAGACCTTTTATTTCTGAAATCTGTACTAGGTATTAGGTACAATATCATATTCAATAGAGAATTGGCTCTGTAATACTAAATACATAATCTGCATGAATTAAAATATATTTAAGCGTATTTTCCACGGGCATCACTCTGAAAAAGAAGCATATAAAAGTAAAAATTACTTTTCAAACTGGGATTACATAAATATTAATCAAATGGTATTTTTTCTCGCTATTCTTAAAATACTGTCCTTCAGTTCGCATAGTTGTTTGGTATAACCAAGCTATTTTTTTTTGGGGGGGTGGGAATTGAACAAAATCCACTCGCAGGTACAAGTCTTTAGCTTTCTTTTTTGATAACATTGAGAATCTATCCACTAATGTCATATCTTTTCCAGGACGATATACAATCGCCATTTTTTTTTTTTGTTTTTCATGGTAGTCGCCACTTATCAAGGCCTGGAAGCCACCCGGGGATAAGGGTTATTGCGTGTACAGTAATCAATGGGATAGTATTATAGTAATCGTTAGTATTGGAGATTTGATAAAGTGTCTTACTTAAGGGAGCGGTTCATCAGGAATTTGTTTATGTTGGACTTGAAGACATCCAAGTTGTAGTCAGGTAGGAAACAGGCAAACGGAAGAGAGTTCCACAGGCGTGCACTTCTAAGAAAGAAACTTTGTTCATGGAATCTACGTTTTGATTTAGGCACAGATAAAGAGTGGGGAAAATTATTGACAGTGGTTTCAACCAGACAGGTGTTAATCGTGAAAGATCGGCAAGGGGGGGGGACAAGAGATTGGAGCTCAGACGAGCACTTGCCATCGAAGTAATGATAAAACAATGGCTCGCAACGTCTCTTCTGTGGGAGAGAGGTTGCAGGGAAGAGAAAAGGGCATCCTCCCACTAAGCCATGAGGTCTATTTTGTACTCTGTCAAGGCAGGATAGGCTGTTTTTAGCAGCTCCTGCCCATATGTGGCAGCAGTACACCATCCCTGGACGTACTTGGCTTTTATATAGACAGAGAATTGCATCAGCACTGAGATATCTTCTGGAGCGGTAGAAGGATCCCACCTTTTTCCTAGCAACCTTGGCAGCAGACCTGATGTACGTGTTCCATTTCAGATCAGGAGTAAAGGTCAATCCCAGAAGCTTGTCAAAACATGGAGCCTCCCCAAGACGAGAGCCATCCATTTCAATTGATGTCAGATGGGGATCAAAGCGTTGATGATGTAAAGATAGAAGCTTGGTTTTAGATGCATTAAAAGTAACCAGCCACCTCTTCCCCCACTGTACCGTGCGCTCAAGATCAGAGGAGAGAGAATCGGAGAGAACTTTGTCATTTACGGCCTTTGATGTGTTGCCATGGATGGTCGTATCATCAGCATAGATGTCACTGAATGATTTAAGTATGTGTATCTTTGCAAACATAACAGCTGCAACTCGATTTTTTAAGTTTACCATTTCCATAGGCTTATTATCACTTTCCACCTGGAATGCCCTTCCATAAGTACAAGTCCTAAAGCCGTCACATCTGAACAGAACTTTTAGCAGCTTGCTTGACACAGTTCAAAATAGACTTCGTAGTTTTTTTTTTTTTATATATACAAAGTGATCACCAGTTATCAAGGCCCGGAAGCCACTCATGGATAAGGGTTATTGCAAGTACATTACGTTAGTGTGGAGATTTGATGAAGTGTTTAATTAGGGGGGCGGTTCATTAGGAATTTGTTAACATTGGACTTGCAGACATCCAAGTTGTAGTCCGGAGGGAAGCAGGCAGACGGAACAGAGTTCCACAGGCGTGCAGTTCTAAGAAAGAAGCTTTGTTCATGGAATCCGCGTTTTGATTTAAGCACAGATATAGAGTGGGGGAAATTTTTCACAGTGGATTCAGCTAGACGGGTGTTTTTCGTGAAAGATTGGCGAGGGGGGGACCAGGGATTGGAGTTCAGACGAGCACCTGCCATGAAAATAACGATAAACCAAGGATAGGCTCGCAACGTCTTTTCTGTGGGAGAGAGGTGGCAGGGTAGAGAAAAGGGCATCCCCCACTAAACCACGAAGTCTATTTTGTACTCTGTCAAGGCATGATAGGCTGTTTTTGGCAGCTCCTGCCCAGATATGGCAACAATATTCCATCCTTGGACGTACTTGGCTTTTTATATAGATAGAGAATTGCATCCGTAGTGAGATATCTTCTGGAGCGGTAGAAGTTTAGTGGGGGATGCTCTTTTCTCTTTCCCACAGAAGAGACGCTGCAAGCCTGTCTCTGTTTTATCGTTATTTTCATGCTCGTCTGAGCTCCAATCTATGGTTGCCCCCCCCTCGCCAAACTTTCACAAGAAACACTCATCTAGCTGAAAACACTATCAATAATTTCCTGCACTCTTTATCTGTGCCTAAACCTAAACGTAGATTCCATGAACAAAGCTTCTTTCTTAGAACTGCACGCCTGTGGAACTGTCTTCCGATTGCCTGCTTTCAGCTGACTACAATTTGATTGTCTTCAAGTCCAATGTAAACAAGTTCTTTATGAATTGTACCCCTAAGTAATCCAATTTACAAAATTCCCACTACTTATGTTTTCTACGCTATAATCACATTGACTAATGTATACCATTTGGCCCTTATCCTCGAGTGGCCTCCAGGCCTTGATAAGTGGTGATTCCTGTGTAAAAAAAAAAAACTCTCTCTCTCTCTCTCTCTCTCTCTGCATATCATTCGCCTCTTTATTCAAAACTAGCTGCCAGCCCGGCAGTGCCCGGTCGTACAATACGGTTAAACATGGTATTTTAATTTATCTAGATTGCGTATGCATTATACAATCAATCCTCTATTGAATATTATATATTACGAAGTATAAGTTACCCGGTGGACTAATTCGCAAAAAATAAATAAATAAAATAAACTAATGATAATATCGTTCGTCAAATTCCGTCTGTGTTTGTTTACAATATCACGTCAGCTGATATTTGGGTTTGACCCTGAATGCCCTGGATAAGTCACTTCTGATTAATATTTAATTTTAAAATATAAAAGCAAAAACAAAAAATGATTTGCGGCGATTTTAAATGATACCTCTTCTTTTATCGTAAATTGAACTCCTTAGTAAGAAAAAATAAAACGGTGAGGTACACCCGGGCTTGAACAGGGGGACTATTAGACCTGTAGTCGAATACTCTATCACTAAGTTATATCTCCAGATGATAATAGTTATTTGGGGGGGGGGTTAAGAAGAAATGATTTGCTAAGAATTGAATCTCAATCAATTTTAATGATTTTTAACTGATAAAGAGCGACTATAAAGGGAGGTAATTCTTTTCTCATTAATTAATGACTGTGATGATAGTGTTTTTGTGATACTGGACGTACGGGCAAGTTAGTTAATATTTGGGTTATCAGACTTCATCGGAGAAAAAAGTTCCGAAATAAACGTGCTTCTTTTTTAAATGTTAGCGAGAAGCCGAAAGCGCTTTTCCTGTGCTAAATAGACCTTTTGTAGTTAACGTACTGGGGTGCCCGTATTTCTTAATGACAACGGCATTTCCATAGAACTCCCGCCCCTACCCAGGACAAAAGGAGCCCCGAGACTGAGTACAGGTTCTCATTTTAATGAAACAAGAAGTAGAAAGGCATGCTGGGAAGCGTGTAGCCTTTTGTTATTGGCCACGGATAACGTGGCTAGCGTACCGGTGCAGCACTGCAGCAAGTGCTTTGCCGTGGAAAGGTCAAGTTGCGGAATTAACTGAAGGACACCGAACATTTTGAAAGGAATTGAGGTTAGGGTTAGATGCTGGGGTGTTTGGAGATAGGCAGAATGGGGGGGGGGGGGGGGTAATAACATGTTGCATTCTAATCTAAGATGCTTTTTTTCTTTCCTTTTCTTTTTTCCTTTTTCCTTTCTTTTTTCCTTTTTTTCCTTTTTTCTTTTTTTCTTTCTTCTTTCTTTTTTTCTTTCTTTTTTCCTTTCTTTTTCCTTTTTTTTCCTTTCTTTTTTCCTTTCTTTTTTCCTTTCTTTTTTCTTTTTTCCTTTTTTCTTTTTTCCTTTCTTTTTCCTTTTTTCCTTTCTTTTTTCTTTCTTTTTTCTTTCTTTTTTCCTTTCTTTTTTCTTTTTTTTTCCTTTTTTCTTTCTTTTTTATTTCTTTTTTCTCTCTCTCTTTTTTATTTCTTTTTTCTCTCTCTCTTTTCTCTCTCTCTCTTTTCTCTCTTTTTTTCTCTCTCTCTTTTTTCTCTCTCTTTTTTCTCTCTCTTTTTTCTCTCTCTTTTTTCTCTCTCTTTTTTCTCTCTCTTTTTTCTCTCTCTCTTTTTTCTCTCTCTCTTTTTTCTCTCTCTCTTTTTTCTCTCTCTCTTTTTTCTCTCTCTTTTTTCTCTCTCTCTTTTTTCTCTCTCTTTTTTCTCTCTCTCTTTTTTCTCTCTCTTTTTTCTCTCTCTCTTTTTTCTATCTTTCTTTCTATCTCTTTTCTATCTTTCTTTCTATCTCTTTTCTATCTTTCTTTCTATCTCTTTTCTATCTTTCTTTCTATCTCTTTTCTATCTTTCTTTCTATCTCTTTTCTATCTTTCTTTCTATCTCTTTTCTATCTTTCTTTCTATCTCTTTTCTTTCTTTCTTTCTATCTCTTTTCTTTCTTTCTTTCTATCTCTTTTCTTTCTTTCTTTCTATCTCTTTTCTTTCTTTCTTTCTATCTCTTTTCTTTCTTTCTTTCTATCTCTTTTCTTTCTTTCTTTCTATCTCTTTTCTTTCTTTCTTTCTATCTCTTTTCTTTCTTTCTTTCTATCTCTTTTCTTTCTTTCTTTCTATCTCTTTTCTTTCTTTCTTTCTATCTCTTTTCTTTCTTTCTTTCTATCTCTTTTCTTTCTTTCTTTCTATCTCTTTTATATCTTTCTTTCTATCTCTTTTCTATCTTTCTATCTTTTTTCTTTTTCTTTTTTCTTTTCTATTTGAATTTTATCCCAAATCTGTAGTTTCGTATTAGCTACTTGTAATAATCCGCCTGCGTCAAATTCCATGACTTGGTTTGTTGCTCTTTAACTATTTATACACGCTTATCTCCCCTTGATAAAATCTCCTTCTATATTTTCTCTCCATATCTAAATGAATGTGATTTTTGGTCCCCCCGATTTATCGGAAAGTGACCTATGTTTTCAGTGGCGTCCGTACTTCCGTGCGTCCGTTAGTTCAGAAGATTGCCAGATAACCGTCCATTAGTTCTTCTAAAGTGTCCTTACGTTCGCCTTGCGTCTTTTAAAATTCAGCAGCTGTTATAA
>NC_136521.1:4916767-4919267 GCF_053919585.1 Euprymna scolopes | reverse complement strand
TATATATATATATATATAGTGAGATATATATATATATATATATAGTGAGATATATATATATATATATAGTGAGATATATATATATATATATATAGTGATATATATATATATATATATATAGTGAGATATATATATATATATATATAGTGAGATATATATATATATATATATATATATAGTGAGATATATATATATATATAGTGAGATATATATATATATATATATATATAGTGAGATATATATATATATATAGTGAGATATATATATATATATATATATAGTGAGATATATATATATATATATATATATAGTGAGATATTATATATATATATATATATATATATAGTGAGATATATATATATATATATATATATATAGTGAGATATATATATATATAAAGGCTTCCTTCAGTCTTGACAGACTATGGATACCCACTGTAAGGGTGCCTGCGCGTGAAATTTGTGTGGCAAGAGTTGCGCAATCTCCAACCACGCCTCTCCTGAGTCAACATTGTTGCATACCAGTGGCAAGTTGAGGTACAAGACGACTGGAAACAATGCCGAGATAAGCGGAGAGCACATACAGATCCTAGAATTCCCAAATGGTAACCCATCTGGTAATAGCCAGGCTCAACGTTGCTTAACTTCGGTGATCTGACGAGAACCTGTGTGTCAACGTGATTATGCCGTATATATATATGATTACTTTATTTACTTACATAAAATTAATATACGAAAGTATAGATTTATGCGTAAACTTTTAGTATTTACTTAAAAAGTGCTCAATACGTAGGTAGAGCTAGTTAGTAAGTTATAAAATATATATGGCGATTAAGCCTGAAGAATCATAGAGTGGCTGAAACGCGGAAAATTCAGTGTATCTTAATCGCCATATATATTTTATAACTTATATATATATATATATATATATATATATATTAGTGTTGGAACGATTAATCGAAATCAGAAAAATCGGAATATTGATGGAATCGGAAAAATGTTTGCTTATTTTCCGATGCCAAAAACGATTCAATTTATCTCCCCCCCCCCATTTTATTTTGTTTAAAACAAGATCTTCCACTGCTGGTAGTTATAATCAAATAATAAATATTTATTAATTTTAATAATAATTAGTAAATATTTATTAATTTTAATAATAATTAGTAAATATTTATTAATTTTAAGCTATTAGTAAATTTATTAATTTTAAGCTATTAGTAAATTTATTAATTTTAAGCTATTAGTAAATTTATTAATTTTAATAATTAGTAAATATTTATTAATTTTAAGCTATTAGTAAATTTATTAATTTTAATAATAATTGGTAAATATTTATTAATTTTAAGCTATTAGTAAATTTATTAATTTTAATAATAATTAGTAAAGGTAAAAGCTACAAATCACCCTCACAAGTGTTTTTTTTTTTTTTTTTTCGTTTTAGATAAAATATATGCACAGTGAACGTGTTTTTATTGAAATCTTGACAAAATAATTTTATACTTAAATATTCAGAGACTTATAAGGAATCGGAATCGAATTTAGTACGGCATCTGTAATTGTATAAGAATCGGGGAAAAATATTGGAATTGTCCGATCTCTAATATATATATATATATATATATATATATATATATATATATATATATGAGAAAGAAAATTAAAACTGTAAGTTGAAATTTACAATCAAAATTTATTGTTCGTCTGAATACTCAAAAAAAAAATTTACAAAGTCCTTATTCTGCGGAGTTTTAAAGAATGTTATTCTTGCTATTCTCCTCATCAGAGGACAGAAAGAAATTAGCAAATTATATTTGTAGCAATGCTAGAATTTGCTGGTTATGGCATTAAGCGAAACCGCAATTTGTTTTAGTTATAAATTGCCAATAAAAACCAGTGAAGAAATGTTGGATATGTAAAAAATATATATAAAAACAAGCCGCGTATATTTCAGTTTGAATGCAGATTCTCTCAAGGTAATTCGAAAGACGAAAATGATTTTTTTTTTTAAATCTATTCTTTCTTTAATTTTTTTTATTTCATATATATATATATATATATATATATATATATATATATGAATATATATATAAACTAGCATGGATTACCGGCGTTGCCCGGGTGTTTGGAGGTGTATGCTGAGCAAAAAAACACAAAACGGTAAAAAAAAATTTAACTTTGACCCCTTAAAATTTATTGTTTTGGGCTCAAATCAAGTTATTAAGTTAGATCCATGTCCAAGGAACCTATATCTAAAATTTCAAATGTTTAGACCCAAAATTGTCGGAGGAGTTTGGTAGAGTTCTCAAAGGTCAAATCGTTGAACTTTGACCCCTTACCAGTCAAATTTCTGGCCGAAACCCGATCACATAGATTTTCCTAAATCTCAGTACCCTGTATATCAAATTTCGAGTCTGTAGACTGAAAATTGACAGTTATTGCGTAGGGAGATGTACACAGACTCACAGACAGACAGACGCGTTCACTTTTATAGATAGATAGAT
>NC_136521.1:4904267-4911767 GCF_053919585.1 Euprymna scolopes | reverse complement strand
AGCTTTCTGTTATATGCTTTATTATAGACAAGACGATTCTTTCCCAATTTTTATCTCCACAAAAATTCACTAAAATAATTGCCAAGCAGATCGTGGTTGGTTCTATACTCTTTTATTTCGTTGTTTCGTCTCCTTCCACATCTTCTCCACGTGATTTGTGGTAGCAGTAGTCGTGGAGTCCATGAAATTATGACCGTCGTTAACTGTAAGATGTTTTAAACTCTTTCCTTTCCTTTTTTTTTTCTTTCAATTTTTACCATCTGCTCGCCTGTTCGCGTCTCTTTTTGCCCACTCGGACTAATCCGGGGCTTTCCGTCGTTCATCAGGAGTTGCCGAGTAAAACTCGCGAAAAAACGGGCACTAAAGTGCAGAGGTCTCCTTTCTTTTTTTGTACTGCTGGACTTTGGAATTCATTCCTTTTTTCTTACTACCCTGACTGTAATGACATACAAAAATATAAATGTAATGTGAACAGACATTTTGCTTCTTTCCGCACACATTCCTTTGCAATTATGATCCCAAACTGTAATCCCTTAACGGCACAGTGACGATATGGCTTGTTTAATATTTTTTCCTTATGAATAGTAATTCTTACCGATTGAAGTAAAGCAGCCAACGACGGCAAAGTAAGCCGAGAAAGTTTGTTACAGAATGTAAAAGGAAGAAGTTTCTGAACCGGGTAGCTTTCTGTTATATGCTTTATGATAGAGACAAGAAGATTCTTTCCGAATTTTTGTCTCCACATAAATTCACTAAAATAATTGCCAAGCAGATCGTGGTTGGTTCCATACTCTTTTATTTCGTTGTTTGCCATCCATCCACATCTTCCCCACATGATTTGTGGTAGCAGTAGTCGTGGAGTCCACAAAATTGTGGCTGTAGTTAACTGTAAGATATTTTAAACTTTCCTTTCTTTTTTCTTCCAATTTTTACCGTCTGCTCGCGTCTCTTTTTGTTCACTCGGTATAATCCGGCAGTTTTCGTCGTTCTCCGGGCGTTGCCGAGTAAAACTAACGGAAAAAAACAGGCACTAAAGTGCACAAGTCACAGATATTTTGCAATTATTTTTTTGATTTTTTTTTTTTTTTTTTAATTTAAAATTTTAAGAAAGACCTCTGCGGAATTTGTGATAAGGTTTCCGAAGAAGTGAAAAGAATTGAAATGTTTAATATTAAAAATCAAATTATCTTTTCATGATGGAAAGAGACGGTATTCAGGTTCTTTTTTTTTATTATTATTATTAAAAAAAAATTTTTTTTTTAAAGAAACCCATTGTGTTCAGATTGAATTTGCGCGTGGATTTTACCGATAAGACGGGTGTGCCACCCGGTAAAGAGGCATATGCTGTTAGTGGCTACACCGAACCAATAATCGCGTAACGTGTGATTTGTTGATTTTAATTAAAAACAACAACAACAAAGGAAATCATTAATTCTTTCAAGATGACATCTCTTCATTAACGGCAATGCATTCTGGGAAGTTTTGAATCCATAATAAAAAAAAAGGAAAAACAAGCATTTTTATCGATTATGTTTTGAATAAAAAATTCTGGAAGGATCAGAAATTTAAAAAAAAAAGGATCAAAATTATGATATTAATTTGAGAAAGAAAGTATAAATTTAAAAAAAAAAGGATCAAAATTATGATATTAATTTGAGAAAGAAAGTATAAATTTAAAAAAAAAAGGATCAAAATTATGATATTAATTTGAGAAAGAAAGTATAAATTTAAAAAAAAAGAATCAAAATTATAATATTAATTTGAGAAAGAAAGTATAAATTTAAAAAAAAAAGGATCAAAATTATAATATTAATTTGAGAAAGAAAGAATAAATTTAAAAAAAAGGATCAAAATTATAATATTAATTTGAGAAAGAAAGTATAAATTTAATAAAAAGGATCAAAATTATAATATTAATTTGAGAAAGAAAGTATAAATTTAAAAGAAAAGGATCAAAATTATAATATTAATTTGAGAAAGAAAGTATAAATTTAAAAGAAAAGGATCAAAATTATAATATTAATTTGAGAAAGAAAGTATAATTTAAAAAAAGGATAAAAATTATAATATTAATTTGAGAAAGAAAGAATAAATTTAAAAAAAGGATCAAAATTATAATATTAATTTGAGAAAGAAAGTATGAGTTAAAAAAAGGATCAAAATTATAATATTAATTTGAGAAAGAAAGTATAAATTTAAAAAAAAGGATCAAAATTATAATATTAATTTGAGAAAGAAAGTATGAGTTAAAAAAAGGATCAAAATTATAATATTAATTTGAGAAAGAAAGTATAAATTAAAAAAAAAGGATCAAAATTATAATATTAATTTGAGAAAGAAAGTATAAATTTTAAAAAAAGATCAAAATTATAATATTAATTTGAGAAAGAAAGTATAAATTAAAAAAAAAAGATCAAAATTATAATATTAATTTGAGAAAGAAAGTATAAATTAAAAAAAAGGATCCAAATTATAATATTAATTTGAGAACGAAAGTATAAATTTAAAAAAAAGTATCAAAATTATAATATTAATTTGAGAACGAAAGTATAAATTTAAAAAAAAGGATCCAAATTATAATATTAATTTGAGAACGAAAGTATAAATTTAAAAAAAAGGATCAAAATTATAATATTAATTTGAGAAAGAAAGTATAAATTAAAAAAAAGGATCCAAATTATAATATTAATTTGAGAAAGAAAGTATAAGTTAAAAAAAAGGATCAAAATTATGATATTAATTTGAGAAAGAAAGTATAAATTTAAAAAAAAGGATCAAAATTATAATATTAATTTGAGAAAGAAAGTATAAATTTAAAAAAAAGGATCAAAATTATAATATTAATTTGAGAAAGAAAGTATAAGCTAAAAAAAAAAGGATCAAAATTATAATATTAATTTGAGAAAGAAAGTATAAATTTAAAAAAAAGGATCAAAATTATAATATTAATTTGAGAAAGAAAGTATAAGCTAAAAAAAAAAGGATCAAAATTATAATATTAATTTGAGAAAGAAAGTATAAATTTAAAAAAAAGGATCAAAATTATAATATTAATTTGAGAAAGAAAGTATAAATTTAAAAAAAAGGATCAAAATTATAATATTAATTTGAGAAAGAAAGTATAAATTAAAAAAAAAGGATCAAAATTATAATATTAATTTGAGAACGAAAGTATAAATTTAAAAAAAAAAGGGATCAAAATTATAATATTAATTTGAGAACGAAAGTATAAATTTAAAAAAAAAGGGATCAAAATTATAATATTAATTTGAGAAAGAAAGTATAAATTTAAAACAAAAAAAATGAAATGTACAACAAAATAAAAAATGGTTGACTAATGTTGTATGTAAAGTTTTTAATAGTCATAACTATACATTATTAATATAAGAAATTGCAATATCTTTATACTTTTATGGGGAAAATGTGCTCCCATCACAGCTCGGCCCTGTCGGTGGGGCATTAGAATACGCCGACTGCGCCCCTGCAAAGGGTAAAAGTCCCTCAATGGGGGTCCTGGATATGACCTTAAACTATATCCAGTGGTAAGGCCCCAGCTTGTGGGCTTTAGGGAGTGTGGAGCCACCCTTTAATTACCATTGCTCCCAGGTCCACTCTAACCCGGAGTGGTAGTACCTGTTAGGGTTCCAACTATGGGTTAAATAGAAACCGACGTGAAAACAACAAATATATTCTATTAAAAAAATGTTCTTCAAAATCTTTGGATTCGGCATTAAATAACCTGAAAAGGGTTGATATGCCTTAAAACAAAAACAACCAACCAACCCACCACAGCCGGTTCTGGATATGACCTTAAACTATATCCGATGGTGAGGCCCTAGCTTGTGGGCTTTGGAGTTTGGAATCACCCTTTAATTGGCAGACCCGGAGTGGTAGTACCTGTTAGGGTCCCAACTATGGGTTAAATAGAAACCGACTTGAAAAAAAAAATATATATATATATATTCTATCAAAAAATTGTTCTTCAAAATCACTGGATTCGGCATTAAATAACCTGAAAAGGGTTGATATGCCGTAAAACAAAATCAACCAACTTATCGCAGCCAGCATCACCTCCATGGTGGTGGTGATTGTAATAAAAGCGGAAATGGAATTCTTATCTAAAATATAAACTAAATTCAGTCTATCATTTCTCTGTCCACCCCCATAGCTTTCTTCCTACAAAATAAATAGTTGATATTAGTACGTAATTCTTTTTGTGTGGAGGTGGGGTAACGGTACATTTGCATGAGAGAAAGGTAGATAGACAATTCGTAACATAAAATTCGTTTGTTATAAAAAAATGTATAAGTATTATTTTATTACTAGCGGGGCCTGTAGAAATTCCGCTGGGGGCTCATTCATATGTAATCTATTGGTGTTAGCATTCTGTAGATGTTCAGTGTAAATAGAGACGTTCTGATATTATTGTAGCTATTTTATTAAAACTGCAAAAGTATTTATCTAAGCTAGCACGAACGCCCGGCAAAGCCCGGTCGTAAAGTACGCTTAAATATGATATTTAAATTTTTGCAGATTTCGTATATATTATAAAATTGCGATTTCAAAAATAAAAAAAAACATATCCATATGACTTGGTTGCATTAGCATGAATCGAAACCGAAATAAAAACGTATAAAAATAAATATATATAACTTGAGTTTCTTTAATCTTAATCGAAACCAAAACTTATGAAGAATTATTGGTAAAATTATTTATGACAAGAAATGGAAGTACATGACAATTAAACGACCCGGATGTAAGCGTGACACAGAAAATGACACACACTCTATCTTATTAATATACTAGCGGGGGTACCCCGCGTTGTCCGGGTGTTTCGAGGTAAATTAAAACTCGGGGGGGGGGTAAATAAAATAAAAATTTTGGTAGGTGAGTATGAGGATCGAACCCGAACCCTTGTGGCAAAGTTGGAAATTAAAATGTGAAAAAAAAATATGCGACGTTAACCATTGGGCCACGGAAACACGTTTGAATTTATTTAATTACTTAGAATTTGCAAGTGCACGTTTTAATGTCTTAATGAGGTCAACTTTGACTGCGGGGTTTTTATATTTATTTTCCCAAGATGTTGGGGGGGGGGCAGCTCCCCTTGTCCAATTTGAATAGCAATTGTCTGATATAAGGAAAATATTTTCACATTGATTAAATATGATTTCTTTCGGACATTTCCAGCGATGGCAACCGGAAAAATACCGCCAGAATTAATGTTGCTTTTATTATAGGAAAAAGCCTAATGCACATGCGGCGAGCGAGAACTGTTGAATATTTATCTTCCCGAAGTGGAGCAAATTAAATAGACAGGCGGGATCCGTTGTTAACTCGGAAATATTATGATTTATATGTGATGTAAAAAGTTTTAAGAAGTTGTGAGCCGACCGACCGCTTCTCTGAAAAAAGCCTTTCTTGGACATACACAAAAAGCGAACATACATACACACATTTTCGCTTTTATATAGATAGATAGAAGATAAGATTTGCCTCGTGTGCGCGCGCCCAAGCTACAGACGAAGAGGGTGGGCAGGAGGGGGCGGATTTGTCTTTTTGCCTTCGTGTATTCGTTATTTTGGTGTTTTTAAATCGTATGAAATAAACCAGAATATATTAATAAATTAAATCCAAAACTATATTAGTAATGTATATAATGTCTTATTTAGAAAAACTGTGCGTGTATATATATATATATATATATAATGATTGCAACGTCTTGTCAGACGAGTGCCACTCCCTCAGACATTTAAAATCCATGAGCCCAAATGCCTGAGGGAGTATCTATACAAATATGATGTTACAGAGTCTTAGCTTTGTACGACAGCTAAGTCTCTCACTCGGCTCAAAATGTTGAGATCCAGCAACAAGCAAGAGCAAGATAGCCAGCAACAAATTAAACTGCAGACCAGCTTAATGTGGGTAATGGTCTTCCGCTTTATGGTTTTTTTAAATCAGAGATTTGCTTCTAGAAAGGTTGCCTTCACCACAGCTTACGGGAGCCCTCTCCACCTCAATACATATATACACACACACAAATATACACGGTGCTAGTTGGCCGTTGACCCAGAAAAAGAGTTCATTCGCCCTTTGGAAGGTCTTGTTTTTAATCCTTCAAGGAGACTAGCCGCCCTCCTCACCAAACAAGTCTGGTGGGGGAACCAGTTTAGTCGCCGGTGACTCGACCATGAGGCAGGTAATACTGGGTTACATGGTACCAGTAGCATATGACAAGACCTGATATATATATATATATATATATATATATATATATACAGGGTGACCAAAATGAACCGGGGCCCCAACTCTAATTAGGCCCCGTTTCTTAGTGTTTTGTCCGAATGAAATGAAACTTTGGTCATAACTAGTTCTTATTTACAATCCCTCCCCACGGGACAGAGTTAGACACCAGGGTCGTTTTTTTTAATGTGGAGAAAAGGAACAAAAATAAAAATTGTCTCAGGTGTGAAGGATTTCTTCTCCACTGACAGAGAACAAGAAATTGAAGTGCAGCATCCGAAGAACTTTGGTCATAACTAGTTTATTATATCCAAAACATCACATCAAAACACTAGGGTCTTTGGCTTTTTTTTTTCTCCGTTCTACAGCCTATGTTTTAGATGGCCTCCGTTTAGCTTTTGCTTTTATGGGGGTCACCGTAATATATTGAATTTTATATATTTTTAATAAACAAATATAAATGTAAATACATGAAGTACTAATAATAGTAAGGGGTGATAAGCATTAAAAATCCTCATCTTATAAATACGACACTGGTAAATTAAAAATTTATCCATTGGATTTCCAAATGAAAAAATTTCAAAGGTAAGGAAGACATCTTTTTCTAACATGAATAAATTAGACAAATTAATCATGAGTAGGTAGGTGGTATTTGATCAACACAGCTGGGAGTCATGATATAATACTCGGTTTTTAAATCTCCAAAACAGTGTTTCATGGTAAACAACTGATGATCCCTTAAATTAATATTAGGACTATTGTGAATTGGAGAGAGCAATTTGATGCAGTGATTGCAGGTGATTAAAGGACTTACTGGCTAAATAGTTTTCTAACGAATGATAAAAAAATAAGTTTTTTTTTATATTGTTTTAAAGTTTAAAATACTTTGAAGACACACACACACACATATATATATATATATATATATATGTATATATATATATATATATATCCTGTTTTCTAACAAGTGTTCCATCCTGGCGGCTGTTACTTATTCACCTTCGACGACATCAGTTTTGACAGCTTCGCCCCCCCCCAATCGTTCAGTGTGTTTTGGCTACCAACTGTCATGTGTGCGTGCACAGTTTCAACTTGCGATAAATATACACAGACGAGCTCAGGGGAAGATTAAATGTAGGCAATAGGAATAGAAAGACTTGGAAGAATGGATGAGAGAAAGAAAACATGAGAGGAAATCACAAGGGAGAAAGAAAATCATTTACAAACGGGTAAAATATATGATAGCACTAAAAAGGC
>NC_136521.1:4836767-4899267 GCF_053919585.1 Euprymna scolopes | reverse complement strand
TTTGGGCTCAAATCAAGTTAAGTTAGATACATGTCCAAGGAACCTATATCTAAAATTTCAAGTGTTTAGACCCCAAATTGTCGGAGAAGTTTGGTAGAGTTCTCAAAGGTCAAATCGTTGAACTTTGACCCCTTAACAACCAAATTTCTGGCCGAAAACCGATCGCATAGAGTTTCCCAGATCTCAGTACCCTGTATATCAAATTTCGAGTCTGTAGACTAAAAATTAACAGAGTTATTGGGTAGGGAAATCTACACAGACAGACACGTTCACTTTTATAGATATATAGATAATAATCGATGGAACATGAACTCTAATAATAAAATGAATGAAACCGGTAAAAATTAAAATATCATATTTAAGCGTATTTTACCTGTCTACGCCGGGTGTTCGTGCTAGCTTAGATAAATACTTTTGCAGTTTTAACCAAAAAAAAAAAAAAAAAAAAAAAAAAAAAAGCTACTATAATATCAGAGCGTCTCCATTTAATATGAACATCTACAGAATTACAACATCAATATAATACATATGAATCTGTCCCCTGTGGAATTTCCACAGGTCTCGCTAGTTTTCAAATTATATTGTTGAATGTTTAGGAATGATTTAATTAGAAAAAAAAACAAAAAAAACTTGCCCTAACCCTAACCCTAACCCTAACCCTTCATTTTTATGAGATGCGTAAAAGACGAGGTTTTAATAACTTTTTCTTTTGTTTTGTGAAAGAAAAAAGAGGAAGACGATGGAAGGGGGAAAGGCGAGATGTGGCGGTTTTTTTTTTTTTTTTTTTTTTTTTTTTTTTTTGAAACATAAAGGGAAGTTGTTATTTCTCACTAGATTATAAAAGCAAATTAAGTTTTTTACAAATTTTTACAAATCTGTCCTCACAGCAAACGGTGTTAACTAAAATTTGTCCCAACCCCCGGAAGATGTGTCAACGAACGCGCATCAGACTTGCCCGATTAAAACTTGAAAGAAATTGAATACGAAACGAATGAGAAGAATCCAATCTCTGCAGGAAACAATGGAATAATTCAGATGCCGCATCTTTCATTATCACAACTTTGCCCCCCCCCCCTCATTCCCTTCTTTTTTATCTTTCAGAAAACAAAATACTACTACAGGGTAGAATCATAAAACTGTCTCCCCAAAGTGTACAACACTACAACTAAAAAAGATGAGGGTAATAGTCCGCAATTAAATAAATGAATAACATTTATTTAATTGCGAACTATTATCCTCATCTTTTTTAGTTGTTATTTCGCGGCGTTTCGGCCAACTATTTCTCTGGCCTTCATCAGGTCGTAACACACCTTCTGAAGCCAAGCCTAGGTTTCTTTAAACTTGTGGACCGGCGCCAAGTGCTGCTGCGACACCCAGGGTCTGCCAGCGGCCACCTGATTGCACCAAGAAATCACCACGCTCTTCAGCACATCCAGGTACACTTTGGTGTTGACTTTCAAACCGACTTCGAAGGTGTGAGGTGGCATGATGTGACCATCACTTAAAATCACATTAAAGACCATAACTGTGTGCCGTCAGGTGCATTGAGCTGTGCCCTCAAACGTTGAACCGTCCGAGTTTGGATTTCGAGGATGTTGGCAATGGTCCTGCTGTCATAACTTTGATCGGTAACAGCATGAGTTGTAAAGCGGCGCATCTCCGATCTCGCTCGTTAAACATTGTTACTTTCAGACATGATAGAGGCTCCTAGCGCTGTTGGGATTTGTACAGAACTGGCCAACTAGTAGATGGTGCGCAACAAAATAAAGAAAACCGGTTTTCATCAAACGGAAATGGAATCATGCCTTTTCTAGGGCAACAATTTTATAGTTTCACCCTGTAATAAAATAAAACGAGTGTGATGTAAATGCATGTTTACTTATATATATATATATATATATATATATATATATATATATATATATAATGATTCTTTTAATCACATCAGTTAATATACGAAGGTATAATTTTATGCATAAATTTTCAGTATTTACTTCAACAGTTCTCAATACATAGGTAGAGCTAGGTAGTAAGTTATGACAATATATATGA
The DNA here is from genome assembly GCF_053919585.1 of Euprymna scolopes. Taxonomy (NCBI): domain Eukaryota; kingdom Metazoa; phylum Mollusca; class Cephalopoda; order Sepiida; family Sepiolidae; genus Euprymna; species Euprymna scolopes. The sequence goes on along the minus strand of NC_136521.1, from coordinate 4,897,215 downwards.
CAAGAATGAGGCGCGGAATATTCTGTGTAGCTTTATTGCCATATGTTTTCATAACTTACTATATATATATATATATATATATATATATATATATATATATATACCATTGCTCCCAGGTCCACTCTGATCCGGAGTGGTAGTAACTGTTAAGGTCCCAACCATGGGTTAAATAGAAACCGATTTAAAAACAACCAATATATTCTATTAAAAATATTTTCTACAAAATCTTTGGATTCAGCATTAAATAACGCGAAAAGGGGTTGATATGCCGTGAAACAAAAACAACCAACCAACCAACTGAGATATATATATATATATATATATATATATATATATATATATATATATATATATATATATATATATATATATATATATATAGCGTGTCCAGGGGTGATGAAAAAAATCCAATAAAGTGCTCGGCTCGATCGTAGATGTGAGAGCTGAAGATACAATATTTATTATGACACTATATATACATATTTCAATTTTCAATATTTTCGGTGTATCGAAACCAATGGTACGACCTTGAAATATGTATATATAGTGTCATAATAAATATTGTATATATATATATATATATATATATATATATATTAGTTTTTTTTTTGTTTTTGTTTTTTTGTTTTTTTGTTTTTTTTTTGCGGCATATTAACACTTTTCAGGTTATTTAATGCCGAATCCATATATATATATATATATATAGTTGTTTTTGTTTTGTTTCTGTTTTGTTTTTGTTTTTTTGTTTTTTTGCGGCATATTAACACTTTTCAGGTTATATATATATATATATGCAGCATTGTTTCTCGTAAACGTATATAATTAGTATACATAATTAAATAAAATAGATGATTTGTTTTTTCATTGTTTTTTATCTTTACATACGTTATTAAAGAATTATATGAATTGTTTAAAATAAATGAAAACAAGGGAGGCAATTCTTTTTTTTTTCTTTTTAGTTTTAGCCTAAAATAATCAAAACCGATTGATAAAATGCTGTAAGCAACAACGTCATCAAATCTTGACGTGTACCAAGTAATAAAAAAAAAACAATTTGAAAAGGTTTATTCATTTATGATTATTCGTCTCCCCATTCCCACTGAACATGTGTTAACTAAAAATTCATCAGACGGGTCCAATTGGAATTTAAATGAAATATAATCCGAAATAAGAATCCGATCTCTGCTAGGAACAATGGTAGGAGAGACTAGGAATTAATTCCGACGGCGTCGCATCTTTCTTTTTTGTTTCAAAAACCGAGACAGTCACACCTTGCCTTCCCTCCCTTCCCACATCTTCCCTTCCTTCCTCTTCTTTCTTTTCAAAAAACAAAAGAAAAAAAATCATTAAACCCTCATCATTTACTCATCTCAAAAAAAAAAAAAAAAAAATTCTGTAAATTTTTATCAAATTTTCTTTTGACCTGTTGTTAAAAATTCAAATTTTATGAAACACTAATTCAGAAATATTTCAATTCATGCCGAAACATTCGACAACAATTGATTTATTTAAAAATTAAAAAATATGAGAAAAATGTCTATAATCAATCATTCTACCCTTTCTCGAAAAAAAAAAAAATTAAATAAAATAATGTAATAATTTTCAGTGGATTATCACAGATCCAATTTATCTCCCCTAAATTATACTAAGAAACGAGAACACAGTCTTCTATCCTTTCTTCTGACTATACCAAAATAATAAACTACTGTATACGGATGACACCACACACACACACACATACGTGTATATATATATATATATATATATATATATATATATATATATATATACATATACACTACATTATGTCAGGTCATGTGATATGCTACTGGTAACATGTAACCCAGTACTACCCGCCACATGGTCGGATCACCGGTGACTAAACTGGTTCTCATCAGATTTGTTTGGTGAGGAGGGCGGCTAATCTCCCTGAAGGATTAAAAACAAGACCTTCCAAAGGGCGAATGAACCCATTTTCGGGGTTAATGGCCAACTAGCACCATGTGTGTTTGTCTGTATGTGTGTGTTGGGGTAGAAAAAGCTCCCGTAAGCCGTGGTGAAGGCAACCTTTCTAAGAGAAGCAAATCTCTGATATAAAAAAAACATAAAGCGGGAGACCAGTACCCGTATTAAGCTGGTCTGCAGTTTAATTTGTTGCTTGCTATCTTGCTCTTGCGTGTTGCTGGATCTCAACATTTTGAACCGAGTAGAGAGAGACTTAGCTGTCGTGCAAAGCTAAGACTCTGTAACATCTGTGTATAGATACTCCCTCAGGGATTTGTCTATAAAAATGGTCCTGTGGCGATGGAAGTCATTTTTGGGTTCAAGGACCTTAAGTGTCTGAGGGAGTGGCACTCGTCTGACAAGACGTGGCATTCATCATATATAATCATGAGTCGCATCTTCCGCTTGGTGCGGATTGCGAACCTACATAACTTATTTTTCTCCATTCCTTCTGATCCAGGGCAAGTTGGTTGATGAACGCCCAACTGTTAAGAGATGTCCAACTGGCTACATTATGTAGCCAGACTTTGTGGAAGTATCCTCTAGATTATGTAACCAGACTTTGTGGGCACCCTGTGTGTATGTATATATATATATATATGTAGAAAACAGCTTTTTCTTCTCCCTTAGGCCGAAAAATCACTCATTAAAAAATGAGGACTGAGGGACAAATAAGAAGAAGCGAGAGTAACAGGAGCTGCCGATAACGAACGCATCCACAATGCGGTTTCTACTCTCCATAAAAAAAAACAAACTATTAAGTATTATACTTAATAAAAGTCCAACGGACGTGTTTAAGGGAAAGTATGGTGATAGATTCCCCTCACACTAACTAAAAATGAGTACAATTCGTAATCTATTTTTGCAATCAACTCGATAGATAAATAAACATATATGTACGAGGAAAAAAAAAAGCTAGCATTTAATAAAACAGAAATACACAAATTAAATACTGAAATAAAATGGAGTTGTTAATATTTTAAATCTAAAATAAAAAGCATGATTGAAATCACTTATCTCAACAAAAACAATTCCGTCTCCAAATTGCAAACTGTATTGAAAGAAATTGAGTTAGTAGCGTTCAAAACATTTTTTTTGGAAATTAACCGTTAAAAGAAAATCGTGATTTTATTCTGAACTTAAGCTAGTAACGTTTTAAGAAGCTTACGATATAAAAGAAAAGGCGGATGGGGGGGGGTTCTTCCGAAAGTAAGTTGGTGCCGTTATAAGTAATTTCGAGATAAGATGGAAGCCGGTATTGGACTAGAAAAAATTATGTACCTAGACTTTGTGGGCTCCCTGTATATATATATATATATATATATATATATATATATATATATATACAGGGAGCCCACAAAGTCTAGCTACATAATTTACAGGGTGCTTTCACAAAGTCTGGCTACATAATGTAGTCAGACTTTGTGGACACCCTATATAAGCGCTTCTGCAGGATTCGGGCAGCCGCCGTTGTTAGAATGTAATAATTCCAATTTCTTCTTCACGGCAAATAGGTAACAAACAAGAATTTTTCCGAATAGAAAAATGTTTGAAAACGAAAACGTTTATCGTATAAAATTGTATCAAAATATAATTTGTAAAAACATTTACTGAAATGTTTGCGTAAGAAAATATCATTTTAATAAAACAATTTTGTAATGAAAGCAACATTAGATTTTTATAAAATAAATAGTTTTTTTTTTGGGGGGGGGGGTCTCGAGCAAATTAATAATTTGAATGAAACCTCTTTCCGAATTAAAGCAACATTGGATTTTTTTTTTTTTTTTTTTTTCCAAAACTTTTTTTGACCTCGAAACTGAAACTTTTCCCAAAAAGCGCTACCTGGCGACAGTTAGCGAAACGCACCAAAAAACATGGCGGCCATCTGCATAATGTTGAAAACCGATATATATATATATATATACACACATACAGTCGGCAAAAAGAAAGTCCGCACTTGTAATTTTTTTCAAAAACTGCAAATTTAAGCTAAATTTAATGTAACTGTTTAAACAAACTATGTCTCATTTTATTGGCTTTTTATTCTTCTATAATTTCACCTGTTCATATTTGACTTTTAATTGAAATATTGTCGTGTTCACATCAATTGAAAAGGAATAACTTCAAATTGAGTAGGTAAAAAAAGTCTGCAGCAACAAATTCGTTTAAAACCAGCTTATATTATCGCCTCTAAATCAGTTTAAAATATCCACCAACAGGCAACAAAGCATCTCTAATCGTAATTGTTGTTTTTTTTATTATCATTTTGAACTTGAAATGGTATAGTAATAATAACTTTTAAAAAAAAACTATGAGAATCTCACAAAATATGGAAAATAACACGAAAAATAGACGTGGAAATTGCGTATGGTTTAATCCGCCTCATAGTGCACACATACAAAATAATTTACAGGAAAGATTTCATCAAAATATTGATAAAAACTATCCAAAATAAACCAACTTGGGATTATTATGATATAAAAATTATAAACTGTAATACCGTTATCTTTCTCTACAACTACTAATTTAGTGGAAAAATAGATAAGGAGATTAAAGAAGGTGGTTTCTTTAATAAAAAATTGAAGAGGAATCACTTTGCAACTGTAGAAATATTGATGAATGTCGGTTGGAAGTTATATATATATATATAAACTACTTAATTTACTCGCATAAAATTAATATACGAAAGTATAGATTTATGCGTAAACTTTAAGTATTTACTTCAAAAGTGCTCAATACGTAGGTAGAGCTAGTTAGTAATTTATAAAATATATATGGCGATTAAGCTACGCCGAATATTCAGTGTAGCTTAATCGCCATATATATTTTATAAATTACTATATATATATATATATATATATATATATATATATATATATATAAAACTTGTTTCTTATCATTGAGCAATATAAGTTGAAATAAGTCGGTCAACTTAGCTCATATGCACAGATCGTCAAATAATGATTAGATCACTCTGACTGACATTAAAAGCATTTAAAAAGAATAAATGTTTAAATCTCAACTGTATTTCTCACGGTTGATGCTAGCCAAATGGATTGGGTCCTTGCGAATGAAGTCAGACATGACTTCTGTTGCCGGGTTCGAATCTCTCGACTGGTTTTAATCGTGACATCCTGCACTGATGATTCTAAAAAGGATGAAACTCTAGTGCGGCAGAGGTATTTAATAATTATCATAGTAAATAATTTTATATGTATACAGTGTACCCCGGATATAAAGTACCTATAAGACCTTACAACATTCTTATGTCCGGGTTTCTTATATCGGGGTACACTATACATTAACACAGGCTCTAATTTGGAACTAGAGAAAATCTTTTCTATCCCGTTTTCGTCTGTTTTGGTCTCTTATATCTGGGTCACACTGTATATATAATTCAGTGTCTGTGTTTTTGTGGTAAGTTTGTGTCTTTCCTATAGAAAAAGAGGTTAGAGATGTTGATAATTGAAAAATGTTTACTGTGAGACAATTGTATTCTGTGACGCTAATTCTGGCGTTGCGAAATTACAGTTTTTAACATTATTTCTTGGAATAATTGGAGACCGTTCTTTTAGTGTCTGACTTCGCACGCGCTTTTCTTTGATATCATTTGAAATACTCTTCTTTTTTTCAAAAAAAAAAAAGAAAAAATAGTCACCTTGCCTTTCCGCTTCCATATTTCCCCTTTTCCTCTGCTTTTTCTTAAAAAAAACAAAAAAAAACAACAGAGGCAAAACCTTATCATTCACTTGTCTTCAATTCATGTAACACGAAAACATAAATAAGTTTTATTTTTTCTCTTAAACAGAATCTTCACCGAGTATACCTATAAATTGAATTTATTTTGCCCTTAACTAATCAGAAGAAATAGCAACAATCAATCCATCAATAGGAAATAAAGTGTGAGTTGACATGATTAAAATCCGAACATTGGAATTCAAAATGGCGTAATTGAAACATTAAAGATATTTGCATCATATCCAATCACACTTTATTTCTTTTTGATGGATTGATTGTTGCTATTTCTTCTGATGAGTTAAGGGCATAATAAATTCACTGATTGATATAATAATTAAATGATTGATTTTGCGCTACGAAACAGATACTGTCAAGATTAGTAAATGTCAAGTGAATTAAAGGAATAAAATATAAGATGGTCAACATCAAGAATTTTGAAATATAGTTTTTTGTTATTTATTCACTAAATTGCTCTGTAATTACATTGAGCTTCTTAAATAAGGATTTTTTTAATATATTATAAGAATATATATTTCTACAGAAATATAATATATATATATATAGAGAGAGAAAGAGAGATAGAGACAGAGGTTGCGAGAGAGAAAAGGAGAAAGACATATATATATATATAGAGAGAGAGAGAGAGAAAGAGAGATAGAGACAGAGGTTGCGAGAGAGAAAAGGAGAAAGACATATATATATATATATATAGGGAGAGAAAGAGAGATAGAGACAGAGGTTGCGAGAGAGAAAAGGAGAAAGACATATATATATATATATAGAGAGAGAGATAGAGACAGAGGTTGCGAGAGAGAAAAGGAGAAAGACATATATATATATATAGAGAGAGAGATAGAGACAGAGGTTGCGAGAGAGAAAAGGAGAAAGACATATATATATAGAGAGAGATGGAGATAGAGAGAGGGAGGAATGGAGATAGATAGATCGATAGATAGATAAGGATGGAGATAGATAGAGGAAGGGAGAGAAAGGGGAGATAGATAGATAGATAGATAGATAGATAGATAGGTAAATATTCGATATGATGCAAATGCCTTTAATATGTTTTCGTTACGCCATTTTGAATTCCAATATCCGGATTTTAATCATGTCAAATCACACTTTATTTCCTTTTGACGGATTGATTGTTGCTATTTCTTCTGAGGAGTTAAGGGTAAAATAGATTCACTAATCAATATAATAATTAAATGGTTGATTTCGTGCTACGAAACAGATGCAGTCAAGAATGCGAAATGTCAACTGAATTAAAGGAATAAATTATAAGATGGTCAACATCATGAACTTTGGAATATAGACTATTGTCATTCATTCACTATATATATATCGATCTTCTATACTCCTATCAATTCGGTTTTCATTTGTATGTATTACTATTCATATTAAAACCCGTCTTTTCTTTTTATTTAAAAAGAAAATACAATTTTCTTATACAGGGTGGGCAAAAATAAGGGTCCTATCTTTAAATTTGAATAACTTAAAAAGTAGGACCCTTATTTTGGCCCACCTTATATATGGGTTGTAGAACTGCATTCATAAGCAAACAATCTAGCTAATTTGCATATTCTTTTAAACATTCATTTTAATTAATTCCCTACGAGTTTTTTTTTTTTCATTTTTCTGATGTGATGGTCATCTTTAGTTAACTATTATGTATAACTAGCATGGGTGCCCGGCGTTACCCGGGTGTTTGGAGGTGTATGCTGAACCCCCCCCCCCCCCGAAAAAAAAAACCGGTCAACTTTTTTTAAACTTTGACCCCTGACCCATTAACATTTGTTTTGGGCTCAAATCAAGTTATTAAGTTAGATACAGATTTCTAATGGGATGATCATCTTGAGTTAACTATTACGTGTAATTATATTCATGCAGATATTCTACATGATTTATACTTGCATAATATTTGCATGAAAAGTTTATAGTAAACACAAAATTGTTTCCATATATATTTATGTATACGTATATATTTTTGTTTAACAAATTTTACCTACCAAACTTCTAGAGTTTTTGGTCTACAGACATGCAACCTCATATATAAGGTATTTGAATCTATGCAAAACTTTATATTTGGGTTTTAGCCTGGAAAAACCGGTGCAGAAGTGTGAAAATCAAACAAATGAAATTTACCAAGTGAAGGTCGAACGCCGGCATTACGAATACATAATGGAATAGCTATTGGTTCATGTTTCCATTTTTAGCCTTGCAGTAAACATGTTTTCATAGCCCAGCCATTGACGGCAGAGGCAAACTAAATCGTGAGCTGAACGTTTTGGTTTCGATTCTCGGTGGTGGCGCATGAGTCTTTTTTTTTTTTTTTTTTTTTTAAATACTTTCATTACTATATATCGCATTCAATCTATTTATAAAAGTGAAAATGTCTGTCTTTTGTCTATGGTACTTAAGAAAGACTATTATACAGAAAGGCATTACTTTACATATTCACACTTTTTAATATATACATATGCACATAACCTTATGAACAGTATATAGGGCCCGAGCAAAGCCGGGTGGAACTGCTAGTGTGTGTGTGTGTATATATATATATATATATATATATATATATATATTTAAGCCTGACGAATCCTAGCGTGGATGAAACGCGGAATATTCTATGTTGCCATATATATTTCTATAACTTGCTACCTAGCTCTACCTATGTACTGAACACTGTTGAAGTAAATACTGAAAATTTGCACATAAGATTAAATTTCTGAATATTTATGTGATTAAATGAAGTAGTCATATATATATATATATATATTATTTGCTATATTAATTATTAAATACCTACAGACACTAATCAGTGCAGGGTCTCAGGATTAACACCAGTCGATAGATTCGAACCCGGCAACAGAAGCCATCTCTGGTTTGATTAGCAAAGACTTAATCCATTCGGCTACCGTTAATCGCAAGAAATATTGCTGAAATTTGAACATTCACTTATAAATGCTTTTTAACCTCTGTCAGAGTGATCTAATCATTATTTGATGATCTGAGTATATGTATGTATATATATATATATATATATATATATATATATATATATATATATGTAATCCCTCCAGTGCAGCTCAGCTCAGGTGCATAGGCTTGTGATTGAAATGCACCCATAGCCGATACCTGTGGCGTTACCTTATGTAATTAGGAGCTATTAGTGACCTCCAGGTCGACCAATGCCTGGTGGCGACCCCTCACCCCCGATTCCCACCCCAAGCTGTCAGCTTAAGAATCTCTGGATTTCTTCATATCGCTCAAACAGAGGGTCTGAAAACAACCTTTTCGCTGTTAACGGATTTACAATAGCAATAAGATAAGAACAATTATTTGTTTTTTTTCTTTCTGACAAAATCCCATAGACATTTCTGTTTAAAACAACATCAAACCATCATCATCATTAGAATTCAGCCGTGCGAATTCCTCTGCATTCGTGTCGACTAGCAAGGTCACTCGGCATCGCTCAGTCCGCATCATGTCACATATATATAAAAAGAAGAATCGAATACCATTGTGTCAGAGGGAATGCTATTTAGGTCTAAGTTTAAAACGCATCCTCAGCAATTACTGTCTTCCATAGTTGTCGTTGTATCCCCATGTTTTGCCCAACAAAACCTCTGGTCGGCTTTGAGTAGGATTGGGGCCGTGGCACAGTGGATAATAACATTAAATTTCTATGGTTCCAGGTAGCATTGTCTGAAGATAGCGGGTTCAATCCTACTCAAAGCCGGCCAGAGCGTTAGTTGGCCAAAATGTGGTGAGACAACAACTATGGAAGGCAGTAATTTCTGAGAATTCATCAGGAGATGCAAAGTTCTTATCCCATCGTAGTAACCACTTAACGAAGGCCAGAGGAATAATTATCCGAAACGTCATGAAAACAACAACAAAAAGATGAGGATAACAGTCCGCAATAAATAAATGAATAAACAATACTCATCTCGATAATGAATTCCAATTAATTTAAAAAAAAAAAAAAAAACGTTTTTATTTTTTTACAAAGATTTAAAAAAAAAAAAAAAAAAAAACAGCAGTAGCCATTTGTATAATATATAATGTCAGACGTTTTAGTCCGTTAAAAACTGGCAAAAACGTTATAGCCCGTATACTCATTAACTAGGTGTATCAGAATTTTTGTAGGAATTTTTGACACCCCTAACACGAAACTGCGAATAAAATATAAAAAAAAAAAACAACTCATAATTTCTCTTTTAAAAGTGGGTTGTTTATTTTCTTTATGGATTATACTTCCAAAATAAACTATTAAAGTTGTTTTAAAAGCAATAAAAAAATTTTTTTTTAAACAGTAATGAATTTTACGAACTCTATATTTTTCACTTTTTAAACTTTAAAAATCTATCAACATTTTTCTATTCATTCTATGTTTACGATATTTTCAGGGTCAATGTGAAATGTTATGCTCTTTCCAATAAACCGAATATAATATTTTAGACAAACGTTTTTTTGTTTTTTTTTATTCGGGCTTCCCCCCCCCATTTTCAAGTGTCTATTAAAAAGTAAATAATTAATTTACGCACCAAAGTTTTATATATCACAAATTAAAGAGAAAAGGTCAATAAATAATATATTCAAATTTAAAACAAAAAAAAGTAGTATTTTTTTATAAATTTACCTGTAAAGTCCGAAGTTTAAAACCTTTTTTTTTTAAACTACGTTGTTTATGAAACCTTGGTCCTTGCTCCTTGAATTGAAAAAAAAATTAGAGCTTGAATTACATTTTTCGAGTAGTTATAAGCTTGGAAAGACAGGGGGTGGAATAATTCACGCCTCCCATTTTGAAATGTCTATTAAATAGTAAATAATTAATTTACTCACCAAAGTCTTATATATCACAAAGTAAAGATAAAAGATCAATAAATAATATATTCAAATTTAAAACAAAAAAAAGTTGTTTTTTAGAAATTTACCTGTAAAGTCCGAAGTTTAAAACCATTTTTTTTTTTTTTTTTTTTTTTTTTTGTAATGAAACCTTGGTCTTTGCTCCTTTAATTGAAAAAAAAATTAGGGCTTGAATTATATTTTTCAAGGCGTTATAAGCTTAGAAAGACGGGGTGGAATTATTCAATATTTTTCACGAAATTTCTGACACACCTAGCCATTTGTCGTCCCTTAATTCGTCATACATAAAATGTTATATACCACTGCTCATCAACATTTTTATTATATTGTTTTATGTTTTTCTGTTAATTTAAAAAATTAAAATACCTTTTGTTTTATCTTTTGCAGGTGAGTTATTTACTTCGACACTGCTTTCGTTTTGTCAAATCTTCGGTAACGTACAACACATTTTTCTTTTTTGTTTTTTTTGTTGTCTTTTGATCGCTTGACCGTCCAAGGCCATTTTTTGTGATAGATGCTCTCTCATTGTAGAATTATATAACGGAGAAAAATACCTTCGGCAGTTTTCATTCTATTATTAATAAATAGCACGTCTGACTCGGTGAATATTCATAAACAAAACGTCTTAATCTAGAAAGTTTAAAAAAAACAAAACCGGATAAATCGGTCTAGAAAAAAACGTATAAATCGGTCCAGAAAAACAAACGTATAAATCGGTCTATATATAATATAACCCTACCTCGTCCGAGGGCCGGGCCGCATCCATCGCTATCCTTGTTCAATGGAGCATACTTGTGATGTACTTCTGGCCGTGTTCGTCGCTCCCAGCTCACAGGACCATAGATGCAACCCAGCAGGGCTACATTCTTACTTGACTAGTGGTAGACCCCTCAAGGGTGACCAGACGCTCACTGGTCACTGGAAAATCTCTTCTGCTGTTCAGGGCACGCGAAATGTGCATGACCCTAAGTCCGTGTGGCAACACTGTCGATTTCGGCCGTCACTTTGGCTTTGTGCTGGATCCAGTCGGTCTCCTTCATCATCTGGCGTCAGGGCATACCTGAAATAAACTGCATCTTCATTTCAGGCCGGCAATCGAGAAACAAGGAAAAACTCTGGGACATTTTTATATAACGAAACAAAGAATCGTTTTACACTTGTTTAGTCGAGTTCTTTGATTCAAGCTTCATGATGCAGGTTGCATACTTAAGTTCCATTAATCAATTTCCCAGCTAAGAACAAGAGCTTTTCAACTTAGCTCTTATGGATAGTTCGACCCCCCCTGGCGGGGTGAGAGCGATGTGTACGTCTCGATGCCAGTCAGTAAAAAAGGACTCTGAACCCTATTCTAGAAAAGACAATCGTTTTTATCAAATCAGAAATTCCTCCCTCCACCTTTTTGGAGTTATTCTTCTCTTTTCCATTCTCTTATTCTTGTTCTTCTCTTGTGAACTCATTATTTTATTCTTTTCATTTTCTCTTTCTTTTCTCTCTTCTTCATCTTTCGTGACCATATCTCTCCCTAGGTTCAATTTATTTATCTGTCCAACCAACCCATCACTGGCTGGTGATCTGGCAGTTAAACACAACAGGTGGGCCCAAACGACAACACCCCACAGACACCAGAGCAGACCTCCTGAACCCAAGTCATTGTACCTGTCTCACTCAATTAGTAGTTAAAATTCATTTTTTTTTTTTTTTTTTTTACCAAATCCAACTAGAAAAACAATCTCTTGTTCCACGAATCATATTATCAGATCTTATATTTTCTTTTCTCATTGAAATATTTACTCTTTTCTGGTGGACAGGAATATCATAAACAGCTGTTTTTCCTCTCCCATCTTCTCTTCCTCTATTTGAAAAGCAAGATCATCTGGTGTCGCCAGGGATCTCGTCATATGTAAAAACAAACGTATAAATCGGTCTAGAAAGAAGAAAAAACGTATAAATCGGTCTAGAAAGAAGAAAAAACGTATAAATCGGTCTAGAAAGAAGAAAAAACGTATAAATCGGTCTAGAAAGAAGAAAAAACGTATAAATCTGTCTAGAAAGGAAAACAAACGCATAAATCGGTCTAGAAAGGAAAAACAATGTATAAATCGGTATTGAAATAAAAAAAATTGCATGAAAAGAAAAAGTCTAATTATGCAAATCGATTGTCTATTCAGTATTTCGTTTATGAATTATCCTGAATACTAGAAATCGATCATTCTTGTGTAAATTCTCCAAACAAAATTTCTGCGTAGCTTAAATACCATATATATTTTCAAAACTTACTACCTAGTTCTACTTATGTAATGAGCATCGTCGAATTAAATACTAAAAACAGATACATAAAATTATATATTTTGTAAACTGCCTCCGTTCAGTCTCAAGAGACAATGGACACCTCTGTAAGCGTAGCTACGCGTGTAATTGTGAGGCAAGAGGTTCGTAATCATCAACCACACTTCTCCTGAATTGGCACTGCTTTGGTCCAATGGCAAGGAGAGGCCAAAGACTGATAGGAAACAATATTAAGATATGGGGAGAGCACAAACAGCGCCTGGAATTCCATAATGGTCACCCATTTTAGTACTTACCAGTCTTAACGTTGCTTAACTTTGGTGATCTGACGGAAACCGGTGTGTTAACGTGGTTATGCTGTATGTATATATATCTTCTCTATATAAATAAAATGAACTCATTTTTTCCCGTCTGATTTTGGCATTAATAGGATTAAAAATCAAGATATTTCATGCAAATATAATATGCACAAACGGCAGAACAATATCTGAGGTGTGTTATAGGCTTATTATTTCTCAAATTCCTCGATAATCTTAGATTTCTATACTTTTTCTGCTGAGAAATCACGGCCAAAATCGGTTAAGTTCAATGGAAGTGGTAAAATATTTTCTCTCTAATAAATTCCTCCTCACCCTGCCACCACTTAACACCGTTTGGGGATCGTTCACAAGGAACAGTTGAGAAGAGAACACCGGTTTGGCTTCGTAGTTCTTTCATGTGAAGTTATTTAAAATCACTAAACTAAGCTGCAGTGCTCTGTGGCGTAGTGGTTAGCGTGCTGGACAATTCACATTATATTTTCACGTTCGCGCCGACCTACCGTAGTCGTTTTTTTTTTTTTTTCCTAAACAACTGGAATGGACTTTTCTTGGTGGCCGAACTGTTAACGTTGCAGATGTTTTTGTTTTTTTTTTCACTTTATTTTCCTACTTTTACTCATGACTCCGGGTTTGATCCTTCCTACTTACCTACCATAACATTTTTTAAAACTTTCCCCCCCCGTCCCGGAAACAAACACTCGGGCAAAATTACAATAAGTTTACCAAGGTAATCAAAATGATAAACTTAAAATATATTATAAATATTAAAGAGTTAATATTTACAAGTAAAATAAACTCAGCCAGATGTAAAAGCTCAATAAAACCGAAAAGGAAATAGAACTTATAATTTTTTTTTTTTTTTTTTTTTTTTTTGATTCATCCAGCCTTGACAGACGTGTTTTTAAATATTCTCTCCAGTACTTTTCTTTTAATGATTTGGAATTCATTCTATTTGCGCCTTTTTCCAAGGAACTCTGCCTTTTGGATTATTTTGAACCATTTGGAATTTACCCATTGGATTGAAATTTTAAATTCGACCGTTTTGGATTTTACCATTTTTGGATTTTTACCCTTCACCGGACTATCCATTCATGTGAAATCTTTTTATTATTTTTCTTTTGCCTCCTGTTCCCCTTACCTCACCCTTTTTTTAACCAAGTAAGATCTGTGACTTACTTGTAGTTTCATTAAATACTTTTATATGCAAAATCCGATCCTGCATTTTGCTAATTCCTACCCTCTGATGAGAAGGAGAGTATTTCTTCGAAACTCCACGGATTAAGGACTATCCACTTATCTTGTGCTTCTTTTTTAAAATTAAATATGTTTTAACTCTTTTTCAAGATGTCTTTTAACATGTTTTATTAATCATCTGTTCATATTATAAGCTCTATTTCCTTTTCGGTTTTATTGAGCTTTTACATCTGGCTGAGTTTATTTTACTTGTAAATATTAACTCTTTAATATTTATAATATATTTTAAGTTTACAATTTTGATTACCTTTGTAAACTTATTGTAATTTATATAATGTGTGTGTGTGTGTGTGTGTGTTAGATTAGTGGGCAAGTGTTTATTGAAATGAACATTTGTTTAGGTCATTTACAAGCACTGATACCATGGGTAAAACTGCCTACTATCAACGCGATGGTTGTACCTATTTACTATGCCTCCCCACGGGACAGAGTTAGACACCAGGGTCGTTTTTTAACGTGGAGAAAAGGTACAAAAATAAAAATTGTCTCAGTCGAGAAGGATTTCTCCTCCACCGAAAGAGAACAAGAAAATGAAGTGCAGCATCTGAAGAACAGATGGTATTTATTTGCTCCTCCACCGAGCAAATTAGGCACAAGGCCGATTTTTAATGTGAGGAGTGAAAGGAGGGGGAAGGGAAAAAGGGGACCAGCTCCCGATAGGTGGGAAATGGGAGCTGGTTAAAGGTCAGGCATGTGGGGTTGCCCCCACATCTGGTCCTTGCTAGTCATAGCTAGTCCTAGCTAGTCATAGCTTGCAGTATCTGCCGGAACAGATGGTATTTATTTGCTCCCCCACCGAGCAAATTAGGCACAAGGCCGATTTTTAATGTGAGGAGTGAAGGGAGGGGGAAGGGAAAAAGGGGACCAGCTCCCGAGAGGTGGGAAATGGGAGCTGGTTAAAGGTCAGGCATGTGGGGTTTCCCCCACATCTGGTCTTTGCTAGTCATAGCTAGTCATAGCTTGCAGCATCTGCCGGAACAGATGGTATTTATTTGCTCCCCCACCGAGCAAATTAGGCACAAGGCCGATTTTTAATGTGAGGAGTGAAGGGAGGGGGAAGGGAAAAAGGGGACCAGCTCCCGAGAGGTGGGAAATGGGAGCTGGTTAAAGGTCCGGTATGTGGGGTTTTCCCCACATCTGGTCTTTGCTTGCAGTATCTGCCTGAACAGATGGTATTTATTTGCTCCCCCACTGAGCAAATTAGGCACAAGGCCGTTTTTAATGTGAGGTAAAAACCAGCTCCCCTAAAAGTAGGCAAAAAGGGGGCACTCTGGTTACCAAAAATAATAATTGTCCCAGTATAGAGGGTTTCCCCTCCATTGACTGGTACAAATTATCTTAAGTGCAGCATCTGCCGGAACAGATGGTATTTATTTGCTCCCCCACCGAGCAAATTAGGCACAAGGCCAATTTTTAATGTGAGGAGTGAAGGGAGGGGGAATGGAAAAAGGGGACCAGCTCCCGAGAGGTGGGAAATGGGAGCTGGTTAAAGGTCAGGCATGTGGGGTTGCCCCCACATCTGATCTTTGCTAGTCATAGCTAGTCATAGCTTGCAGTATCTGCCGGAACAGATACTACACTTTGATCTTGACCAAAAGGCCAAGAACGCGATGGTTGTAGGTTCAATCCTTGGCTTGTGAAATGTGCTAGTCTAGCCGCACCGATAAGTTGTAATACAAAGAAAAGTACTGCATGTGGATAACCTATATATTACGGCAAAATCACGTTGACACACCGGTCCTCGTCAGATCACCGAAGTTAAGCAACATTGAGCCTGGTTAGTACCAGTTGAGTGACCATTTGGAAATTCTAGACGCTGTATCTGCTCTCCGCTTATCTCGGCATTTGTTTCCAGTCGTCTTGTACATTTCACTTGCCACTGGTATTCAATAATGTCGACTCAGGAGACGTGTAGTTGAAGATTATACACCTCCTGCCACAAAAAATTCACGCGCAGACACTCCTTTGTGAGTATCTATATTCTGTCAAAGACTGAAGGAGCCCCTTATATATCTGAGAAAAAGAGTCTAACACTCGAGAAGTGCCCATATTTTAGTGATGGTTTCGAAATTATAAATATTGCGTTTATTGCGTGTGTGTGTGTTTTTTTTTTTTTTACATAGTGATCACCACTTATCAAGGCCCGGAAGCCACTCAGGGATAAGGGTTATTGCAAGTACATTACGTTAGTGTGGAGATTTGATGAAGTGTTTACTTAAGGGGGCGGTTCATTAGGAATTTGTTAACATTGGACTTGAACACATCCAAGTTGTAGTCCGGAGGAAAGCAGGCAGACGGAACAGAGTTCCACATGCGTGCAGTTCTAAGAAAGAAGCTTTGTTCATGAAATTTGCGTTTTGATTTAGGCACAGATATAGAGTGGGGGAAATTTTTCACAGTGGATTCAGCTAGACGGGTGTTTTTCGTGAAAGATTGGCGAGGGGGGACCAGGGATTGGAGTTCAGACGAGCACCTGCCATGGAAATAACGATAAAACAAGGATAGGCTCGCAACGTCTCTTCTGTGGGAGAGAGGTTGCAGGGTAGAGAAAAGGGCATCCCCCACTAAACCACGAAGTCTATTTTGTACTCTGTCAAGGCATGATAGGCTGTGTTTTGGCAGCTCCTGCCCAGATATGGCAACAGTATTCCATCCTTGTGTGTTTTATTCAAGCGCTGCATATGCATATAGATAAGGAATGTCTTCCTTTCCGGGCAACATCGGGTTGCTTTGAGATATAGATATATATATATCTATATATCTATAAAAGTGAACCTGTCTGTCTGTCTGTCTGTGTATATTTCCCTACGCAATAACTCTGTCAATTTTTAGTCTATAGACTCGAAATTTGAAATACCGGGTACTGAGATTTGGGAAAATCGATGTGACGGATGTCAGCCAGAAATTTGGCTGTTAAGGGGTCAAATTTCAACGATTTGACCTTTAAGAACTCTACCAAACTCCTCCGACAATTTTGGGTCTAGAAGACACTTGAAATTTTAGATATAGGTTCCTTGAACGTGGATCTAATTTAATAAAGTGATTTGAGCCCGAAACTATAAATTTTAAGGGGTCATAATAGGGGTCAAATTAAAAAAAAATTTACTCTTTTTTTTTTTTTTTTTTTTTTTGCTCAGCATACACCTCCAAACACCCGGGCAACGCCGGGCTGAAACGCTAGTATATATATATATATATATATATATATATATATATATATATATATATATATATATAATGTACACAGCACTTCATTTTATTTTCATTGTATTACACGGTTTCGATGAGGTGGGGGCTTCTTCTGCAGCCGATAATAAAAAACCTAACGCGGACGACAATGAGACAAGAAAGTAAAAACAAACCAAAAAAAAATGGTCAATGGATAATACGTTCGTAAAGAGGGAATTCTTCCATTTGCCACGGAACAATTGAGGCAGTGCGTGTTTTTGCGGAGAGAAGTTTGGGAAGCAAAAGCTTATCGAACATCTGCTATGAGCGTATAAATCTATCGATAATCGAAGTTCGGGAGGAGGGGGATGTTGGGTTATTAAAGGACGAGTGGATGAGCGTAGAGTATTTAATGGCAGAGGGATATTGGTATTAAGAGATTTACCAGGGGCAAAATGAGGGGGGGGGGGGCGAGACGGAGAAAGTGTGAAGAGAGAGAGAGAGAAGGGAGATGGTGAGAGGCAGATGTAAGACGTTAGAAAGAGAGAAGGAGAGGTGAAAAGGAAAGAGATAAGAGAGTAGAGACGGGATTGTAAAAGAGAAAAAGGGGAGGAAAAAAAAAGGAAAGAAAAAAGAGGGAAGAGAGGAGGGAGAAGCGGGTGAATAGAAAGGAGAGGGAATGGCGAAACGACATTGATACGAAGAGATTTACCGGGGAAAAGGGAGGTCGTAGATAAGAGAGAGGGAGAGAGAAAATTGAAGAGAGAAGGGAGATGGCGTGAGGCAGATGTAAGACGTTGGAAAGAGTGGGAGGAGTGAAAAGGGAAGAGACAGCGTTAAAAAAGAAGAAATAAGAGTGAGAGAAAAAGAGTAAAGAAGGAAAAAGAAGAGAAGGAAGTGGGAGGAAGAGAGAATGCAGAAAAAGAAGTAGGAGAGCGAATGGCAAGGAGACATTGATATTAAGATATTGACCATGGAAAAAGGAGGGCGTAGATAGAGAATGGAGGAAGAGAGAGAGGGAGACAGACAGAACTGAATAGGGAAGGGAGATGTGAGAAAGAGAGGGAAAGCGATAAGAAGGAAGAGACAGCAGGAAAAAAGATGTGATAGGGGAAAGAGAAGGGAATATAAGAGAGATGTTGGTTGGTTGGTTGGTTATTTTGTTTTACGGCACATCAACCCTTTTCAGGTTATTTAATGCCGAATCCAAAGATTTTGAAGAAAAATTTTTTTAATATAGAATATTTGTTTTTTAAGTCGTATTCTATTTAACCCATAGTTTGGACCCCAACAGGTACTTCCACTGCGGGTCAGAGTGGACCTGGGAGCAATGGCAATTAAAAGGTGGCTCCACACTCCCTAAGGCCTGCAAGCTGGGGCCTCACCATCGGATATAGTTTAAGGTCATATCCAGGACCATGGGAGAAAGGAGAAAGAAAAGGAAGAAAGGAAAGAGATGGGAGGGGGGAGAGAAGGGGGAGAGAAAAGAGGCGTGATGGGAAAGATGAGAGAGAGAGGGGGGAAAAAGGAAGAGAAGAATGGGGAGGGAGAAGGGAAAAAGAAATGAGGTGAGGAGGAGAAGACAAGGAAAGAGAAAAAAAAAGGGAGGAAGAGAAAGGAGTGAAAGAAGGAGTGGGGAAGAGAGGGGAGAAGACGGACCAAGGAGTAGGAGAAAGAATAGCGGAGGGGATGTTGATAATAAGAGATTTACCAGCGAAAAATGAGGAGGGGTAGATAGAAGACAGGAACAAGTATAAATAGAGAGAGAGAGAGAGAGACGGGGGAGAGAAACAAATGTAAAAGGTGAGGGGGAGAGGGGGGAGATAAAGAGAATGGAGAAGAGAAGGGGGAAGAGAAGTAAAGAAAAAAAAGGAACAAAACAGAAGGGGGCAGGTGAAGAGAAGGGAGAAGGCAGAGAAAGAGGTGAGAGAGAGTAGGAGATGGGGAGTTTTCATTGGTTGCATGCTATATCAACCATGTACGGGTTATTTTGTAGGTTTCAAATGGAATTAACGTGGAATAATCTATACGCTTATAATTTTTATTCATATTAAAAAAAAACTTTTTTCTATTTATTTAAAAAGAAATTACAACTGTATTATATATGAGTCGTGGAATTGCATTCACAAGCAAACAATCTAGCTAATTTGCATATTCTTTTCAGCATTCATTTTAATTAATTCCCTATTAGTTTTTTCCGGTTTTCTCATGGGATGATCATCTTTAGTTAACTATTACGTGTAATTATATTCATGCAGATATTCTACATGATTTATACTTGCGTAATATTTGCGTAAAAAGGTTATAGTAAACACACACCTCTTTCTATATATATTTATGTATGCGTATATATTTTTATTTAAAAAATTTTGCCTACCAAACTCTTCTGTCAGTTTTTAGTCTACAGACATGAAACTTAATATATAGGTTTTTCGAACCCATGCGAAACCTTATATTTGGGTTTTAGCCGGTGAAAGTCGGTGCAAAAGTGTGAAAATTAAAAGGAGTGGAATTTGCCAGGTGATGGTCGAACGACGGCATTACGAATATGCATGTGTAACGTAATAGCTATTAGTTCATGTTTTAATTTTTAGTTTTGCAGCAAATGTGTCTTCATAGCTCAGGCATTAACGTTAAAGGGAAAAGTAAATTGTAAGCTAAACGTTTTGGTTTCAATTCTCATGGTAGCGTACGAGTCATATTTTTTTTGTGTTTTTTACTTTTTAAATCATTACCTGGGTCCAATATAATATTAAATACGACATCTGCATTAATCAAAACATCATATTTACGCGTACTTTACGACCGGGCAATGCCGGGCAGCCTGTTAATTTTTTATTCACAAAAATCAATACAATTAAATTTTTCTCGTGAAAATGGAAATATTTGTAGAAAAGCATTGTTTGTCAGCAGTAGTGACCTTTGTTTCTAGCAAGATTAACTCTCGGCTGCTGAATATATTTGGGAGAAAAATAAATGAGAAAAGATAGGGTTTAAGTAAAAAAAAAAATGGAGAGGGAGAGATAAAGAGGGGGGTATCTATAAAGACATTTTCGAGAAATGTAAGGCAGCAGAAACGATTTTATGACTGCTGAAGAGTTTGCATATATCAAAATCTACGGATGTATAAATTTATGCATAACTGTTTGTGTGTGCACGAAACGGACCGTCAAATTATCGAATCTTCTGAATTTGGGGGGGGGGGGAATGAATAAATACTTAATTATTGCCCGATAAAATAATTTTGTTGATACACACGCACATACATTTGCATATATATATATATATATATATATATATATATTTATGCAGACGTGATCATTTAACTTCAGAGCAATATTGTTTAATTACGTATATCTAGGTATTTACACACATGTACACATCCACACACACACATATAAGTGTGTAAATATATATGTAAGACTACTCATCAGCGCAGTGGGCCACAATGCAGTTTTGTGTTGCCAGATCTAACCTTTGTCAACTGCGGGCGGACGTACAAAACAGCAGGTGGTTTGAAGCAGCATTTGATTATACATAGAAGTGACCATCAAGAACGTGCTGCTAGTGGCGCACATGTCTGCACAATGTGTGCCAAAGAATGCCAGAGTTTGGCAGGGCTTAAAAGCCACCTTCGTGCGGCCCATCACTGATTTGTTTTCGTGTTTCTGTATATCTCTTTTTTTTGTGTGCTATATCAAGTAATTGCAATGTTCGAAAACAAATTTGCTGACATCATATATATGTAAGTATAAACAGATAAAACAGATTAACAAAAAAGGAACAAACCAAGTTGTGTGTTCGTCAACGTTTCCTCTTTATTGTAAGACTTCTTCCTTTTTTTTTATCTCTCTATCTCGTTGGAATATTATCTCTATATTAATACGATATCCATTTCTTGTCATAAATAATTTTAATAAGTTTTGGTTTCGGTTTCCATTATAACTGATGGTACTCCAGTAGTCTAGTTTTTTTTATAAATGATTTTATCAAGAATTCTTCATAAGTTTTGGTTTCGGTTTCGATTATGGCTGAAGGAACTCAAGTTATATGGATATGTACATATGTTTTTTTTTTTTCCATAAGTTTTCATTTCGGTTTCGATTTAATCTGATGGACCCAAATCATATGAATATATTTTTTTTATTTTTGAAATCACAACTTTATAATATATAAAAATCGATAGAACATTAACTCTATAATAATATTTACGAAATCTACAAGAATTAAGATATATTTAAGCGTACTCTACGACCGGGCTTTGTCGGGCGTTCATACTAGCTTAGATAAATACTTTTACAGTTTTAACAAAAGAGCTACAATAATACCAGAGCGTTTCCATTTACACTGAACATCTACAGAATGCCAACATCAATATATTACATATAAGTCCCCTGTGGAATTTCCACAGGTCCCGCTACTTTCCAATATTCTCACCATGTGTGTGTGTGTATATATATATATATATATATATATATACACACACACATGTGCACACATTCCAAAACTACGCATCTAAACAAGATTAGACTAAACTTGTCCACGTGAACCAGTGGCGCAACGGATAAAGGCGTTTATAACAATCAGTTTTCAGCGATAATCCTCTAATCATTGTAGGTTTAATTCTTTCCAAAAGAAAAAAAAAAAACAGTATGAAATGTAACTCACGATTCCTTATCGGTTGGACATCCGAACAGTTCGCCATTCTTTCCGCTATTGACAAAGATGTCTACATAAAAAAGAATTTCGGTGCATGAGCTGTCAATGGGTAAAACTTTCTGGCCAATGCGTGCAGTGCCGGACCTTACGTCTCGTTACATCAAAGCCATTTCCCTGGCAGAAACCCAAACCCTTGTCCTTATTTAAAAAAAAAATTTTATTACCTTTTTTTTTTCTGAAGCACAGCCAAATGTATTGTGCTCATAACACAGGAACACGTTTTGGCCGACGTCTTCGAGGCTTGGAGATTTCAACTTTGGCTTTTTATCATTCCGTCACTTCGATTCTGACTCCGCTCCTTTTTTCCTGCCAGAAATGGCAGACAGTAACAGACAAGTGGACGATTCAATATTGTTCTTGGAACTTTGATCTCTTTAAGACGTACTATTTTTTTAGTATTATAGTATACACACTCACACACTCACACACTCACACACTCACACACACACACACACACACACACACACATATCCAATATACACTCTCCTATTGGTTTTTATTTGTCTCTTTGCGTGAGTTTGAATTCATTCAATCACACAAAACAGTATGTATATATATATATATATATATATATATATATATATATATATATATATGGCATAATCGCGTTGACACACCGGTTCCCGTCATATCACCGAAGTTAAGCAACGTTGAGCCTGGCTAATACCAGATGGGTGACCATTTGGGAATTCTAGGCGCTGTATGTGCTTTCCGCTTATCTCGGTATTGTTTCCAGTCGTCCTGAACCTCCGTTTGCCACTGGTATTCAACAATGTTGACCCAGGAGAGGTGTGGTTGGTGATTGCGCAACTCTTGCCGCAAAAATTTCACGCGCAGGCACCCTTACCGTGGGTATCCATAGTCTGTCAAGACTGAAGGAAGCCTTTATTATATATATATATATATATATATATATATATATAGCAGAACTAGTAATTAGTAAAAACCTAAAAAGGTGCTCAATACTATTGCAGAGCAAATATATATATTTTATTACCGTTTTATCTGTTTTAATTACATATGTTTCTGTTACCGGATCATATCAACACTCGAAATCCGTGTCTATCTGGCTAAAGTTTTTAAACTGATCTTGTTTGATGTTTTTATTCAATTATTAAGTCTTAAAACTTAAATGATGTCAAATCAAAATTGAGATTTCTCCAACCTCTTTTTTTTTTTTTTTCATCCTCATCCTCTAATATTGTCTTTCCAAATCATAATAACCACTTCTGTTCAAGTCTGGCGAAGTTGCTGGATCGTTGATACTATCCGGTTACAGAAAACATGTGTAACTAAAACCGATAAAGCGGTAATAATATGTGTGTGTGTGTGTGTGTGTGTGTGATGGTGTGATGGTAAGATTCCGATGCAATAGTGGGCTTTGCTTCATTGCTTAAATACGCGTGAGTGAAAAAAAATGTGTGTGTGTGTGTGTGTGTGTGTGTGTGATGGTTAGATTCCGATGCAATTATCGATTTCGTGCTAAATTTCCGATTCCGATACAATTCCGGTCCTGGATATGACCTTAAACTATATCCAGTGGTGAGGCCCCAGCTTGCGGGCTTTGGGGAGTGTGGAGTCACCCTTTAATTGCCGTAGCTCCCAGGTCCCCTCTGACCCGGAGTGGTAGTACCTGTTAGGGCCCCAACTATGGGTTAAATAGAAACCGACTTGAAAACAACAAATATATTGTATTAAAAAAATTTTCTTGAAAATCTTTGGATTCGGCATTAAATAACCTGAAAAGGGTTGATATGCCGTAAAAGAAAAACAACCAACCAACCGATACAATTACCGATTCCGATTCTTTACAAATCTCAAATAAATTAACTATAAGATTGTTATTTGCCCCGATTTTCGTATAAAATACATGTTAAATATGCAGGTATTTTCGTATAAAACGCGTGTTAAATATGCAGGTATTTTCGTATAAAACACATGTTAAATATGCAGGTATTTTCGTATAAAACACATGTTAAATATGCAGGTATTTTCGTATAAAACACATGTTAAATATGCAGATATTTTCGTATAAAACACATGTAAAATATGCAGGTATTTTCGTATAAAACACATGTAAAATATGCAGGTATTTTCGTATAAAACACATGTAAAATATGCAGGTATTTTCGTATAAAACACATGTTAAATATGCACGTATTTTCGTATAAAACACATGTAAAATATGCAGTTATTTTCGTATAAAACACATGTTAAATATGCACGTATTTTCGTATAAAACGCGTGTAAAATATGCAGGTATTTTCGTATAAAACACATGTTAAATATGCAGGTATTTTCGTATAAAACACATGTTAAATATGCAGGTATTTTCGTATAAAACACATGTTAAATATGCACATATTTTCGTATAAAACGCGTGTAAAATATGCAGGTATTTTCGTATAAAACACATGTTAAATATGCACGTATTTTCGTATAAAACACATGTTAAATATGCACGTATTTTCGTATAAAACACATGTTAAATATGCAGGTATTTTCGTATAAAACACATGTTAAATATGCAGGTATTTTCGTATAAAACACATGTAAAATATGCAGGTATTTTCGTATAAAACACATGTAAAATATGCAGGTATTTTCGTATAAAACACATGTTAAATATGCACGTATTTTCGTATAAAACACATGTTAAATATGCACGTATTTTCGTATAAAACACATGTTAAATATGCACGTATTTTCCTAAACGTCAATTTACACTTGTGGGGGATGATCTATCGATTTTAGCTTTATTGGTATTTTAAAATCAATCAATAAATATTTATTTTTTTATCATTTTCACCAGTAATGGAAGATTTCGGTCTAAACAAAGTCAAATAAAAAAGACAAAAGAATCGTTTTGGCATCGGAAAATAGGCATCAATTTTCCGATTCCACCAAATCTTCAGATTTTTCTGATTCTCGATTATGAAAAATCGTCCCAACACTAATATATATATATATATATATATATATATATATATATATATATATAAGGTTGACAAGAAAGTTTTTGCGGAATTTTTTTTTTTTTTCAAACTAGCCTGGTTGCCCGGCGTTTCCCGGTTGTTTGGAGGTGTGTTGAGCAAAAAAAAAAAAAAAAAAAAAAAAAGTGGTATTAGGCAGGCAGGCGGGCTCGAACCCATACCGTGAAGGAGGAAAAAAAAGTGACATCATCGCCAAACCGGAGGTGGTGAAGGTTTAAATTTACTCAATCGAAAAGGGGGGATGACTTTCGAAAATATCGGCAAAAAGCGACCCCTCTTTGTAGAAAAGTGTCTAGTTGAGGTTGAAGGAATTAATGTTTTTAGTCAATTTTTCGATATTTGTCGCCCGAGAGCTTCAAAATGATATCGATCTTGTGAAAATCCGTTACCTCTGTCGAAAGTTTTAGGCAGACATACATACATACATACATACATACATACATACATACATACATTAAAACAGACAGGTAAGATTTATATTATAGACTAGCGGGGGTACCCGGCGTTGCCCGGGTGTTTGGAGGTGTGTGTGCTGTTAAATAAAAAAGAAGCCGGGGGGTAGGATCGAACCCGAAGCCCTGAGGCGAAGTTTGAAAATAAAATCGGCCAGCCAGAATGAGCTACTGAAAGATGTTTGAATTTATTTAAGTAAGAACTAAATTGACAGGTGCGCGCATGGAAGTCGTAGAGCAATAGCTATTCAGCAAATGAGGTCAATGACCAGGTTTGTTTGTTATAAGCGAAGTAAAAAAAGAAAACAACGTTAAAACTTAAGCGGGGGGTAATCAAAACATCGAAAAAAAAAACTAACGTAAGGCAAACGAACGATGTTAAATGTAAAAATCGAATAAACAAACAAAAAAAAACAGGTGAAAAATTGCTTAAATAAGCCTGTTTCGATATTAAAATTTAAAAAATCGGTGGATACCCGGGTGTTTTTGGGTGTGTGGTCAGGGGTGAATAAGCGAAGTAAACAAAAAAAACAGAAAAACGAACGTTACGTGAAAAATGGCTTAAATAACACTGGTTCAATATTTAAATTTAAAAAACGAAAAAAAAAAGTCATCTCACACTACGATTCGAACCCAAAACGTTTAGATAACGAACCAACGCGCCAACCAACTGAGCTAACGCGGTCGATTTCGGGGTGAAAAACATGAACGTTTTTGGCTAATTTTTCGAGCGAAGGATGGAGCTTCAATATGATACCGAGTTTTTGAATTTTCGTCGTGTCTGTGGAAAGTTTTTAGCGGACACACAAACACACATACAAACACACACACACATACATACATATACACATTTTCGCTTTTATATATATAGACTAGCGAGGGGTACCCGGCGTTGCCCGGGTGTTTTTCGGGGTATGTGAAAAAAAACCCAAAAATGTGAAAAAAAACAGGTGCCCGTGAAAAAAAAAACGAAGCCTTCACGACGCGCAGTTGGAAAATAGTAAAGTGTTTAAAAAAAAAAAACAGGTGCGCGTTTTTGATTGACGTGACGGCGATAGGTATTCAGCAGTTAGCATTTTGTGCGGGACAGTTTTGAATGAGGTGAATAAATCGGTTTGTTTGTTTTTAAAAACCCGCTTGAAAGCTACAGTCTGATATGACGAAGTCGACATTGAATAAACGTTACTTAGCTCTCTTGAGACAACTGGCTTTCGGCCTGTGATTAGAGTCGAGTTTCGCTTTTTTTTATACCGAAAACCGAATGTAACGCGGGAAATGTGGAATAATTAACGTTTGAAAATCAATAAAATTAAATAGACAGGCGAGCTCCGTGGATAACTCTGAGATATTACAATTTATAGATGATATAAAAAGTTGTAAGAAGTTGTGAACCGAGCAAGCGCTTCTCTGAAAGAAGCCTTTTGTGGACATCGAGGAAAAGCGTACATACATACATACATTTTCGCTTTTATATATATAGATTACGTGTATTTTCAAATAAGCTTTCATTTTAATACCTTTACTTTAAAGATGGTGTTTCACTTTATCTAATCCTTTAAATGACAATCGTTTTGAAACAATTGTCTTCTTTTTTCAGAATGCTGAATACAAAATAGGAAAATACAAATTCGCATAATTTTCGGTTTTAATTTAAGCTAGGCGGAGAAGCTGCCGAAACAGCTCACGATATTAACAAAGCGTTTGGCCCAGGAACAACTGAACACACAGCACAATGGTGGTTTAAGAAATTTCGTTGCGGTGACTAGTCTTGAAGGTGATGAGTGTACCTATTTACGCTGCCTCCTCACCGGACAGAGTTAGACACCAGGGTCGTTTCTTAACGTGGAGAAAAGGTGCAAAAATAAAAAAAATAAAAATGTCTCAATCGTGAAGGACTGCTTATCCACCGAAAGAGAACAAGACATGGAAGTGCAGTATCTGTAGAACAGATACTACACTTTGATCTTGTTTATATAGTTTATTTCCGTAATGAACAAATTTTACAATTAAATAATGAGAAATTCAAAAAATAAAAGCAAAAAATTAACATTTGTAAACAAACTTAGGCACAAGGCCATGCAAGAAGTGGGATGGGGAGTGTTGCAGGGTCTTTGTAACTAGTTTACTCTTGACTGGCAACATTTACCACAATACCTCATTCACTCTGTGGACTCTAAACTAACTAATGAAAACCCCAGCGTTTTTGCAAAAAAGAATATATTTACAATTTCTGTGTGTGCGTGTGTGTGTGCGTGCGTGTGCAAAAAGCTCAATTGGCCAAAAGGATGAGTGTTGTGGTCGGCCATCGGTTTTGCTTTTGAATTATCGTAACTATTGGCAACCACTTCAGAGAGGTTGGAGAGACAAAACAAATTGATAAATAGGTGCCTCACGAATTGAACGACAACCAAAAAGAGGCATTGTTACAAAGTGTCATCTTCCCTTTTTTTACGCAGCAAGAACAACCCGTTTCTCGACTGGGTTGTGACTAGCAATGAAAAGTAGGTTCTTTGCGACAACCGGCGACACTCAGCTCAGTGGTTAGACGCCGATGAAGCTCCATGACACTTCCCAAAGCTGAAGTTGCATCAAAAGAAGGTCACACTGACTGTTTGGTGGTCTGCAACCGGTCTCATCCATTATAGTTTTTTTTTGAATGCTAGCGAAACCTTTACGACGGATAAGTACTGCCAACAAATGGATTAAATGTATCAGAAACTTCGACAACAACACCCAGCATTAGTCATCAGAAAAGACTCAATTCTCCTCCACGACAATGCCTGACCACATATTTCTAAACCGATCTTGCAGAAGTTGAACGAATTGGGCTACGAATCTGCCTCATCTGCCGTACTATCCAGACCGCTCACCTACTGAGTACCACTTTTTCAAGCATCTCGACAATTTTCTGCGTGAGAAATGTTTAAAAAACTTAAGCAATATAAAAAAAAAAAAACGCCTTCAGCGACTTCATCGCCACCAGAACGCAAGATTTTTTTTTTTTTTTTTTTTTTTTTTTTTACGTTACTGCCAATAAATGCACATATTTTGCGTTGGCAAAAATGTGTTGATCCTGATGGTACTTATTTCGATCAATAAGTTTTTGTTTGAGCCGAGATATGTTCAACTGAATTTTAAAGTTAAAAATCGCAAGAACTTTCTTGTCAACCTGATATATACCGTAAAGTGTACTCTGCTGCCTGCGTTAAAAATGTCGCACTTCTTCGTCGTGTGCAACCAGACCACCTGAGTACGCGCGTCGTTGTATGCTCGTACGACGGTGTATGGTTCTTCGCTCTTTGTTTGTCAACGTCTTTTGTTCGGATTGAAAACGAAGGCATCGATGGATTTTATTGTAAATCACGTTTTATTATTTTTTTTCTTTTCTTTTTCCTTCTCTCCCTTGTTTCTTTTTGGTTTTCCAGGTTATTGTTTGTTCGTTGCCATGAAAACGAATACAAACTGGAAAATAGGTTAGGGGTGGTGGGTGGGGGATCGTGTCTGCCGGTTCGTTCGGTATGTTCAATCAAGACTAATCCCAGGGCTGTTTGATAGAGAAAAAAAAATACATACTGTGTCTACCTCATCCCTGACGCAATCCTCGGCGTTTATAGCAGCCAGATATAGTTTTTTTGTTTTTGTTGTTTGTTTGTTTGTTTGTTAGAGGCGGCAAACGTTAAATTGGCAACTCTATTTTATTTTTGAGAGAATATCTCTTCGAAATCGAAAGTTTAGGTGACCTGATAAAGGTCATCAATTAACCGAAACATGAGCTTTCTTATTGTCGTAACCATCTAATTTGTTTATATAATCTATAATGTAAAGGACAAACATCTGTTTAAATGTATGTGTGTATGTATATCTAAAACTTTCGACAGAGGCGACGGATTTTCACGAGTTTGGTATCGTTTTGAAGCTCGACCTTTCGGACAAATATCGAAAAATTAGTTAACAACATTAATCCCTTCACCCTCAACTGGGTACTTTTCTACAGGGAGGGTAGCAAAAAATCGTTCCTTCTTGACAATTTAGTCAAACACGCATGCGCAAAAAACGTTCTTTCTTAAATTAGTTTAAATATAAAAAAAACGACTTTGCTCACGCGATCATAGACCAGTTGTTATAGTGGCAGCTTTGTCATCTTAAGATTGCACGTTCGAGCCGACATGTCAGATATTTTTTTTTTCTATCTTTAAAGTTTTAATATTGAAACAGGATTATTTATGCCATTTTTTTTCGTCCGATTTCTTTTTTTTTTGTATTTTTCCATCGCGTTTGCTGTCTTTTTTGTTTTTGTTTTTCCGATTTTTTAAGAAGTTTTACCATTTAAACAAGGTTATTTATGCGATTTCTTTTTTTTTTTTTTACTTCGCTTATTCTTTATTTTGCATCACGTTCGCTGTTTTTCCCCCCGATTAAAAAAAAAAAATTATTTAAACAGGTTACTCCCTACACACACACACACACTTCCACACCCGGACAACGCTATATACCTCCGCTAGTATTAAATAAAGATGTGTGTCATGCGACATAGCTTTACTGAACATTGTTGAAGATATATACGTAAAATATATCGTCTTATACATATGTAGATGCAGGAAATGATAAAAAAAAATAAAGATATTAAATATAATTATCGACGTTTTGTTGTTATCCAGTTCATCGTCTTGACTAAACCTCAACAAACACATACACACACACACACACACACACACACGCACCTATATACTTATAAATATGAGTGTGTGTGTGTGTGTGAGAGAGAGGGCACTTCTCAACCTATATACTCAACGAATTTTTTATCTACAGACTTAAAATTTGGTATATAAGAAAATTCAGACATGTGGAAAACTTTTTAATCGGGTTTCACCCGGAAAAAAGGGCTGCTAAGGGGTCAAAAATAAAAATTGGTACTTGGGAGTCATTGGATGTTTGTTAACTGTTTCATGAATGCGCATGCGTGAATAGTTCACATTACAGATTGCTTGTGTTAAGAATAAGTAGTTTGAAAACTCCTTTTAAAGAGTGTCACGCTGGCCTACTGGTTATCGAACTTGACTCACTGTCTTCAGGTTTTGGTTTCGATCTTAGCTTGAGTATGTTTTTTTTTTCTGTATTTACAAGAAGTGAACTGTTTAGGAAAAAAACGTAATATTCGTATGCACATGTCTCAGTTTCTGTATTAATTAAAATATAAAATTTATGCATATTTTACGACCGGGTAACACCAGGCGGCCTGCTATTCTATATATTTGTTTTATTTTACTTCAGTCGAAGTTCTCAGAAATGAAGGGGCCCACTACCTGGGGCTAACACTTGAAGTCTATATGAGATACATAGATATTCGAATGTTCCATTAAAGTTCTTTATCTCTCAACCACTGAATTAGTAAAGAAATTGAGAACATAATTTTCCTCTCCCCAATCAACCATTTTCATACGTTGTAGTATATCTTTCATTTTGCTTTCTTTGTCTTACTGGATTTCAAGGACAAGAATTTATCTAGTCTGGTGGAGTATCCAGTATTGTGCTATTACTTGAGGTAACATCACTTACCATTCCTCGTAAAAGCTAATATAAGTTAACCATAGTGAGGAGATATAATTTGGGCTGCGAATACTATGTGATTTTGAATATTTGGTCAGGGTTTACTTCTAGGGAAAAGTATTCTCATGCCAGATTGTTCTGACAAACTTTTGTACAGAGAAACCTTAGATACTTAAGGATAGTGTCTAGTAGGCATTCAAGTTCCCTCCAGTAGGCATTCAATTGGTGTGAATAAGTAGCACTGTATAATATCGGACTATTGAAGTGATATGACGTATGATTGTTAATTTTATGAATCTTCATAAAAATTGGAATGAAAGCGTATAAACGTCCGTTTTCAATTGTAAAATTATTGTGTGAAGCAGTGTACCTTTTGTATGTACAGGGTGACCCGCCCCCCTAAAAAAAAAAGCTAAATGGAGGCCATCTAGAACATATGCTGTAGAACGGAGAAAAAAAGGTCAAAGACCCTAGTGTTTTGATGTGATGTTTTGAATATAATAAACTAGTTATGACCAAAGTTTCATTTGATTCGGACAAAACACTAAGAAACGGGGCATGATTAGAGTTGGGACCCGGTTTTTTTTTTGGGGGGGGTCACTCTGTATTAATCAACAGACAGACAAACAAACAAGCAGGAATACAACTATATGGTAATAGATATGTGTGCATGTTGTTAGAAATGTACTATATGAAACTAGAACAGAACCGAATCAAGACAGATTATCTTGCGAAACAAATGTTTGATATCCTTCCAGAGAACTGGATAACCAAGAAGCATCTATTTAAAAGGAACTTATTTCTTAAAGAAGCGATCAGATAAGCTGCTTTTACTTGTGTGTGTTTGTGTTGTGTTGTGTGTATTGTGTGTGTTGTGTTGTGTGTGTGTGTGTGTGTGCCAATGTATGGTTCTCTGATGCGAAGAGTACCTGCTGTATAGTTTCTATCATCCATTCCCACCCATCCTCATCCTTTTCTCTCCTGTCCGACATATTAATAGATAATTAGCCGCTTCTGCCCGTGACATCCGTAATTTATGCTTTCCAATTCTTCCGACAAATGCGATCGGATATTTCGGATCGTATTTTTATTTATTTATTGATTCGGGGATTGGTAATAGTAATCCTGCAGGCGGAATACCTGCAATATTCTGCGTCTTTAAGTCCGCCATATTTGTCTGAAACAAGCATTGTGAAAATAATCTGTATCGACTCACGCACACACACACACACACACACATATAATATATATATATATATATATTATTTTTAAAATGTAATTATCCACTGACACGTGTTTCGTCGTCTACGACTCATCAGAGTGGCTGTATCTAGTCGTAGATGACGAAACACGTCAGTGGATAATTACATTTTAAAAATAATATATATACCGCTCCCCATGTGGGGGGTACCAAATTGGTTAAAAGGGAAAATTATTCCCAACTCGCATTTAGGTAAAAATGCACTTTCGTAAATAATTGAATTCATTCAAAACATATCGCTAAAACCAAAACAAAACAACATCTATATATATATATATATATATATATATATATATATATATATATATATATATACACACACACACACACGGTAGAACCCAGTTATTTATAATGTTATTTGATTATATACATGTGTATTATATGTTGTACTGTATTTCATTCCGCAATATTTGTCGACCTTCTACTTGTCTGAAACAGTATTGTTAAAATAGTCGGTATCTACGCACACACATATATAATACGTCTTTTTCTGTTTTCTTTTAACTTGTTTTGACACGCATTAAGATTTCCTTTACGCATATAAAATTACACACACACTCTCACATATATATATATATATATATATATATGGCCTAACGGTTAAGGCACCGGACTGTGGTAAACATGGTCTGAGGTTCGATCCCTAGAAACAATTAAACCACGCTGATGAGAGGTAATGACCTTGAAACACGCGTGTACGTAGATTACTGTTTTTAAAAAATAATAAATAAAAATGTTATATACGTCCAAATTAAAAAGGGCGACTTTCTAAGTAAATAAAAAAAATGAGCTCCGAGGCGGAGCCAATATTAACCGTATGTATCGCTTGACAAATAACAACAATAACAAAATCTATATATATATATATTAGTTATTTTATTACTATAATAATTTTGAAATACCTACAGACACTAGTGTTTCATTCTTTCGGGAATCTTCACTGCAAGGTGTCACGATTAACACTAGTTGACAGATTCGAACCCGGCAACAGGAGCCTCTCTAGTTTGATTAGCAAAGACCGTATCCAATCGGGTACCATTAACCGCGAGAAATAACGTTGAATTTAAACATTTTATTTTTAAACGTTCTTTACGCCAGTTACAGTGATGTAATCGTTATACGATAATCTATGCATACGAGCTAAATTGACCGACTTATATATATACCCCACTGTCTTGTGGGTGCCCTTGTTTGGGTGAAGACTAGGGGAACCAACCCCAAAATCAGACACCACTGCCTTGTCGGCCTTATCACAGCAAAAAGATGGGAACTGATTTCAAATCCTACTGCTGCCTTGCAGTTTTCCTTAAAAAGCTATGGAACCTCATCCAGAAAGAAAAGGCGTAGTAGCGGACACGATAGGGCGACTGTTTACCTCACTGCGATTACTTTCGGCTGGAAGGTGCGGCCGCCTCTGCTGCCGGCCGTCGTGGGTTTGCTCCACTGGACATGAGCATTGGAGGTTCAGAGGGTGTTTATCTGATGCGCAACAGATACTGCACCTAAACTGCGCGAGCAAGTTTGGAGCCAAGGTGGAAAGTCCTTTGGTGATGGAGTGAAACTACACCAACACCGAGGGATAAAGCACTGAGGCCCCAACTAGTTGCACGCTAGAAAAAAGGCTCTAGACAAGGGCTGGTATCCGACTAAAGACGAAGTGCAGAGTCTTCAAAACTATCGTCCTGCCAGCCTTGCTGTACTCAGCAGAGACCTACACTCTGTATAGAGAACACGTAAGGAGATTGGAAGCCGTCCAACAGAGACACCTGAGAAGGATCATGAAGATCAAATGGTGTAACTTTATACCAAACACGGAAGATCTCAGGAGAGCAAACCTAAATAGTGTGAGAGCTACCATTGCTACTATGCAACTACGATGGACCGCGCATATTACTAGAATGGAAGAAAACCGAATTCTAAAGATGATCTTCTACGGGGAACTGGAAAATGGAACCCGCAAGGTAGGAGGTCAGAAGCTTCACTACAAAGATGTAACAAAGCGGCACCTGAAGGCAATGAACATCAATGTCGAGAGTTGGGAGGAACAAGCCAAAGAAAAGAGTGGTTGGCGGAACAGTCTCCATAAAGGAAAGAAATAAATAGAGAGAAAGATTGGAGAAGCCTTAGAGCTGAGACACTATAGACGACACAACCCTGGCACCCACATATGCAGTGCCTGTGACCGGATGTTTCACACAGAAAGAGGATTATGCCAACACTGAAGGATAAAGCACTGAGGCCCCAACTAGTTATCATCAAGACTGACGGACTGCATGATGATGATGATGAATATATATATATATATATATATATATATATATTTAAAGGAGATTAGAACAATAGTCTAAAGAGCTGAGTGTATTTTAATGTAACAGTGAAATTACTAGTTTAATTAAAATACAGGAAATAGAAAGTGCTCGTTGTAATTTAGATATATAATAAGCTCGATAGTTAAATGTCCTAGAGCTAATTCAATATTAAGTAATGTGATTTATAATTTAAAATTTAAAAATCAAATTTTAATTAAATTAAAAATCCGTTTCATAAGAAGGAACAACAACAAAATCAATTATCTGTACGATCGTTTCGGAAAACAATGCTTTTTATTGTGGTATACATCAAGTTATGTAGAATAATTATATATATATATATATATATATATATATACAGTAGAACCCTGAAAATCCATCGCTTCTGTCGAAAGCATACATTTAAACAGACAGGTGATGTTTATATATTTACTAGCGGGGGTACCTGGCGTTGCCCGAGTGTTTGTTTCCGGAACGGGGGGGGGGGGAATTTAAAAAATGTTATGGTAGGTAAGTAGGAAGGATCAAACTCGGAGTCATGAGTAAAAGTAGGAAAATGAAGTGTGAAAAAAAAAACAAAAAAAACATCTGCAACGTTAACAGTTCGGCCACCAAGAAAAGTCCATTCCAGTTGTTTAGGAAAAAAAAAAAAAAAAAAAGAAAAACGACTACGGTAGGTCGGCGCGAACGTGAAAATAAAATGTGAATTGTCTAGCACGCTAACCACTACGCCACAGAGCACTGCAGCTTAGTTTAGTGATTTTAAATAACTTCACATGAAAGAACTACGAAGCCAAACCGGTGTTCTCTTCTCAACTGTTCCTTGTGAACGATCCCCAAACGGTGTTAAGTGGTGGCAGGGGGAGGAGGAATTTTTTAGAGAGAAAAGATTTTACCACTTCCATTGATCTTAACCGATTTTGGCCGTGACTTCTCAGCAGAAAAAGTATAGAAATCTAAGATTATCGAGGAATTTGAGAAATAATAAGCCTATAACACAGCTCAGATATTGTTCTGCCGTTTGTGCATATTATATTTGCATGAAATATCTTGATTTTTAATCCTATTAATGTCAAAATCAGACGGGAAAAAATGAGTTCATTTTATTTATATAGAAGATTATGTGTGTGTGTGTGTGTGTGTAAGTTTTTAGTATAAAAATCAACTTCCTTGAATGCTATTCCTTTATATTATTCCTCTGCCTGTTCTAGAAATACTTTAATGGTGAATGCTCCGACGAACTACCAGCATTTGTACTCTCTCGACGTGACTACCCTCGACAAACCCGACAAGCAACTAAGTCCCACCCCTTCACAGTAGAGATCCCAAGGTGTAGGAAGGCCTTTTACGCTAGTAGGTTCTTCCTCAGAACTGCAAGACTTTGGAACTCGCTTCTGGGATTCTGCTTTCCCAACTGTACTGACATGCAGAAGTGCAAGTGTAGTGTGAACAAACGTCTTGGTACTCATCTCCCTTCATAATGCCCCGCAACTTATGTCCGCGATAGTAGTCCCCTACTTCAAAGTAGCACTGTGCTTTGTTTGGGGGGGAAAATTGAATAAAATAATAATTAAAGAAATAAAAAAAATTATGATAGCGAATTTTCCTATCCCTACTCAATAGTTATATTTTCAAAATCCTACCAATGCTGTCACATTTGGGCTGGTGCATCTGCTACTAGTCTCTCGCTCCTTGACAAGGTTCAAAAGAGAGTCGCAAACCTGATAGGCCCTGAACTGGCATCTAAGCTTCAGCCTCTGTCCCATCGACGAAACGTTGCATCCCTCTGTCTGTTCTACAAGTATTTTAGTGGTGAATGCTCTGACGAACTGCAATCACTTGTGCCCCCACGACGTAAGCACCCTCGACAAACCCGACAGGCTGCTAAATCCCACCCCCACACTGTAAAGATCCCTAGATGTAAAAGATCTTTCTACTCCAATAGTTTCTTCCCCAGAACCGCTAGACTTTGGAATTCCATTCCAGGTCCCTGCTTTCCCCAACAGTACTGACGTACAGAAGTTCAAGTGTAACGTGAACCGACATCTTGCTGCCCAAATCCCTACATAGTACCCCAGTAGTTGTTGCCCCTTATAGTAGCCCCCTACACCAAAGTGGCAATGTGCCTTGTTTGGGGTGAAAATGTAATTTAAAAAAAAAAAAAATTACCTCGGCTTTGGGGGCCGTATGTCCCCACGTTGAGAACCATTAGTCTTTCATGTAGTAAGGTGAGACACTGCGATCATTTACTACGACCATTGTTATTGGACGAATTTCTTTCTTATCTAACGTTTCCTTTCGTTACACTTCCTAGATTCGTACCATTTCCATTCCCCGTCGCTTATCTGTAGCAAGTTTAGTTGATTGCCTCGACCAAATCACTGTCATCAACAAAACACTTGATCGCAATCATCTCTGCGTGATTATTATTTAACAGCTTACCTAAGAACAGCAAGATAAGGAATGCATTACCGTCAATCCATTTCCGATGCTTTCTCGAAGGCTAATGTAGCTTTCCACTGGTTTTTGTAATTCATATCCTGTGGAGATTATATTACACACACACACACACACACACGCACACACACACATATATATATATATATATATATATATATATATATATATATACTAGCTTGCGTGCCCAGCGTTGCCCGGGTGTTGAGCAAAAAAAAAAAAGTGGTAGTAGGCAGGCAGGCTCGAACCCGTGACGCGAAGGCTGGAAAAGAAAGTGAAAAAAAATCTGACGTCTTACCGCTACTCCATGACGCGACCGGAAGTTCGGGACGTTAAAATTAGGCAAAATCAATCCAACCGACACGATGAGATGCAAAAATGGCTCGCAAAAAAAATCGACCCCTCTTTGTAGAAAACTGTCCAGTTGAGGGTGAAGGAATGAATGTTTTGGGGCAATTCTTCGATATTTGTCGTCCGAGACGCTGAGCTTCAAAATGATATCGACCTCGTAAAAATCCGTCGCCCCTGTCGAAGGTTTTAGGCAAACATGCATACATTTAAACAGACAGGTGAGATTTATATTATAGATGTATATATGTATGCATAAATGTCTTGATATTGAAAATTTATTCAAAGTTTCAACCAAAAAAAACTTTATAAATCTGTAAGGAAGGTATCCGAAATTTTAATTATTCGACAAGGAGTACAAATACAACAAGAAAAATTCTTATTTCATGGAGTTTCGAAGAATACAGTTTTTCTCGTCAGCTGGAAGAGGTTTTCAAAATATACAATAAATTTTGCAGGTTAATGTATCACAGGAAACAAACAATATGAACTGAATCATATTTATAAAAAATAAAAAGAATATAATAGTTTGAGACAGTTTATAGGGATTCAAAGAGATTGAGAAAGCAAGAAACGGGGGGGGGGACAAAAGCATATGATAAATGTCCATATATATTAGTGTAGGGACGATTAATCGATTTTGGTTTGATGAAGTGTTATCCTTGAATTGGGATTCCACTGAAACATGTATGCACATGTGTAACCAATATAATGTTTGTACAATAAACAAACTATATAACAGCTCTATCCTGCATTGAGCACTCTTTAATAATCACACGAGTTTCATTGGATTTACATCTAGGTAACCAATCGATACAACCATTATATAAAAGTGGTGGACGAATGTTTGTTTTAAATAGACATTTGTGGAGGTTATTTACAGGCGCTGCTCCCGTGGGTCATTGGGTAGAACTGCCGACTGTCAACACGATATTATATATATATATATATATATATATATATTATACTAGCATTTCACCCCGGGGTTGCCCGGGTGTTTGGATGTGTATGTTGAGCAAAAAAAAGCGGTCAATTTTTGGAACTTTGACCCCTATTATGACCCCTTAACATTTATTGTTTTGGGCTCAAATCAAGTTATTAGGTTTGACCGATGTCCAAGGAACCTATATCTAAAATTTCAAGTGTTTAGACCCGAAATTGTCGGAGGGGTTTAGTAGAGTTTTCAAAGGTCAAATCGTTGAACTTTGACCCCTTAACAGCCAAATTTCTGGCCGAAAACTGATTCCAAAGATTTTCCCAAATCTCAGTACCCTGTATATCAAATTTTGAGCCTGTAGACTAAAAACTGACAGAGTTATTGCGTAGGGAAATGTACATACACAGACACGTTCACTTTTATAGATTAAACAAGAATATATACGTATACATGAATATATATGGAAACCATTTTGTGTTTGCTGTAACTTTTTACGCAAATATTATGCACGTATAAATCATGTAGAATATCTGCATGAATATAATTACACCTAATAGTTCACTAACGATGATCATCCCATAAGAAAACCGAAAAAACTAATAGGGAATTAATTAAAATGAATGTTTAAAAGAATATGCAAATTAGCTAGATCTTTTGCTAGTGAATGCAATTCCACAACCCATATATAAGAAAGTTGTATTTTCTTTTTAAATAAATTGAAAAGAGGGGGGTTAATATGAATATCGATACACACAAAAGAAAAACGAATTTATAGGAGTATAGATATAATTTGTATGCATATATTCATCCACGTCACTAAAATGTGGGGCGACTAGAATATAAGGGAGAAATCTTCCTAAAAATTCCCAGAGGGAATAACTCATACAGGAAAGTAATTGTCGCAAAAAAAAAAAAAAAAAAAAGAAAACGGAAAAAAGAAACGCTGATATAATGTGAACTGGCGACCGTGGTCCAAATGAAATAATTCGGCTACCACAGACAAGTAGAAAGGTCCGGCATACAAAATCAACAGTAGATTTTTTGATATGACAAGGACGCGTTCAAAATGAATGTTTCTATTTAGAGCACAATTAAACCATGATGAGCGGAGAGCACATACAGCGCCTAGAATTCCCAAATGGTCACCCATCTGGTACTAGCCAGGCTCAACATTGTTTAACTTCGATGATCTGACGGGAACTGGTGTGTCAACGTGATTATGCCGCTCATCTCGGCATTGTTTCCAGTCGTCCTGTACCTCAATTTGCCACTGGTATGCAACAATGGTTACTCAGGGGAGACGTTGTTGAAGACTGCGCAACTCTAGCCACACAAATTCACCGCGCAGGCACCCTTACAGTGGGTATCCATAGTCTGTCAAGACTGAAGGAAGACACAAAACCATGTTACTTGATAGTTGCATTTTTAACGTAAATTCAAGCTGTATATATATACACACACACACACACACACAGAGGGTGTCCACAAAGTCTTGCTACATTAGGTAGCCAGACTTTGTGGGCACCCTGTATATAATATATATATATATATATATATATATATATATATATATATATATATATATACTTGTTTTATTGTTATATAAACATGCTCACATCCAGCTGCTACAAACAGCCACTTGTTTCAATCAAACAACAGATATCATCAGGCAGCGACTTGACTATTCAAATGATCAATCGAACATTTGAATAGTCAAGTCGCTGCCTGATGATATCTGTTGTTTGATTGAAACAAGTGGCTGTTTGTAGCAGCGGGATGTGAGCATGTGTATATAACAATAGACAAGTATTATCAGCTCTTTTTATTGAGCACTATCTAACAACCTCGTTGAATTCATTAGTCCATTACTTTTGAATATAAAAAAACCCGAGTATATATATATATATATATATATATAGGTTGCTTCCATAATGTAGCCCGACTTTGTGGACACCCTCTGTGTGTGTGTGTATGTATGTATATATATATATATATATATATATATATATAATTTTGTAAAATCAACAATAAGTTCTCTACAGTGCAATGTAGGCTACAATGTATTATGGCCTAAGTCACTGCAAAAGGCACGTGAAGCTCCTTTTCAGTGCACCACGATGGGTCCCCAACTAGAGCAGGCAATCAATCGATTTGACTGAAGAATTGGCGATTTCACCGATTTCGATGACAATAAAAATATCGAAATGTGAAGCACTCGTTGGTCATCATTCAATCCTGGACTTCCATCTCGTTCTGCATTTCATCATATATACATCGCTTTAATGTGGTTAAATGAACTTTTGAGCACAATCATTGAACCAGTATTTGTAATGAAGAAAGATATTATTTCCTGGTTTTTTGTTCACTTGACCTTTTTTGTGTTCGCGACGTTTCGACCTTTATTCCCTTTTCTTCTATTACTTTTTATTGTAGGTGGTTTCGGTAGTTGAATTTTTTCCGGAAAAAAAATAATTATTTGTTTTCTCTTTGTATGAACCGCGCGCCTGGCATTTGGTTCTGATTATCATTGATTTATGGTTTACCGTCTACTTCCACACTCCCGGTGAGGGGTGGGGTGCTTGTCCACATAAATCCTGATTTCCGACACATGCTTTCGTGTCCATGTCCGAGAGCTAACTTGTGTGCTTATCAACTAACCAATCTTGTAAAGTTTCCATTTCTTTCACCTCTTCTCTCTTTCCCCTCGCTATTTTCTCTCTCTCTCTCTCTCTCTCTCTCTCTCTCTCTCTCTCTCTCTCTCTCTCTCTCTCTCTATTTCTCTCTCTCTCTCTCTCTCTATTTCTCTCTCTCTCTCTCTCTCTATTTCTCTCTATTTCTCTCTCTTTCTCTCTCTCTATTTCTCTCTCTTTCTCTCTCTCTCTTTCTCTCTCTCTTTCTCTCTCTTTCTCTCTCTCTCTTTCTCTCTCTCTTTCTCTCTCTTTCTCTCTCTCTCTTTCTCTCTCTCTTTCTCTCTCTCTCTCTCTTTCTCTCTCTCTCTTTCTCTCTCTCTCTCTTTCTCTGGCTCTCTGTTTTGTGCTCTCTTTCATTTTTTTCTCTCTCACCCATTTTTTATCTCTCTTCTCGTTTTTAGCTATTTTCTATCTTCCTTTCTCCCTTCGCGTTTTGCCTGCGTCTCCCTTCGCGTTTTGCCTGCGTCTCCCTTCGCGTTTTGCCTGCGTCTCCCTTCGCGCTTCGTTTATCTTCCTCTCTCTCTATCGGTCTACTTCTCACTCCTCTCTTTCTCTCTCTCTCTCTCTCTCTCTCTCTCCCCCCCCCTGCTCTCACTCGTTTTGTCATCTTATAATTAGTTTAAATTGCTAGCCGTGAGTACTCTGTCCGAAAGTAATTATTTGTGTTTTGGATTTCAAATCGCAATCACGAGGTTGTCGATATAATTACGGAGCCCAGGCCGATTTTAAACACACTCTTGTGCACTCGTGTGTTCGTCCGCCGTTGGATGCTGGACGCAGGCTCGTTCTAATGTCCGACGATATACGCCGACAATGATTAGCGCCATTTCCCCCCCCCCTCCCTCTGTCTCCTCGACGTCCGTACTGCCGAGGTCGTTCTTACTATTATCGATTTCTCCGTTTGTTGTACGAGATCTGCGTACTAATCAGTGGCTCGTCCAGTCGTTTTTAAGTGAAATGGCTTTGAGCTGTCCGTTCGGTTTTCGAGGGTCGGTCACGGGCCGGTGAGGTGTCTGGGTTAACGATGTGCCACGCCTTGACACTGTTGCTAAAAGTGCCCCCGCGACTCGGGGTGAGGGTGGGGGGCATTTTCCTGTTTTACTTCATTGTTTTTTTTGTTTTTTGTTTTTTTTGTTTGTCTGAGATGAGGAGGAGGTTCTTCTGATTTGGGGTATTATTGTAGATAGATATTCGCAATAAATGGCCTTACATTCCATGAGGGATGTTTCTGGCAAAGGAGAAAGTATTGCTGTTTTCTGGAGCATCTAATTAGAGCTAGGACAACAGCATATTCGTTTCATTGTTTTGCCTCTCGAATGTGTATCCGTCGATACATTATATGCTTTTAAATAAAGTGATGTAGTTTTCGGTTGATTAACTGTGTCGGATATATACTCGAGAGTCAAAACAATGAAAAGAATATGCTGTTGTCACAGCCCTACATCTAATCCATCTAATGCTTACGGTTGCTTTTTTTATTTTACTTTTTCTCCTCCTCCCACTCCTCATCTTCTTCTTATTAGTAGTAGTATTTGTACTCACTAGGAGTTCTCACACAGGTAATCATCAGAGATAACTCGCTGACAACAACCGGCGCGGTGTTCCCTGGAGTTGGGGTGACAGCAAGTCTCCTCAGATTTTCAGTACTCTCCACTTCTTGATAACATTTGCAAACTGAATTTGCGTAATTGCAACAGCCGTTTACCATTGATTTCTCACTGGCAGTGACTCTGGTGCTTCACTGGAATTTAGGTGGCAACAAGCCTCTCCAAGGTTCCAGTCTTCTTTGCACTCATGCCGTGGAGGGCTAGTTGGTGCTTTCTCTAATTGGACTTTTTAACCTCCTTGACTATTCTTGTTTATTACATGTGGTGCTACTTGATGCAAACATTACACAATTATTATTATTATTATTATTATTATTCTTATTATTATTATTATTATTATTATTATTATTATTATTATGTATATATTAATGCGATAGCGTGTGAGTTCTTTTGTGTGTCACGCATACATCCGGGTTAATTGTTATGTTCTATTTCTTGTCATAAATAATTTTACCAAGATTTCCTCGTGGGTTGTGGTTTCGGTTTCGGTTATAGCCGATGGCGCTTAAATCATCTATTTCTTTTTTATAAATAATTTTATCGAGAATTCTTCATAAGTTTTGGTTTCGGTTTCGATTATGGCTGAAGGAACTCAAGTTATATATATATATATATATATATATATATATATATATATATATATATATATATATATATATATATATATACATATATTTTTTTCATAAGTTTTTATTTCGGTTTCGATTCAAGTTAATGCACCCAAGTCATATGGATATATTTTTTTATTTTTGAAATCGCAATTTTATAATATATATAAAAATCGATAGAATATTAACTCTATAATAATATATAATCTGCAAGAATTAAAATATATTTAAGCGTACTTTACGACCGGGCTTTGCCGGGTGTTCGTGTTAGTTTAGATAAATACTTTTGCAATTTTAACACCGGGATATTTTAAAATTCG
Source organism: Euprymna scolopes (assembly GCF_053919585.1). NCBI lineage: Eukaryota > Metazoa > Mollusca > Cephalopoda > Sepiida > Sepiolidae > Euprymna > Euprymna scolopes. Next base: position 4,853,325 of record NC_136521.1, on the reverse strand, counting down.
GTTTTCTCATGAGTTTTCGAAACCTCGTTGCCAGTTTGTTGTGGTTTAATTTTGAAAGACGAACGAGAATGCTTGGTAACAGTGAAATAAAATATATATTACCAGAAAATACAGAAACGTATATTCGTTGAGTCGGACTCCACTCAACTGGATGGACAAAGTAACTTTACGACCGACTCCCACCGAGTCTCAACTCCAGACTGCTTGATAGAAGAAACTGGTTACCGAATGTGACGTCAGGAATCGTCCATTGTCAGAATCTGTAGGGGTATCACCCCCCCAGCAATATCCCAATGGACCTTTCTAGCAATATTGTCATGCCGCCTCTTGTATTTCTTTTCAGCTAACTTTTCACAACAACTGACAAGGTGTTGTACCTATCTGTCCACACAGTCGACATCATCATCATTGTTATTATTATTATTATTATTATTATTATTATTATCATTATCATCATTATTATTATTATGATTATTATCATTATTATTATTATTATTATTATTCCAAGTTGTTTCATGCCTTGTCCGGAGCGATTTCTTTAATAAATTATGCAACTGAAGGTCGGTGATAATTAAATTTATATGCGAAAATGATCCCCCACTCTAAATTTTTAGATGTATTTTTTTTTTCGTTTCTACTAAATCTGTTTACTGCCAAGTGTTTATATGTAACCCCCCCTCCCCCCCCAAAAAAAATGTAATATGTTTTTGTTGTTTGAAGAAAACTCGAATCGCCGCCGGGAATAGAATAGGTTGTTTGCACAGCAACCGAGAAGGCTAACATGCTTGCCAGTCGGTTTGCCTCAAACTTTACATTGGACCCAGCAAACAACTTCTTCGCTGATTTTCCTATGCAGACAAACACCACACTAGATGATTTTAAAATCACCCCATCTCAAATGCATAATATCATAAAAAAAACCCTGAACACCTCAAAAGCATGTGGACCCGATCTCATCTTGGCTGTACTATATAAAAAAAATGCTCTGCTGAGGTTGCTTCAGTCTTCTCAAAACTTTACAACAAATGCCTTAACGAATCTTGCTTTCCTGACTCTTCGAAAACTGCTTCTGGCGAAAGAACTGACCCATTAAATTATTGGCCCATTAGCCTCCTCCCTCTTTTCACACAAAATATTTGAGCCCATAATTAACCAAACTTTTGTCCATTACCTTACAGTTGCTAAACTTCTGTCTGATCAAAAATACAGATTTAAGCAAGCCCGTTCTACAGCGGATATCGTAACTGTAATCTCTGAATGTATATACCATACACTGGACAGAGCAGAGGAGGGTATAGCATGGATATATCTAAGGTTTTTGACAGGGTATGGTACGATGGTCTTCGCAGGAAAATCAGATCATACGGTATCACTGGACGAATACTTAACATAATTAAATCCGTCTTGAATAAGAGAAGAATTCAGGTTATCCTTGACGGTCGTACATCTAAAAAAATATGATATAAATGCAGGTGTATTTCAGGGGTCAATCTTTGAACCTTTATTATTCCTAATTTATTGTTCCGGTTTGGTTTCCTTGTTCCGGTTTGGTTTCCTTGTTCCGGTTTGGTTTCCTTGTTCCGGTTTGATATCTCCTCACTTGTTTGCTTTTTTATTTTTATCCCTCCACTCTCTCTCTCTCTTCAGTCACTTCTTTTCTCTCTCTCTCTCTCTTCAGTCACTTCTTTTCTCTCTCTCTCTCTCTTCAGTCACTTCTTTTCTCTCTCTCTCTCTCTCTCTCTTCAGTCACTTCTTTTCTCTCTCTCTCTCTTCAGTCACTTCTTTTCTCTCTCTCTCTCTTCAGTCACTTCTTTTCTCTCTCTCTCTCTTCAGTCACTTCTTTTCTCTCTCTCTCTCTTCAGTCACTTCTTTTCTCTCTCTCTCTTCAGTCACTTCTTTTCTCTCTCTCTCTTCAGTCACTTCTTTTCTCTCTCTCTCTTCAGTCACTTCTTTTCTCTCTCTCTCTTCAGTCACTTCTTTTCTCTCTCTCTCTTCAGTCACTTCTTTTCTCTCTCTCTCTTCAGTCACTTCTTTTCTCTCTCTCTTCAGTCACTTCTTTTCTCTCTCTCTTCAGTCACTTCTTTTCTCTCTCTCTTCAGTCACTTCTTTTCTCTCTCTCTCTCTTCAGTCACTTCTTTTCTCTCTCTCTCTCTTCAGTCACTTCTTTTCTCTCTCTCTCTCTTCAGTCACTTCTTTTCTCTCTCTCTCTCTCTCTTCAGTCACTTCTTTTCTCTCTCTCTCTCTCTCTTCAGTCACTTCTTTTCTCTCTCTCTCTCTCTCTTCAGTCACTTCTTTTCTCTCTCTCTCTCTCTCTCTTCAGTCACTTCTTTTCTCTCTCTCTCTCTCTCTCTCTTCAGTCACTTCTTTTCTCTCTCTCTCTCTCTCTCTCTCTCTCTCTCTCTTCAGTCACTTCTTTTCTCTCTCTTTCTCTCTTCAGTCACTTCTTTTCTCTCTCTTTCTCTCTTCAGTCACTTCTTTTCTCTCTCTTTCTCTCTTCAGTCACTTCTTTTCTCTCTCTTTCTCTCTTCAGTCACTTCTTTTCTCTCTCTTTCTCTCTTCAGTCACTTCTTTTCTCTCTCTTTCTCTCTTCAGTCACTTCTTTTCTCTCTCTTTCTCTCTTCAGTCACTTCTTTTCTCTCTCTTTCTCTCTTCAGTCACTTCTTTTCTCTCTCTCTCTCTCTCTCTTCAGTCACTTCTTTTCTCTCTCTCTCTCTCTCTCTCTCTTCAGTCACTTCTTTTCTCTCTCTCTCTCTCTTCAGTCACTTCTTTTCTCTCTCTCTCTCTCTTCAGTCACTTCTTTTCTCTCTCTCTCTCTCTTCAGTCACTTCTTTTCTCTCTCTCTCTCTCTTCAGTCACTTCTTTTCTCTCTCTCTCTCTCTTCAGTCACTTCTTTTCTCTCTCTCTCTCTCTTCAGTCACTTCTTTTCTCTCTCTCTCTCTCTTCAGTCACTTCTTTTCTCTCTCTCTCTCTCTTCAGTCACTTCTTTTCTCTCTCTCTCTCTTCAGTCACTTCTTTTCTCTCTCTCTCTCTTCAGTCACTTCTTTTCTCTCTCTCTCTCTTCAGTCACTTCTTTTCTCTCTCTCTCTCTTCAGTCACTTCTTTTCTCTCTCTCTCTCTTCAGTCACTTCTTTTCTCTCTCTCTCTCTTCAGTCACTTTTCTCTCTCTCTCTCTTCAGTCACTTCTTTTCTCTCTCTCTCTTCAGTCACTTCTTCTTTCTCTCTTCCGTATCTCCCTTCTTTCTTTCTCTCTCTCTCTTCCGTATCGCTCTTCTCTCTCCCTTTCCTTATCCTCCCTCATTTTTACCGCTTAGTTTTCTTTCTTCTCTCAAACAAATTGTTCTTCACGACAACAGTTTTCAAAATTGCGCATTATATAATGATGCGGATTATACACTGACATTCCTATGAAGTGAACAGGTAATTCTGTTTGTTTAATCTTTTTTTAAAATTTACTTTTTCATTCTTGTACGGATTATGTGTAGTACAGGTTATGCACTATAAAATACGATATTTGGAACGGCTTCGATTTTTCGAGTTTTCTGCCTTTTTTTTTTTTTTTTTTTTTTTTTTTGCTTTTTCACAAGGAAGTAAACATTATGCGAGTTACTTCCCCTTATATAACTGAAGTTGGCAGCCATTCTGTTTTTGTGCTTTTTAAAATTTATTTTCTTTTTATAATTTTTGAAATCCATTTGAAAACGAGGTCAGCGTCAGTTTCAAAATCTGAAGGTTTGTTATTTTTTAATTCTTTTCTAATTATTTGGAAGTTTTTTGTTTTTTCCGAAAATTAAAAGGAAATCAAACGATGAATTGGGAAAATAAGGAACTGTTAAAATTAGAGAAATCTCAGTTTGTTTTTTCGAGGGAGGTGGGGGTGGGGGGATATTGATATATATATTTTTTAAATTTTACTTTTTTATGTTAAGCAATAACGGATTTAGCTTAAATCTTTCCTTGTTTCTTTTTCTCTCTTTTCTTTTTCACTTTCTCTTTTCTTTTTTCTTTTTCACTTTTCTCTCTTTTTTCATTTTCTTGTTTTTTTTTTTCTTGGATCTACTTTTTTTTTTTTTTTGCTGTTTTATTTCTCCTTCCCCTCCCTTCATTCTCTTTCCTGTGTTTTTTACTCCTTCTTCTTTCTGTCTATTTCTTCATTCTTCTCGTTCTATTTTCTCTTCTTTCCTTTCCTCCCTCCTTTTTTCTTTCCTCTTTCCTTCCTCCTTTTTTCTTTCCTCTTTCCTTCCTTTTTCTTTCTTCCTCCTTTTTTCTTTCCTCTTTCCTTCCTCCTTTTTTCTTTCCTCTTTCCTTCCTCCCTTTTTCTTTCCTCTTTCCTTCCTCCCTTTTTCTTTCCTCTTTCCTTCCTCCTTTTTTCTTTCCTCTTTCCTTCCTCCTTTTTTCTTTCCTCTTTCCTTCCTCCTTTTTTCTTTCCTCTTTCCTTCCTCCTTTTTTCTTTCCTCTTTCCTTCCTCCTTTTTTCTTTCCTCTTTCCTTCCTCCTTTTTTCTTTCCTCTTTCCTTCCTCCATTTTTCTTTCCTCTTTGCTTCCTCCTTTTTTCTTTCCTCTTTCCTTCCTCCTTTTTCTTTCCTCTTTCCTTCCTTTCCTGCTTTTCATTTTTATTTTCCTTTTACTTTCCTTTTTTTTATTCCTTTTTCTCCCTCTCCTTTTCTTTCCCCTCTATCTCTCCCCCTTCCTTTTCTTTCCCTTCTATCTCCCCCCCCTCTCCTCTCCTTTCCCCTCTATCTCTCCCCCTCTCTCCTCTATCTCTCCCTCTTCCTTTTCTTTCCCCTCTATCTCTCCCCCTTCCTTTTCTTTCCCCTCTATCTCTCCCCCTTTTCTTTCCCCTCTATCTCTCCCCCCTTCCTTTTCTTTCCCCTCTATCTCTCCCCCCTTCCTTTTCTTTCCCCTCTATCTCTCCCCCCTTCCTTTTCTTTCCCCTCTATCTCTCCCCCTTCCTTTTCTTTCCCCTCTATCTCTCCCCCTTCCTTTTCTTTCCCCTCTATCTCTCCCCCTTCCTTTTCTTTCCCCTCTATCTCTCCCCCTTCCTTTTCTTTCCCCTCTATCTCTCCCCCTTCCTTTTCTTTCCCCTCTATCTCTCCCCCTTTTCTTTCCCCTCTATCTCTCCTCTCCTCTCCTTTCCCCTCTATCTCTCCCCCTCTCTCCTCTCCTTTCCCCTCTATCTCTCCCCCTCTCTCCTCTCCTTTCCCCTCTATCTCTCCCCCTCTCTCCTCTCCTTTCCCCTCTATCTCTCCCCCCTCTCCTCTCCCCTCTATCTCTCCCCCCTCTCCTCTCCCCTCTATCTCCCCCCCCTCTCCTCTCCCCTCTATCTCTCCCCCCCTCTCATCTCCTTTCCCCTCTATCTCCCCCCCCTCTCCTCTCCTTTCCCCTCTATCTCCCCCCCCTCTCCTCTCCTTTCCCCTCTAGCTCTCCCCCCCTCTCATCTCCTTTCCCCTCTATCTCCCCCCCCTCTCCTCTCCTTTCCCCTCTATCTCTCCCCCCTCTCCTCTCCTTTCCCCTCTATCTCTCCCCCCCTCCTCTCCTTTCCCCTCTATCTCTCCCCCCCTCCTCTCCTTTCCCCTCTATCTCTCCCCCCTCTCCTCTCCTTTCCCCTCCATCTCCCCCCTCTCCTCTCCTTTCCCCTCCATCTCCCCCCTCCTCTCCTTTCCCCTCCATCTCCCCCCTCCTCTCCTTTCCCCTCCATCTCCCCCCTCCTCTCCTTTCCCCTCTATCTCCCCCTCCTCTCCTCTCCCCTCTATCTCCCCCCTCTCCTCTCCTTTCCCCGTCTCCTCTCCTTTCCCCTCTTTTCTATCATTTTCTCTTTTCTCTCATTATTTTCTTTTTTCTTTTCTTTCCTCTTTCTTTTCTTCCTTTTCTTTCCTCTTTCTTTTCTTCCTTTTCTTTCCTCTTTCTTTTCTTCCTTTTCTTTCCCTTTCTTTTTTTCCTTTTCTTTCTCTTTCTTTTCTTCCTTTTCTTTCCTCTTTCTTTTCTTTCCTCTTAATTTTCGCCTATCTCTGTTTCTCTTTTTCTTTCTCCTCCACTTTCTCATCTACTTTCCCCGTTTCCTCCTCGTTTTGCTTTTTATTTCTCTATTTTCTGTCCCCCCCCCTTTATTAATTTCCCCTACATATTTTTTTCCTCTTTCCTCTTATCTAACCCTTACCCTAACCCCTCCTCTTCTCTTCTCCCTCTTTCTCGACTTTAGACCCAGCGGCATTTTAAGATATTTTTCACCACTAATTTTAAACTTCAATTTTTGACACTAAAAGCTTCGTTACCTTCACAAGATTTGATTATAATTGACGATAATGGCAAAAAGCAAAAACAAAATCAACAAAAAATATTTTCCCGCTTTATTTTTCCCGCTAAAATTCTGCTCGAGTCGTTTCAACAACAATCCTTTCCTGTTAACCCCAACAACAGAATCTGAAACAAAAACATTGTTTTTCCCCCATAAATTGCTCAGTCAACTCTGCTATTTTCACCGAATTTTCTTCCAAATATCTTTTTTAAAACCAATGACCTTAAAAGCAGCCCCCGGGTGGACTTTAAAACTCCCACAGAGATTTACTTCGGCTATCACCTCACATGATAAAATTCTTTAGAAAGATTGAAAATGAATTTTAATGGCTGAATTTATATACAGGGCGAGACAATAAAAGTATCACTCTAACGAAAACTTGTCATTCATTCTCTCTCTCTCTCTCTCTCCCCCCTCTCTCTCCCCCCTCTCTCCCCCCCTCTCTCTCTCTTCCCCCCTCTCTCTCTCTCTCTCTCTCTCTCTCTATATATATATATATATATATATATATATATAAATGAAAATTACAATTGAATTTACCAAAATGGTCGAAGATGGTAAAATTAAAGTAAATTATCAATATTAAAGAATTAATATTTATAAAATTATCTCAGCCAGATATAAAAGCTCGATAAAACCAAATAGGAAATAGAGCTTGTAATATGAGCAAACAGTTAATGAAATATGTTAAAAAACACTTTGAAATGAGTTAAAAACATATTTAATCTGAAAAGGAAACACTATATAAATGGATAGTCCTTAATCCGCGGAGTTTCGAAGAAATACTCTCCTTCTCATCAGAGGGTAAGAATTAGCAAAATGCGGGATCGGATTTTGCATGCAGAAGTATTTGATGAAACAAGAAGTAAGTCAAAGATCTTACTTGATGAGAAGGAGAGTATTTCTTCGAAACTCCGCGGATTAAGACTATCCATTTATATTGTGTTTCCTTTTCAGATTTAATGTTTTTAACTCATTTCAAAGTGTTTTTTAACATATTTCATTAACTGTTTGCTCATATATATATATATATATATATATATATATATATATATATATATATATACATATATACACACACACTAGCTGGTTGCCCGGTTGTACAATACGCTTAAAAATGATATTTTTATTTTTGCAGATTCGCATGACTTATTATCGAATCAATCCTTTATTATTAGGATTGTGACAACTACATATTATTTCATTGTTTTGACTCTTGAGTATATATCCGTTAATATCTTATATGTTTTTATATAGATGGATATGGTTATCGGTTGATTGATTGTGTCTTACTGTGTTGGATATATACTTGAGTTAAAAGAATGAAAAGAATATTCTGTTGTCACAGCCCTAGTTTTATATATTACGAGGAATAATTTTCCGGGTGGATTAATTCGCCAAGAAAATATAAAAAAAAATTATAGTTAATGATATCGTTCATTAAATTCCGTCTGTGTTTGTTTACAATATCACGTCAGCTGATCTTTAAGCTTGATGAATGCTCTGTAAAAATCACTTCTGATTAATCTTTAACTTAAAATATGCAAATGAAGAAATGATTTGCGGCGATTTTAAATGGTATTTCCATGCTGTCATTGTAAATTGAACTCATTAATAAGAAATTAAAATAAAATGCTGAGGTATACCCGGGCTCGGATAGGGGATTATTCGATCTGTAAGTGAATGCTCTACTACTGAACTATATTTTTTAAGAGAGAAAAGATTTTCTTAAGATCGGATATTTTCGGGTTTCAACAGTTATTAGATGAATTTCTGTACAAAACATATCTAAGAACACTGCCAGACATATAAATTAGCTTTCTGTGGTGAAATTTGCAAAAGATAGGCTCAGCCGTTTCGGAAGCTATGAGGAAGGAACTTTCACACACACACACACACACACACACACACACACACAAAGTGACTTTATATAATTACTAGCATTTCAGCCCGGCGTTGCTCGGGTGTTTGAAGGTGTATGTTGAGCAAAAATTAAAAAAAAAAAAGCAGTCAATTTTTTTAACTTTGACCCCTATTATGACCCCTTAACATTTATTGTTTTGGGCTCAAATCAAGTTATTAAGTTAGATCCATGTCCAAGGAACCTATATCTAAAATTTCAAGTGTTTAGACTCAAAATTGACGGAGGAGTTTGGTAGAGTTCTCAAAGGCCAAATCGTTGAACTTTGACCCCTTAACAGCCAAATTTTTGGCAAAAATGGATTAAAGATTTTCCCAAATCTCAAATTGTCTCAGTCGTGAAGGATTTCTCCTTCACCGAAAGAGAACAAGAAATGGAAGTGCAGCATCTGAAGAACAGATACTACACTTTGAGATATTTATTTGCTCCCCCACTGAGCAAATTAGGCACAAGGCCGATTTTTAAAGTGAGGAATGAAGGGGACATGGAGACCAACTCCCCGGGGAGTAGGGGAGCTGGATAGTGACAATTGGTATGATGGGTTGCCCCTACATTGACCAAGGTCTTATATGTGGGGTCGCCCTCACATATGATCTTTGCTTGCAGTATCTGCCGGAACAGATACTACACTTTGAGATATTAAATCTTTTATCCATGTTAAAAAATACAGTCAAAATCAACGATGAACAAAAAACTTAGGCACATGGCCAACTCAAAAGGGGGGATTGTGGGGGTCGTTGGTCATCCTTGTCACTCCAGAACTAAACAAAGTCAAAAGTTTCTCCCAGCTAGTATCTTCTTTCACCATAATACCGCATTCACCCTTTCATATTGGGGGACGTCCTACTTCCAATTTTTAAAACATATACTACACTTTGATCGTGGCCAAAAGGCCAAGAATTTTATATAGATAGATAATAGTAAAGAAAAACGTGAAATGTTGTGAAGTCATAAAAGCCTTCGGGCTGCGATCGGAGTGTAGTATCTTTTCTGATGCTACAGTAAATTCTGTCCTTAATCAGTGAAAAGGAACCCCTTTTAAACTAAGGCAAATTTTAACTTTTGACTCCTAATCCAGAGTGCCAATTTCTTTGGAACTGGATATTCTCTCATATTAAAATCGAGCTTGTGTCAAATTTTGCTATCGTAGGAAAGTAAAAAAAGTATTTGTAAAATGAGATATTCGTTTACCAAAATTCAAAGAACAGACAAAAATTTCTATTTATATGATAACATTTCATAAAGAAATGTTCTTTCCCAGAACTGTCTGCATGTGTATCACTGTTCCATTGGTCTGCTTCCCGGCTGATTACAGTATGGTAATCTTCAAGTCCAATATAAACAAATTAAAATAAATCCAAATTTTACCCAATCTACACCATAAACAGTTATCACACTAACATTTTACATTCATTAACTCTTATCCTCGAGTGGCCTTCGGGCTTTGATAATTAGTGAGTGATTTTTTAAAACAAAAATAAGTAGGTTAGGGTTTGTGTTTCTTGATAGATATTTTATTCAAAGTCAACCAGCGCTTCTGTCAAGGAACACAAACCCTAGCGTGAATTCCGCGTGACCAACGCACCGTTCCGACATTTGAAAGGATTACCGTAAAAACAACAAACGGACTTCTACTGATTCTATGCTCCAAAAACATGGAAAAAAAAAAGATACTGATGATGAAGTGTATCTTCGAAATATATTTATAAATCTATATAATTATGAAACTCAAATGACCTTGTAACGAGTGTTGTAAGCCAACATCCGGTTCACGATTCTGGTTGCGCATGCGTACATAAATATAAACCCATAACAGCGTAAACAAATAAACACAAATCGCTACTTTTGCAGAATTTGACCTGCGCACTGAAATATTAACGTTATTATTTAGAAATTATTATTTAATATGGGAAGGGTGAGGATGTTTTGCAACTATTCTGTATTACAAGTATACCGTCACAATTTTCTTACAAATGAATCAACTTTGACCCGTTGACAACGTATTGTTTTACTGTGTACGTTTTCAGCGCCCCACTTGTTTTTGTTTTTTTCGCGTTTAAATTATCTAAATAATTGTTAATACTTTCTGCATTTTTTTACATCGTTCATTTCCGTATTACGCTTAAGTTATTTTAACACAATTTTCTTACAAATGAATCAACTTTGACCTTTGACAACCATAAGAGCATTTTACAACTTTTTTTTTTTACTGTGTACGTTTTCAGCGTCCCAATTGTTTTTTTTTCGCGTTTAAATTAAACGATATATGAAAATTTGAATAGTGCAGATTTACCTATATATATGGCAAACCACTTATAATTCAATGGCTGTAATTTTTTTTTTTCTAAAAAATAAACAATTTATAAACAGAACGACTTATAGAAATCTATCTATATTCTTTTTTTCATTTTTAATATACTTTCATAGAAATGTTTCTGTTATGTCACAGAAAAACTATTTTCTTTTCGTCATAAGTGTCACGCTCATACATTAATTCCATAGCTAATATAACATACTGACCCAACGGGTCACAGGTAGTCTAGTTTCAATACAAATTTCAAACAAAATAAATATCTGTTTATTTTGTAAAAATGCGTTGTTTTGACTTCAAACGTATCTAATACAAAAATAAGTAGATTGTGGTGTGGAGTTTCTACGTAGAAAACTTTTATTCGTGAGTTACTGTTATTTGTCGATCTGTTAACTAAGTTATGAGTGTCTTTTGCTATTATGTCCAAGTGCAGAATGGTTAGCTTATATGGCTGCAGGAATCACGAAGACATTTCGAGAATTTGGCAACTTTTCCGTTCAAGTAGATGAACCGTGATATAAGTGCTGAGACATTTCGGAAGAGATAGACCTGCGGACAGGTATGCCGTTCTTCTTTGACTTGCATTTCTAGTTTCCCCTAATTTTGTAGCCAGACAGAAGAGAGGAACGGAGTCTTTGCTTGCAAATAATTGTAAAGACAATCAATTTCGAGAGCCTAGGGTCTTATTTCTCGCCCTTGTTATAGAAAAGGCAAGTGTTCGCGGTCCGAATATCCAACCAACCCTTCTCTAGCGACCTTATAATACTCAACCAGCGTCCACTATTAAGATGAAGTTGTTTTTCTGCTAGCAAAACAACAGATGGTCAGCCCTGGATGGTATGCCCGGACGTGGTGACGAAGTCTAGAACGTAGGACAAATGATGGTGGATCTGCTTTATTTTCGTAGGGATGCGGGTGGAGGAGAGGATTTTTTTTTTTTTTTTTGTCATTTACGTGTATGTGAGTGTAGCCCCGGGGAGTGGGAAGTGACGATATCTTGGGACTGGTCAAATGACTTTCATTAAAAAGATGGCCAGGGAAGAAAGATGCTAAATGGAATCACGCAGCAAAAATGGATCGACTTTCTCATTGCCATCATCGCAATAAGAAGATGAAGAGAAATGAGAGAAGAAAAAGATGAAAGAAGGCGAGATGAAAAGAGGAAAGAAGGCCAAAAGCAAAAGGAGACGAAAGAGAAGGCAAGAGGAAAAGGCAAGAGAGAAGGCGACATGTCATAGATAAGGACGACGAGAGCGAAATGCAGGAGCGAAAAAAAAAAGGCGAAAAGAGAAGGCGAAAAGCAAAAAAAAAAAAAAATAAGATGATACTGAAAGCAAGAGAAGGCGGAAGCGTGAGGAAAAACCTAAAGAGACGGCAAGAAGAAAAGGCAAAAGTAAAGGCGAAATGTCAGAGATAAGGAGGAAGAAGAAGAAAGGCAAAATGCAGGATGGAAAAAACGAAAAAAGAAGGCGAGATGTGAGATGAAAAGAGGAAAGAGAAGACCAAAAGGAAAAGTAGATGAAAGATAAGGCAAAATGTCAGAGATAATGACGGCGAAAGCGAAATGCAGGATCGAAAAAAAAAGGCGAAAAGAAAAAGAAGACGAAACAGAAGGTAAGGGAAAAGAGAAGGCGGAATGCGTGAGGAAAAACCGAAACAAAAGGCGAAATGTAAGAATAGAAGATGAAAGAGAAGGCAAGAGAAAAAGACAAAAGATAAGGCGAAATGTCCGAGATAAGAAATAAGAAAGGCTAAAATGCAGGATGAAAAAAAAAAAGACGAAACAGAAGGCGAAATATAAGAATAGAACATGAAAGATAAGGCGAGATTCAGGGTGGAAAACAAGGCGAAATGAAGACGAAAGAAGGCGAAAAAGAATTATAGGAGAGGAATAATTTTAATGTGATGTTTTGAATATAATAAACTAGTTATGGCCAAAGTTCCATTTCATTCGGACAAAACACTAAGAAACGGGGCCTAATTAAAGTTGGGCCAATTTTTTTTTTTTTGGGGGGGGGGTCATCATATATATATATAAACTACATAATTTACTCACATAAAATTAATATACGAAAGTATAGATTTATGCGTAAACTTAAAGTATTTACTTCAAAAGTGCTCAATACGTAGGTAGAGCTAGTTAGTAATTTATTAAATATATATGGCGATTAAACTACACTGAATATTCCGCGTTTCATCCACTCTGGGACTCTTCAGCCTCATGCATAAGCCTGAAGAGTCCTAGAGTAGATGAAACGCGGAATATTCAGTGTAGCTTAATCGCCATATATATATATATATATATATATATATATATATATATATATATATATATATGTGTGTGTGTGTGTGGTTAATTTCTTTAAACAAAAGAATTAAAAGAATCGTTTTGGCATCGGAAAATAGGCATCAATTTTTCTGATTCTGATACCCCCAAATCTTCCGATTCCGAATAATCGTCCCAACACTAAAATATATATATATATATATATATATATATATATATACCCAATTATCCGTCTATAAGAAAAAACTTAACAGTTCTAATAGAGCACAGTTGTAAAGTTTGCGTCGAACAAAAGATGAAAAACAATTCTGACAGATATGATTCCTGGTAATTCCCAGAATAATGGATTGGTGACTCATTTTTAGCTTCCAGACGATTTCCAGTTACCGAATACTTTTCCATACCTTTTGATAATAACGAAACCAAAAATGCAAAAAAAAATTCACGTCTTGTGTTCTTTATTTTATGCTCTAAAATTTTATTTACTGTTTTTGTTGTTGTTGTTGTTTTTGTTGTTGCTTTTTACCGCGCTTTTCGGTTCTGTTTGGAACTAAACTGCAGGTGCGTGAAACATATGCACTTGATTTATTCTTTTACTTTCGTTCCCTTTTTCTTCCCCTAATTGGAAACAAAACACGCCATTAATGTTTTCACTCCGATCCCTTAACCTCTCCCCCCAAACCACACCCGCCGAATTTCCAATCTTATGCCCACCCCACTCTCCCTTTCACGCCCTTCCCTGACTTTCGCTAATTAAAGCAAATATTAGTAAATGTTACCTTTCCCATTTTGCGTCTCCTTGCCCCTCCTCCTTATTTTTTAAAGTCGAGAATGAAAAGTTAATGAGGACCCATATCCCATCCCTCATCCATTTTGCCTCTTTGTTTTGTTTTGCGTGTTAGTTAAGTCCCTTTTTCTGGGGGAAAAAAGAAGGAAAAGATGAGGAGTCGTTTATTCTACGCATCAATGTCATTCTTTTTGGCCCTTATTCTATACTTTTCTGTTTTCATAAAAATGAAATATTTTTAATGATACGTAGTTATACCCTTGCTCCCTCCTCTCTCTCTCTCTCTCTCTCTCTCTCTCTCCTTTTACTATAATGATTATTAAGTACCGACAGACACTAGTGTCTCGTCCTGTCTGGAATCTTCAGTGGAGGGTGTCACGATTAACACCAGTCGATAGATTCAAACCCAGCGACAGAAGCCATCTCTGGCTTCATTGGCAAAGATCGGATCCATTAGACTACCGTTAACCGCGTGAAATAACGTTTAAATTAAAACATTTTATTTTTAAATGTTTTTTTTTCGTCAGTCAAAGTGATCTAATCATTATAAAATGATCCGCGCATAAGAGCTAAATTGAGCGACTTAATTTCATATATATATATATATATATATATATATATATAGAGAGAGAGAGAGAGAACAAATGAAGAATAGCAACAATCAATCCGTCTTCTGATGAGTTAAGGGCATAATAGATTCACTGAATGATATAAGAATTAAGTGATTGTTTCTGCGCTACGAAACAGATACTGTCAAGAATTGTATAAGTTAACTGAATTAAAGGAATAAATTATAAGATGGTCAACATCATAAATTTTAGAATACAACGTTTTGTCATTTATTCACTATATTGATGTGTAATTACATTGAGCTTCTTAAATAAGGATTGATATATATAAGAAAATATATTTCTGCAGAAATACATATATATATATACACACACAAATTATATAATATATATATATATATATATACACACAAATTATATAATATATATATATATTATATACACACAAATTATATAATATATATATATACATACACACAAATTATATATATACACACAAATTATATAATATATATATATATATATTATATACACACAAATTATATAATATATATATATATATACATACACACACAAATTATATATATACACACAAATTATATAATATATATATATATATACATACAAATTATATAATATATATATACATACAAATTATATAATATATATATACATACAAATTATATAATATATATATACATACAAATTATATAATATATATATACATACAAATTATATAATATATATATACATACAAATTATATAATATATATATACATACAAATTATATAATATATATACAAATTATATAATATATATACAAATTATATATATATATTATTATAGAATCAATCATCTATTGATTATTATATATTACGAAATATATATATATATATACACACAAATTATATAATATATATATATATATACACACAAATTATATAATATATATATATATATATATTATATACACACAAATTATATAATATATATATATATATATATACACACACAAATTATATATATACACACAAATTATATAATTATATATATATATATATCATATACACACAAATTATATAATATATATATATACATACACACACAAATTATATATATACACACAAATTATATAATATAATATATATATACAAATTATATAATATATATATATACAAATTATATAATATATATACAAATTATAATATATATATACAAATTATAATATATATATACAAATTATATAATATATATACAAATTATATAATATATATACAAATTATATAATATATATACAAATTATATAATATATATACAAATTATAATATATATATACAAATTATAATATATATATACAAATTATATAATATATATACAAATTATATAATATATATACAAATTATATAATATATATACAAATTATATAATATATATACAAATTATATAATATATATACAAATTATATAATATACATACAAACTATATAATATATATACAAATTATATAATATATATACAAATTATATAATATACATACAAACTATATAATATATATACAAATTATATATATATATATTATTATAGAATCAATCATCTATTGATTATTATATATTACGAAGGATAATTTGCCAGTTGAAGTAATTCGAAAAAAAAAAATTTTTAAATAATAATGTTGTTCATCAAATTCCGTCTGTGTTGAACAATATCACATCAGCTGATATTTGGGTTTGACGAGGAATGCCCTGGAAAAGTCACTTCTGATTAATGTCTAGTTTTAAAATATACAAACGAAAGAAATGATTTGTAGCGATTTTAAATGGTACTTCTCGTTTATCGTAAATTGAACTCATCAGAAAAAAATTAAAATGAAATGGTGAGCTATAACCCGGGCTTAAACAGTGTATCATTCGCTCTGTGGTCGAATGCCCTACCATTGAGCTATATCTCTAGATGACAATAGATTTTTTTTTTTAAAGAGGAAATGGTTTGCTAAGATTTTATTTCCCTTGGCCGGTGTAACGTAATTTTTATCTATAAGAGGGAAAAGACTATTTTTGAAATCGGATTTTTTAGTATTTTTAGTATTTATTGGACGGATTTCTGTACAAAACATATCTAAGAACACTGCCAGACATATAAATTAACTTTGTGTGAAATTTGCAAAAGACAGGCTCAGCCGTTTCGGAACCTATAAGAAAGGAACTCACACAGTGATTTTTATATGATAGCAAAATAAGGATAACAAAAAAATATTTTTTAATTAAAGATCATACAATTTTTTTTTTTTTTTCGCGCGCTCTTCTATGACAGTGAGCTTTCAATGCTTACCAAAATAGATTAAAAAATTCCAAGAGTCAGTGGAAAATTCCATTAAAAGTTCAGGGAGAGTTACG